>NC_080437.1:6943935-7248310 GCF_028018845.1 Melospiza georgiana | reverse complement strand
GAGCCATGGGATGGAACCACATCTGAAGAGTGTATTTGCCTCTATGGAATAATTTCAGATAAGAAAAAAGTAACCAATGAAAAGAAATAGTTCATTTCAGTGCCTTATCTCTGATCAGTTCTTGCTGCTGGATTCTATCCATATATTTAAATGT
The DNA here is from genome assembly GCF_028018845.1 of Melospiza georgiana. Classification (NCBI taxonomy): domain Eukaryota; kingdom Metazoa; phylum Chordata; class Aves; order Passeriformes; family Passerellidae; genus Melospiza; species Melospiza georgiana. The sequence goes on along the minus strand of NC_080437.1, from coordinate 7,248,156 downwards.
CCTTAAGTTCCTCATATAGGGTACAATTTCTGTCCTAAAGTTCTTAGGTGTCACTGAGAAGTGGGTGAGCAGTGGAAGGAAGATTTTCCTGTTTGGCAGCAGCAGAGCTACGTCTGTTTTAAGGCTGGCATGGAGCTTGTGTGTGTAGAGCTGCAGTGAAAGGCTTTAAGTCAGGGATTTCCACCTTGGTAGGGGAACATCTCTGTGGGCAGCAAGATGTGGTCACCAGCCTGATATATGAAAAACATGGCTGGGTTTTGTGGTCAAACACTCAGCCTGGAAAGGGGAATTAGTGGTTTATTCCCATGAGAAACTTTGTGTGTTTGGGGTTGTATTTACCTAGCTATGTCCTGATTTAAACTTTTCCCTCTGTGTGAATGTGCCCCTTTTTGCTTTGGGGCACACCTGAGCCATTGGGCTGTACATTGGTCATCTCTCTGAGTTCTTCAGCAGTTTGTGACTTTGGTGAGAGATGTTCAACCAACCCCAAATATCTGAAGCAGGGGACTGCTAACGTGCCTAAAGCAGAGTACGGAGCCCTCCACTTCCCTTGGCATTTCCTAGGCAGCACTTGTGGGAGTTCCTTGCTCTGGAGGGTAACGAGACCATCCTGCCAAGAGCCTGGTGCTGCCTGGCACAAAGCCAGCTCTGACTGACTGTGTCACCTCTATGACAACCCATGTCCTTGTGCTGGAGGGGACTGAGTCAGATTCTCTCTGTTTTGGGTAACTTGGCTCCTAGCCCAGCCCTGCCTGGCCGTTGTGGCTGCTCAACCCTGAGCTCATGGGAAGTACAGCAGAGTAATGATTACAGCCATATAGAAGGAGCCCTGCTGCTGGCACTCTGGGCACTGCTGGGGGAGCTGAACTGCCTCTCCAGGGGCCTCCAGTGCTGCACTGGCTCCTGGTAGTACTGAGCAACCCAGCCCCTCTCTTAGACAGCTCACACACCTTTGAATTTGACACAGTGGTGCAAAGATCCTTAACTCCACTTTGGCACTATATGGAAAAACTTAACTTTAAAAGGAGTTGTCCAAACCCTGCAGAACTTGCAGACCTCTTTGTTCACTTGTTCACATTTTCTTTGGTCTCCTTGCTTTATTTAATTTAAGTGCACCTGCAGAATCCAATTATCAAGACACCATAAAGGCAATTCGTTCATCACTGCCTCTTGATTTTCAGAACTCCTGGCAGGTAAGTGAGTCTTCTAGACTGGTGAAATCTGCAGGGAACATTCTGAAAATCTCATATGACAGGGAACAAGTGTGAATTTCAGGAACCAAAATGGTCAGAATGAATATGCAGCTGTATAAATGCTTATTTGAGGGCAATTTCATAGTGCTGTACTTCCAGTTTTGCCTGGAATTTTTCTGGAATGGTTTTCAACATAAAAAGTGTAGGGAAACACATGGTTATCTCTTTCAAGGAGAAGCTTCCACCCTTCAAAAGGAGGTTGAGCTTTCAATAATTTGATTCTAAATAAGCATGTAATTATAGATTTCAATATTGAAGTCTTTGAGAAAAGCCCACTTTTCCTGAGAAGGCTGCAAATCAGGGCCTTGACATCTGTGGCTCACTGACTGTAGGACAACCAGCATTTTCAATTAACCCAAGAGCTTTCAGCCAGAACTGGCTTCTTACATTATTCCTGTCCCAGCTAGGATAAGTTTTTCTGAGAAACTTAAATTCTATTTTGAGTACTGCAGAAAGGGTTTGCTTGCAGACCTTTGAAAACAGGAACAAAATCATTGAAGAGATTTGTTTCCTCTCTGGGTCAGAAGCAGGAACAGCTTCACCTGAGAAATAGAAGAGGTACCTGTGTAAAAGAAGACAGAGCCAGTGCCATGTCACCAGGCTGCAGCTTTCAGGTATATACCCTATCTGAAATGTAGACAAAAACTTGTCTTTTTTTACATTATCTTCTACCTGATGCCACCACAGGCAGCATCACAGCCACCTTCTGGGGGATCCCTCACTGCCACAGCTGCACTGAACGCAGCCCAGGAGCCTCTGTGAGCAGGGAGTTATTGCAGTGTGCTCAAATTTGAATTGTCCTGCACTGCACCTGGCTTCTGCTCACTTGCATCTCAGGGGTACCCAAAAATAGCAGGCTGCTTGAAAAGGACAAGCTGTGCCCCTCAGGATATTGCTTTTAAATTTGGGTGTATTCAATTGTATGTCAAGTGTTTCATAACAGAATATTGCATTTTTGCAGAGCAAGAAAAAATGTAGGGAAAATCCTTAAACTTCCTAAGTTGTTGCATTTTGATGCAGTCATGCAGAGTTTAGTATCTTGAGCAGATTTGCTTTGTCCTGTATGCTGTATTTCTATTTTAATTATCCTAAGGAAATGATCCTCCATGCTTTTGTTTTGGTTTTATCCTTTAATATAACAGGGTAGAATTCAGCTAGTATCAAGTCGTGGATGGTGCTTTACAGCACCAGAACACTTGACCCACAGTGTGCTAATGTAGGTAGCTGCTCTTCAGAATTTGAACATAATTTTTGAAAAAATGTTCAGTAAAAATGATAAAGTAAGGCTGAAAGGAGTTAAGGATCATCAAGACCCAATCAAAGATAAACTGGAGGGAGAGGCAAAATAACCCCAGAAGGATGACCACTGTGACAAGTTCTCTGTCCATCTGTACTGGCATTTCCTCTGACCACATCCCAGCAGAAGCTCCCACATGACTTTCTCTGACATCTGCAATCTGTGCTGCTGCTCAGGGCTCAAAGCAAGAGTTCCTGTTGTGCTCACAGCTGTGGGAGCAGCAGCAGAGTAGGATCCCTTCACAGCATGGCTCCACATGGATACAGCATGGTGTCCTAGGTTACAATGTAAGATACAACCAAAGTATTTATTCTATCACCATATTGATAAGGTCCTAAAAGCAGGTGGGGCAAGTGTTCTTTATCTCTTCTGTGACACATCCCTGGTAACTCCCTTTGTGGGGGATATCTTCTGTTAATGGGCCATGGAGACTCCCTGGGTGAGTCATAAATTACATCATCCCATTGTGAGATGCTGTGCCCAGGAGGAGGAGCCAAGCATTCCTTTTTGGATAGAATCTGAGGTTTGGAACACCTTGTGGTGCAGCTTTACCTACTGGATTCCCACAGGACAAGAGCCACACTGCCACCACCACTGGACCTTCAGAGGAGACCAGACCCTTCTACAGGATCACTGCTTCAACAGAACCACATCTATCACTTCAACAGGACTGCAGCCGCCATTTAATGGGACTGCTCCTACCACCCTGACTAACAGGATATCAGGTTGTATCCTGACTCTGTCAATTTAAGCCAGTGTTTTCTGCCTCTATTTTAATTTTGCTATTAAGTTGTAGCTCAGACTTGGAATGTCTCACTGGTTTGCTTTCAAACTAGCACACGTGGGAACAGGTAGTGTGTTTAATATGTGAAAGACAGACCACCAATCTAGGACTTGGAGTCCTTGCAGGAGGCAACTGGGGCTTCTTTTCTGTCTCTTCACTCTATGTGGGGAAAAAAACCCCATATACTTCCAGTGTTTTCCTCTTTTGAATATGGAAATTGTCATTGACTGGATAAATTCAAAGGGAATTCCTCCTTTGACTGAAGTGTTTACAGCCTAATTGCCAGAAGAATTTGAAGGAGCAGCTCAGCTGTGTTTGGGGCATGGGACTTCAGTAGGATTAAGGCAATTTTAGTAGATGGAGCAGCAGCCCCAGCAGTTCAGTGAGCAGGGTGGGGCAGTTTCAGCACTGAAGCACACTGAAGGCTGGCTGCTCTGTACTGTTAGAGTGCTGAAAGCAGAGAATTTTCCTTGTTTTCATCTTTTGCTTTCATTGAGGGACATTCACAATATTTAACATCTTTCTGGGAGATTTCTGTGGAAGGTCACATGTTTATGCTTCTTGTTATTGTTGATAGGCCTTTAAGTGGGGTTTGATGGAGGCATCTGAAGTGGGATGGAGGATCTAGAGGAGGAAATGGGTGTAAGGAGAGACAGGAAAATACAGCTGAGGGATTAGAGGGTTTCTTGGAGCTGGGAGTAGGCTTTGGAAGTGGGTTTAGCCTCAGGCCAGCAAATGGGCTGCTGCCCTAAAAAGAAGACCCAGGACAACAGATGGGACTTCCGGAATATAACCCCAAAATTTTGTTGTGGTGAAGTTTCTTCCTGTGTTTGAACCTTCAGAAGTAGTGAGGATAAGCACACAGGTCAGTGCATCCCAAAAAAATGTCCTGCAGAAGGGATGCTGGTGCTCAGGATGTTTTGTGGTGCAAAACTGGGTACCCTTGCATGAGAGAGAAGGGAGAATAGCAGGAGGGAATGATTGAGACAGTGAGTGATAGAAACACCAGGACAGGGCGTTCTCAGTGGCCTTCCAAAATTCATGCTGTCATTGTCCTAAATAATGGTGTGTTTTTGTGCAGTGATAAATACTGCTCTTCTGAATGCTATGCTCTCTTCACTGATTTATTTGTTACGAGTTGTATCAATGACCTGTCTTTCATAATTAAGTTGACATGCTCTTCAGTGCCCTTGGCAAGCATTACTCAAAATAATGCAACCTAAAATAGCATATCTCAGTCTCCAGGGCTGAAATTTGCCTGCTATTGCTCTCCCAGTGATGTCCTCAAGTGGTGACTGGAGGCAAAATGCTGTGGGAAGAAATGGCAGTGTGTTGGTTGGGAATAGCTCTGCATTTTTGTAGTTGCAGCTCCAGGGCATAGCTATAGGTTTTTTTTTTTTTTTTTTTTTTTTTTTTTTTTTTTTTTTTTTTTTTTTTCTGGCCAAAAACTGCAGCAGATTGTTGGAGATAAAATAATGACAAGGTAGTAAAATCCCAGCAAAGTAAATAAAGTAAATGGTGAGGGATAGCTTGCCATTAACAAATAATGTCGTAGCATATAGCTACAAACCTCCTCGTGTTCAGCAGGGAGAAATAAAAAAGAACACAAAAAGTAAAAGGTATCATTAATTGAGTGAGGAAAAGCAAAAGTGTTCACAAACATTGCAGGGAGGAAAGAATAGAAAGTTATGGAAAGGAAAATAATTACCTCAGAAATCTACAGAAAAATTTTGGGTTGTGTCAGATCAGTCCCATATGTATTCGTGTTTCCTGAAGAAAGCCCAATCCTACACTGAAAGAAACATGAGCACAGAGTTGTTCACAACAGCCCTCTCGAGAGAAAAGATGTTTTTCACTAAGCTGCTACTCTAGTACCCAAAGGAGCTGAACTCAGTTTCTGACCTCTTACAATTTTACAGATCACCTTGAGCCAAGGCTTGAATCCCTCTTGTCTGAGGGTTTAATGACACATTCCTATGCAGAAGGAGCTGTGAGTGCTGGCTGGGAATTTTATAGGAGTTTGTTTGCATGGCAGGAGCAGGGCTGTGAGCCTTGGCTTCCCCAGTGACAGACTCCTGGCCTGGTACAGCCCAGGCATTGCTGCTCTTGGCCTTCCCAGCCAGACCTATTTACTACACAGTGATCAGCCAGGTGCTAATTAGGGGCTGGCTGGTTGGGCACTTTGGGCACAGCAAAGGCAGCACAGCTCACCTCAAAGTTCCCAGGGAGAGAGAGGAGCCGTGTCCTGCCCTGTGCCTCCCTCTTCCCCCTGGCTATTGTCCCCTGCATTGCCCTGAGCCTAGGCCCCTTTCGCCCTGCCATGAGCCAGTTCACTGACATATGAGAAAGTTATTTGTGGCTTTTTTCCTTCTTTTGCCTGATTGTTGTTTTCCATCATGTTAGTGCATCCAGGCAGAGCTTTGCTCTGAGCTAGAGCCAACAGAAGGCAGCAGCAAGCAGGCAGGAGGAGAGACTGGGAAGGAGGGGGCATCCTTTTTGGCAGCAAAGCTGATACCCTCTCATCAGGTCCTGTGGAGCCATACTCTGCCAATCATTCAATTAAATGGTTCTACTAGGAAGGATGTGGGTGAAAGGCAGAAGAATAACACTGGCAGCAAGAGCAAAATGAGATAAAACACTATCCTGGAAGGAGTCCAGCTCTGTGCTGTGTAAACTTCACGCTTTGCAACCCTGGCATCACCTTCTTGGTGCATGAATAATGAACTGCTTGCCATTTGGACAGTCTGTCCCAGATTTGGCTCACCTCACAGTAGCTAACTAAAAGTCAAGCCTCTAATGCCAAGGTTATTCTATTGGCTTCCTTTAGAGATAGAAAAAAGGGTCAGGCACACCCAGGCAGTGATTTATGCAGCCTGGCTGGAGAGGGGATTTGCCCCTCTTTAGAGGTGCCCTCATTGCCAGGCTCCTCTCATTTAATGCATTCTTGTGTCCAACAGGGATCACTATCAGCTGGGCTCTCTTGCCTGGAGAGAAACTGCCAAGCATGCTGCTCATCATCCTCAACCCCTGGTGAAGGCTGCAGTGCCTTCTCTGCTCCCAGGGAGGACCAGAGCTCCTGCCCCAGGCACTGAGTTGTGCAGAAACTCGTTCAGGAACTTGTCATCTCTCCTGGCAGGGTAAGCAGTCCTCCCACATGGATGAATCACACCTGAGGGAGTGATGATGGGTAAAGTCTGGTGTTATTCCAGGGAGTGTGGGTGTCCTGAAGTGCCTGTGTCACGAATTCCAGCCTTATGTGGGTGTCTCAGAAATGCAAAGGGCACAGACCAGACATGTGCTGAGGCTGGGGAGGCACCTGTGGCCCTCCTGAGGCAGCTTCAGTCTGCTGGAATGAGCCATCTCCTCTTTTTGTGTTTTCACCATGGGGCAGGGAGGGTGTTCTCCATACTCTGGGGCAGGGTTTATTGTCACAGTATTGATCTTGTCTGTTCTGGGACACTCCTGGCCGCCTCCTTTCCTTACGTGTCCCCAAAAGGGAGGATGCTGTGGGGCTGGGCATGTCCTGCTGGGAGGACTAGGGAGTGTGTGGGGCCATGGCCCCAGCACAGAACATTGCCCCCCATTAGGGTCTGATGGTGTCCTTGGAAAGCACAAGGGGTGGAGGTTGGGGCAGGGCTGAATGGGTAATGTTGGTCAATAAAATATTAAAATCTGGATTGTAATTTTTATTTCCATGCCACTTAAAACTGCAAATGTACTTTTCTGTAATGATAGCCCCACTGCTCCAGGGTTCTCCTCATGATCTGAGTGTATCCAAATCCATCCCCAGGATGGCTGGTGCAAGGGCTCACAACAGAAAAGGTAATGAGAATGTAAATGGAGATGTGAAATACCCACATGAAAAATCCAGATGCAATTGAGTTCTCGACAGTACACAGGTTGCTATTTATTCTGGCATGTGAACAATAACCTGATCTGCTATAGGGTAAAGTATTAAATTATAATCTGTTAGCAGAATGCTGTAAAATATTAGGTAGTGCACACATAACTTACTATGAGGGGGAGGTATTGCCAAATGGAAATGGAAATAAAAACAGGCAAGAAATGTGGGTGAAATGACGAACTTGAAAACAAAGCTAACCAAACCTTTGGTTACAAGACAGTGCATTTCAGAGATACCATACTCAACCAGTCTTTTGAACCATGATTTGGATACCAGACAAGTTAATTCTAACTTTTATTTTAGCAGTGGATATGATGATTTTAGGGTTTGAATTATATTTAACATTTAATTGTGCAGAAGGTTCAAAACACAACAAATAGAAAATAATTCTAGGTGGCATGAAGCTTTTCATTATCAAGGCTGAAAATTATTTAGAAAGCAAATCTTTCCTTCTCAGATTATTTCCCCAAAAACCAAAGATTGAACCTGGCAAGGCTTGTTATAGGAAAACAGAAAATTACCAAGAGGCATTAGTACAGTTGATGTGAATAAATAATTCTGTTTGCATTTTGGGGATATAATATTCTTGACTGAACTATCAGAGCTGGAGATATTTGGGCCTTTCATATGTATATTTGCATGTGTCATTCTGTTATTGCTGATAAACAAGCCTGGAGTTCTTTGCATGTACAATGATGTTATTATCAGTTCTGTGATAAGACCAAATAAAAGCACTTTCTTTCTTTCCTCTTGATGCAGCTTGGCAGCCAAAACATCCTTGGGTTTAGCAAACCTGAAAATAGGTTGCTGCAATTTTGTGCAAAAGGAAAAGAAGAGATGAAGGTTAAAGGATGAAATTAACTTTGTGGTGTGAGGGGTTAACAAAGCCCCCAGATCCAGCCATGGAGGGGAGGAGAAATGATGAATTCATTTGTCAAGTGTTGGTAATTGATGCTCTAATTCATCATAGGTTGGAAAAAACCTTTAAGATTGTCAACTCCAACCTATGACCTCCTCATCAACTAAATCATGGCTCTGAGTGCCCTGTCTAGTCATTTTTTAAACATGCCCAGGGATGGTGACTCCACCACCTCCCTGGGCACATGATTCCAGTGCCCAATCACTCTTTCAGTGAAGAATTTCTTTCTAATATCTAGCCTAAATGTCCCCTGGCACAGCTTAACACTGTTTCTTCTTGTTCTGTCAGTTGGAGAGAGACCGACTCTCACCTGAGCACAGCCACCTTCCAGGAGCTGTACAGAGTGACAAGGTCACCCCTGAGTCTCCTTTCCTCCAGGCTGAGCACCCCCAGCTCCCTCAGTGGTTCCTCACAGGGTTTGTGTTCCCAGCCCCTCTCCAGCCTCGTTGCCTCCTCTGGATGTGCTCCAGTGTCAGAAGGGGTGATCTGTCTGACAGATGAGTGTAGTTGGGAGGCTCACTGGGCAGGTGATTTTCTTCTGTGTCACCTGGCTGACCCTTTAGGTCCAGGGCCTCACACCTATTCTGAAGTGGCACCTGAGTGGGTGATGGGAGTCGGGAGGAATTTTTCTTTCCTCCCCAAGGAGGCACCCATTTCCACTGCCCTTCATCAACAAGGTCTCCTCCTTCAGCCTGATGGCAGGAGGCATGGGAGTCCTCTGATGCCTGGTGGGCTTCCCTCAGGGATAGAAGGGTGAAACTCCACCAGTCTATTTCCCTTCCACTTTCTCTAATACTCCTTAGTCTTTCTCCTTCCTCCTTAAGCTCAGCCACCAGACAGAGGAGACCATTCACCTGTTCTCACCACACACAGGCATCTTTGGCACCTTTCCCTGGTACTACTGAGAGGCTCAAACACTCCTTGCAGGAAGGGGTCTGGACAGACGTGTCCTCCTTGGAGACTTCTGTTTGGCTTGGTACACTTTTACTAGCTATAGCTCTTGATCATTTAGAGACCATTGTGGGAAAAAAAAAAAAAAAAGAAACCTCCAACCAAAATCAAGCTACATTAAATAAAAACACCACTAGCAGGAGGATGCCTGCACAAAGTGCTGGGTCATGCTCCTGTTTGCCTGCTCTGGATTGCCACTCCCTGGAGTAGCCTTTGAATCACACCTCTGATGGCTGGAGGAAGCCCTGCACCTGAACAAGAACAAGGGAAGCACCTGCTCAGCAACTGAGAACAAGGGAAGCACCTGCTCCAGCAGAAATAATAACCTCTGTGTGCCTGCCACATGCTGTGCTGCTGCAGAGTCCTTTAAGGATTCAGCCGAATTTCCTTGCAGCACAGTGCAGAAATCATGACCTGAAAAAGCAGCCAGAGTTTCTGATGCTCAGTGCTGGACCATTAATAGCTGTGCTGGAGATCAGGATCTTTAGGATTCAGTCTGGGCGTGGATACCTCTAACAACACTGTGCCAGCTTAGAAAATCAATCTGGATAAGGACAGTCTCCACACAAGAAGGCAGGTATTAGGAGGAACACTGGCAGATAAAACACCTTTTTTCAGTACCTGTGACATGCTAGCAAGGATGCCAACATCTTTGCTAATCCTCTTGCCTCTGCTTTTGGCTGGACAACCTCTTACTCAGGCCCCCTTACCTTTGCCCTGGCTTAGATAAAGATTGAGATTTAGGGAAAAAAAATGATCTATTTGTATCCAGTGCTCAGTGAAGGGAATAACTTTTAGTTTAGTTAAGTTGGGGTTTTTTGTCTGTGTTTTTTTTTTTTTTTTTTTTTTGTTTGTTTTGTTGGGTTGTTTTGTTTTCTTGTTGTTTCGAGCCCATGATGAAAATTCTGGAAATGCAAAAATCGGGTTGGATGATCAAGTCTGAAATCTTAAGCACTGGGAAGAGATCTTGGAAACAGGGAGAAGTAGATGGAGCTAAGGAACAACAACACTTAAATTAAGCAGGTATTGATTTCACTGAAATGAACATCAAGTTTTATTGATCTGAGAGATAAATATTGACTGAAGTATCCTCATGAGTTCCCTAACCTATGCAGTTGTTTTTCCCTGAAACAGGTTTCCTTCTTTCCCTTGTTCCTTCCCAGAGAATAATATCTTACCTCAGCTGCTCTAAGCTTGTGCTGTTTCTGCAAAGCCAGCATTGTTTTCCACCTCGCTGTTGTAAACATCAGAGACAGGAAAAATGGCTGTGACTTTATAAATCAATAAAGTCCTATGCCCAAACAGCTATTAACAAACTAAAAAGGTGCTTGGAAACCCAGACAACCTGTTATAAAGTAATAACAAAAGGCTCTGCAGCACAGCCAAGTTCTTGGCTTCTCTTATAGAGAAAATATTTTTAAAATGTGTGAAATTGCACTTTGAGGAAGTGATGGTTTCTGATTTTTTGGGGAAAAAGTTATTACCTAATTCCTAATGCTGTCTAAAATATTTTATTGAACTGATCCTTTATTACTTCCATGTAAATGCCAGTTTACTGGGGACAGAAGCTTTGCAAGTAGTGGAGAAATGAAAATTTGGAGGGAACGAGCAAAATAGACAATATGGTTCAATAGTGAAACAATTTTGAACTATAAGTGTGGGTATAAGGTTGGATATAACTCTGTGTTAAAGGGATGAAAATTCAAACATTTCAAACCTTGAAGAGCAGTTGTCTGATTGCAGCATGTTCATCTGGGCCAAGTACAAGGTGAGGAAAGAGGGCTTTTCCTATGGATCTTACATGTAATCTAGATTGAAATATTTATAAATGTACAAAATTCTGAAATAGTTTTCAGGATTTTATAATGCTTAAGGTTCTGCAGGCTGCACGTGGAAAACTGCCCAGGAAGGCAAATGAGTGAAGATCATATGGTAACACAAATGGAAGGAGGAAGAGACAAATGGATACAAATCCTTTCCAGGCAAGTTCTTGGCTTTTGAAACACGAAATCATTTTGTTTCCCAATGAAAACAACTTCACATTGGATTAAGCAATCATGAAATGTGGAGACAGAGCCCCCATTGACTTCCCCTGTGGATCAGATCCTTGTGTGTCTGAAACTGCCAGTTTGGGCATCTAAGGAGAAAACCCAAGTGGAATTTAGACCTGCATTATGATAACTTAGTGAGATTTAAGTGACCCAATTCTGAAATAGCTTATCAGTTAATTTCACCCTGAGGAAGTGGATACAAATGGCCCAGAGGGAAAGGAGTGGTGCACAGCAAGCTCCCATCAGCAGCAGATTACCAATGGAAGAATGAGTTTGGGTTCATTGGCTCTTTCAGATGGAAAGACAAGTTTTGAGTAGAAAGTCCAGAATAACAGAACCACTCAAATGTGTGGTAAAAGTGCCTGCCAGGAAGAGAAATCAAACAGTGGGTTTGGGAAGGGCCCAGTGGGGTGTCAGAGAAGCTCTGTCCATCAGGAAATAGGGAATAGGTGTTTTTTTAATGGCTAAGCAGCCATCTGTACAGAGCTTTTCAAAACCAGCTTTTTGAAAACCCAACTTTTTGTTTGGGAAGAAAAATTGTGACAGACATCCTGCTTTCAACTCCCCCAGTTACCAATTGCTGTCTTTCAGCACTGTAGTCCTCCCTGATGTGAAAGCCCCACAACAATTTTCCTTTAATATTATTTCATCAGAAATATTTTCTTTATATGTGGGGGAAAAAAAAAAAAATCTGCTTTTCTGTATTGTTCCATAGAGTGTCCAGTATGTTCCTGTGTTCACCATGTGCACTTTTTCTGGTATAATTATTGTGATGATGCACAGCTCTGTGTGCTCTTGTGGAAAATGTTTATCAGAAAATGCAGTTCAAGCAAAGGGAAGGAATCCTGTTCAAAACTCACTGGCATTTTCCAGGCAGTTTTTCTGTTTGATTGGCCTATTTAGTGTCCCAGGTATAGCATTGGCCTTGCAAATTAGAAACCTGCTTTAACAGAAATGACCTAACAACACAGGGACTGGGGAAACATTCAGAGTGGCAGCAAATGTGGAGCAAGAGCTGCAGTTTTAGATGAATCATGACATCCTAATGCTATGACATTCTTGAAACAAACAGGCATTCTTAGGCATGGTCACACTATGATGAGCTGGGAATCATTCCCGTTACATTCTCCTTAAAATTCCTTTGCCTGATGTAAGATGAGGTGTGTTATATGTATCTTGCAGTACTGAAGCAACATTTTTCTTATCATTAGGTACTCTTACTGTATTTTCCCCTTAGATTTCATAAAAATAGCCCTGAAGGACAAATTTTATTCCTCTCAAAATTACCCAGAGTCTTGTAGCATCCCAAGCTTCTAAAAAAAACCTTGAGAATTTTCTCCTTCTCCTCTCAATATTCACTTAGAATTCCACCTGCTGAAAAAAATCCCTATCAGTGCACAAGGCAGTGCCAGCAGACAGTGTCAGGCTGCTGCAGCTCCTCTCCAAGGTTATAGGATCAGGCCAGGCCAAGCTGAAAGTCCCTGCCATTGACTTTGAGTTGCAGAGATTTTTCTTTCTGCCCACTGAAAAATGTGTGGTGATTGCTTGAGGCCCTAAATGCAGGCAGGGTTTCTCTCCTTGTGGAAAGCTCTGTGTGTGTGCAATTGTCCTGAGATGGGGACACTTGAGATGGAGCCCAGCTGGCACAGGACCTGTGGCAATGTGGCCTGAGGAGCACACAATCATCACCTTCTTTCCTTGTTCCTCCTTTGTCCTTACTGGGTGTTTTTTCTGTTCTCAAGCTCTCCATTTTCTGTGGTGATAAACAGAGATTTTCACCCAAGGTGCTCTTCCAGCCAACTGGAGAGAAAAACTGCAGGAACAGACTGGAGGCTCAGGTGATCCCAAAAATCATAGGATTAATCTTCATTTGTGATGGCTCCATGCATGCAGTGCTCAGAAAATGTAAAGACTCCCAGCAAATTTATATAATAGCTGTTTATTTTATTGTGCTTGTTCTTCAGCTGTCTAAAGCTGCATTGTTTTAACAGTTTAAGATTTAACAATTGTTTTAACAATTTAATTTTCCTGCAGCTTCCTGCTTCTTCCTTGCAGCATGTTTCTGGATAGGGAAATGACTGAAGGAAAAGTGTTATGGAAGGACATGTGACTGAACAAATTGACAGCTCAGAGAAGCAGCAATAAGCTGGGAGTAGATGTGGCTCTCAAGGAAAGACAAAATATTGTGAGTAGATTGCTATGGAGACTATGACAAATTGCTTAGCAAGTCAGTAGACATTTGTAAGTTGTTAATTAGTGATGAAATAATTATTTTAAAGCAGAATGTAAATTGAATTGGTTTCTTTACAGAATAGGAAAATTTAGAAGATGAAATACTTTTAAATGAGGCATTAAAGCTACAACAATGATTCTGCCCATCACCTTGGGATCTTGGGTATTAGTCTGCCTTTATTTCACAAACTGCTGGCTTCTGTCAGATGCAATTTTGGCTCTGTTTTGATGTAGAACACCACAGATGCTTTGAATACACAGTCAGAAATAGGACAGGGAAGTAATGGAAGGACTAATTTGTAACTTGATATTGCAAGGGAATACCTTGTGATATACTATAACCCTCTTAGTAAGTTAAATGAAATTTGACTCATGAAAATTGTGGTGTAAATCCATAGAGAAAATGAAAATCGAACCTGTCTTTGAAAATTTGAAATATCACATTTATTTTTCACTTCCTCCTGTTACTATTCATAATCTCATACTATCCTGAGAGAAAAAACAACTCAGAAAGAGAGGAGTTCTTCCTTAATTCTGGTTCTCCAGAAATTCAGGAGACTTTCAAAGAAATCCTCTTCCTATGAGAACTTGAATACAATTTGCAGCCCTTCAAAGAGGGAGGTATTTCTAAAAATAATTCAGTTAGAACTGGGCAGCCAGGCACTCTTCTGCTTGGCAGCTCTCTTGTGACTGATCTCTGCAAAACTTCAGCAGTACAGATGTAATAAGATTTATTTCAGGAAATGTACCTGTTTGTATTTATTCTGGCTCTTTAGGAGATCCCAGTGAATATTACAGGTAAGGGTGTTATTTGAGGGAAAGGACCTTGTGGCTGCACAGCATGCTGTAAGTTCTAGCTGTAAGTTCTAAATATCCACAGCCAGAATCACTGTCCACATTTTTAAACCGTGATCCACATGCATCTCAACTTAATTGTTTTATACAAGTAGGTCCTATAATAATTTTTTTTTGTAGTCATTCAAGCCAGTCATGTTTGCAAACTAGTTTTGCTATTGGTTTTATTGACTCTTCTTCCAGAATTTTCCCTTGGCAAGTTTTTTATTGTTCCTTATATGCTTATCTGTTAAAACTAGTGTGTGAACTTAGAGCATGAGGACGTGGCCTTGCTTTATGTTTTCTGGAGGAGGCAGCAGGCTGAGCACTGGGATTTACTGGTGGAAATCACACATGTATGGAGTGTCCCTGGGGAGCTCCACTACAATGGCTGGGCACAGACTGGCTCAGCAGTTTCAGCTTTTCCAGGAGTCCAGAGCCAGGGTTGTATTTTTCTGTTTTATAGCACAACTTCTGCTGTTACAGACAACAAAAAGAGAAAAGGCAATTGTGTTATTTGTGTGGGAAAAGTGGCTGAGCTACATCTTCTCTCTGCCCTTATGCTGACAAAATTTTATGAGATCTATCTTGAAATTAAAATGGGTCTGAATACACTCTTGAATTTTAACTTATTGTTTGATATTCTGCCATAAAAAGATATATTTGAGCTACCAAGTCATCATCATGCAGTTATCTTTTGTATTGTTGGAGTTCTCAGCTGAAACTCTCAAGAAGAACAAACTATATTTGAATCTAATGGCTCTTTTTATCACTGTAAGTCACATACAGCTGAACATCAGGTGCTTGGATAAAACCACACAGCTCACAGGTCTGCTCTCAGAAATGGAAGAAGTAAAGAGCAATCTCATATCTCATTCTTTGAACTTAAGAAAGATAGCAAATTGTAAATTCTGGTCCCATGCCTATTGTTTTTTAAAGTTTTAGAACAGTATTTCTCTCTTGCCTATGTCTTCTTCCAAAGGACATGCTCTCTGAAGTGCTGCAGTGCTAATCCTCTTCACACAGTCTGTCTAAGATGATTTCTGGTGCTTAAACACAACCCTGGAAATCCTGGTTAAATTAGTTCAAGTAAATGTGACTAAACAGTGCTATCAGATCCTTACTGTGGTGCAAAGCTAAATTTATGCAATGCAATCTCTGTTGCTTTTGGAATATTGAGATCTATGAATGGAATACTGACATGAAACTCTGACCATTAAAATAGTCATGTGCAAGGTGTAAGGAATTTGTAACACTGCTACAGCTTGATAAAAAAGAGGAGATGGTCTCTTTGGAACAGTGAAATCTCTGTTTTACCTGAGGATTGTATCTGCACCAGACTTACATTTCCTTTTACTATCAATAAAGGACTCTTTAACCATAGCTCTTTATTCCACTAATGTTTTCACTGAGGAATATTTGAGATTTCCTCATTCTTGCATATGTATGAATCTAGTGCCACTCAAATCTCCAACGATACCAGACACAAAACATTTCAGATACCCTGACATGAATCATTAACATGTTTAGTAATTTCAAAAAGGTTTTTGAGCATTTTAATCCAGCTGTATCATTGATTGCTACTAGCTCCACCTAGTATATATTTGCGTGAAGCTCCTTTTATGAAAAAATTCAAAAATAATTTGCAATTTTAGATGACCTAAAGGTAGCGGTTTCTTAATTTGAATTTTGTAAATAGAGGGAATTCAGTTGCTGTTGTGATGCCAAAATTGGAGGCACCTGATTAGTATCAGACTGTGACCGTGTTCACAGGGGTCCGAGGATGAGGGAAGAGATGAGGATCTGACTCCATGTTTCAGAAGGCTGATTTATTATTTTATGATATATATTATATTAAAACTATTCTAAAAGAATAGAAGAAAGGATTTCATCAGAAGGCTGGCTAAGAATAGAATAAGAAAGAATGAATAACAAAGGCTTGTGGCTCGGACAGAGTCAGAGCCAGCTGACTGTGATTGGCCATTAATTAGAAACCAACATGGGCCACAGCAGCAGATAATCAATGTTGACATTTTGTTCCTGAGGCCTCTCAGATTCTCAGGAGAAAAAATCCTAAGGAAAGGATTTTTCATAAAAGATGTCTGTGACATCAGACTGTAGAAGTTAATGAAGAACAAGTTTTGTTATCTGTTGAAAATAAACAGATCTTAGAAGTTTTCTTTATTGCTACCTGAATGGAGACTCTGAAATCAGAATAGAAAAAGAATTAGAACAGAAATTACATTACTTGCAGGATTCTGTGAGAATCAGTATTGAATTAGGCTGGTCCTTTGATTTGTTTCATTCCTGGCTCTGTTAGCAGGACAAGGACTTTTCCTCTTGGTGTGGGTGATGCCCACTGCCAATTTCCATAGTGTGATTCCTTCCTTGCAGCATGTCTGGGGGTCCACTGCTTCTGCTGTGGGGCTGATGAGGCCAGTGCTTCAGGAGGGGACACACACACACACAGTGCTCCCTGGAGGAGCTGCCTTTTGGGAGGGGAAGCTGGAGTACCGAGAAGTTTAAGGACAGCAGAGTGAAGAGAAGTCAATATTCTGTCAATTGACTTAATAAAAACAACATTATAAATATTACCAGAGGAGAAAGTGAAAAGGCGTCATGTAGTTTAGTGGGAATAAGCATTTACTCTGTGCAATCATTACTTAATTAACAGATTTAGGAAAATGCCCATTTTGTGTATGCAGCTGTAGTTCTACTCACAGTGTGAAGTGAAGGAACTGTAGGCTTTGAAATGTCAATTAACGTTTTCAATTAGTGCACATAGATGGGAAATGGGTGTTTATTAGTCATAAAATAACACATTAATGATTCTCTGATGATACTGAGAGATCTCTTTGTATCAGAGGGTGTAATATTCTAGTCAGTAATTCCACCTTTATAGGGCTTAGAAATACAATGTGTTTTTCTGGAGGCTCCTGTTTCAGTCCATTGACAATTTAGGAAGCCCAAGTATGTGACTCAGTTTTACTGGTTCATTTTAGGATGGTGAAACTTTGGGAGCTCAGGGAGGTAAGTCCTCTGCTCTCCATGATGCAGATCCTTAGATACTGTTAAGCTATCAAATAGATTTTAAAGTGAAGATTGAGGCCAAACTTCTGGTTAGGGTGTCTACCATGGCAAACCTGGATCTCCTGTTCAGCAGCCTGCTCCCTGCTTGGGTATGGGTATGGAGTTAAGCAGCCCCTACACTTTAGAGTCCTTTGCACTTTTCTGGGGCTCAGTTTCAAGCTTTTCTTTTTGCTTTCTCTTTGTTTTTCTCTTTGCTTTCAACTTCTCTTTCCCTCATTTGTTGATGATGGAGTTGTGCCACATCATTAACTGTAAGAAGCATGTCTGCAAATGTTCGAAGAATGATGGATTTCATTATGCTGTCACCACAGTCATGTTGAGGAGGCCACCTTTAATATATTATTGATGCTCTAAACCATTATTTTTAATAGCATTGTGCACTAGGAGAATGCTGCCAGCGGAATGGAAGCACAGATGAAGAGTTCTGGAGCAATAATCCAGTAGGAAGTCAGTCTCAGGAGTATCTCTGGTTGAACATGTGCACTTTTTTACTTAGAGCCATTAACTGTGGAGGAAGGATTTACTGCTGGAAATGTAGGATAATTTGACAACTTGTAATTAATTTTTATATTGGTAAATATCATATTAATAGAACTTGACATGGTAAATGTTAGCTCTTTGTCAGACTTGGCTAAATTAATTCCCTGTGGTAGTCTGGCATTGTGAGCACATGGCTTTGTAAGTGGTTCATGCATTATTGTGTCCTTTGCCAGCATTTTTGGTTTGGATTTTAGTTTGTTTTTCTTTTTCCTCACCCATAAGTCTGAAAAGTTAATGTCTTTTCTTACTTACAGTTTCTGTAGGTAATTTCAAAACTAGTCACCAAATAACTAAGCTTTATCTCCTAGGAATGAACCAATTTTTAGTACTTGAAATATAAATTTCCAAACATCTTCCTTGGCAGCATAAGGTTGGAGTGAGTCTGTGCCCTAGGGAGGGATTCATGATGTGCTGCTTCCACACTGACATCTCAAAACCTGCCAGAGGCCCAAAGAGGAGGCAGATAATCCCCTGAGATGGTGAAAATATCGTAAAAGAGATGTGCTGAAATTTGCATTTTAGTGCCCAAATTAAGGCTTCTGTGGTCTTATTTAGCTCATCTCCTACAAAGTGAAAACAGTGTTGAACGTGGTTATTTTCATTCATGTGTTGTAAATACAGTCAAAGAAATTCTGCAGCCTGACATTTCCTAGAGGAAATGAATCTGTTTCTCTCTTGTTTTGTATTTTTAAGGAGAATTTCAGTGCTCTGCCTGGAGCTTTTCCTGTCAGAGGAGATCTCTCCCAAAGAGCCCCCAGCTGTCTGGGGCTCTGTGTCTGTGCATGAAAGGCAAAGTAAATGGGATATGACAGACTCTGATGCTTGAGCTAAAAAAATCCAAAAACCTAGCAAATTCCAGCAGTAAGAAAGGGTGCCAGAGGACAATTTTAGGCCAGGCTGGAGAATTTTGCACATCATGGACCCTAATAACTCCTACAAAGAGAGCAAGAGGGAATTCCTGAAAGAACATGATAAAATAAGCAGGTGAATGGCAATGTTGATGTTGCTTTTCTGTCAGATTTGGCAGGGCAGAAGGCAGGTGTTATTCAGCTCATGCTCAGGATGTGTTTTCTTCGTGAAATTTCTTCTTTCTTCTTCTATTCCTTTGTTTCTTGGGCTGCCTTGTGATTACACCTGACCCTTTCCAAAGCCTCAGCACAAACCAGTGCCTCCCTCAGAGTTCCCTTCTGTGCCAGCTCCTCCTCCAGCCAGGGAGGTGCCAGCTCTGCCCCCTGCTTCCAGCCCACCTTTCTCCACATTGGATTAATGCCTTGGTCAAGGCTGGGGATTTTTCATCCCATGGGACAGATCAAGGACTTAGTGCAGAACTCACTCGATTTCCTAAATAAAAAGATAAGTATTTTTTCTGCTGGTCGTTGCAAGTGAAGGGTTAATTTTATCTTCGGAAAATTTTACTATTCACCTGTAAATTTGCTGTGGTCCCCTGGGCTCTCTTCAGCTGTTTAAAGTTTTTATATTATATATTATACCATCTATTTCAATTCATATTATATAATATACCATCTATTTAAAATATTATATATTATATTATCTATTATGCTATACTTTTTCCTTGTCCTGCAGGAAACAACAAAGCAAGAAGATATTTCATAGGTATTTTATATATAAAATACAGAATTGTAAATCATGCTGCTACTTTTTTTTTCTTTTTTCATGCTTATCAATAAACACAATATTTGTAACTTATTTCCTTTTATTTCCCATCCTGAAGCTCAGTGCCAGTAGCTTTGTTGTAGATGAGAAGTGAAATTAGAGCAAAGTTCTTGGTGGCTGAAAAAGAACAGAAAATTCTGTAAATAATAGCTCCTTATTGACTGAAGTCAAGAGGCAATTTCAAGAAGTCTCTGATGTTCCTCATTAGCTGTGTCCTTTACAAACCTGCCCTGGGAAGCTAAAGGCAAATCATGTGAAAGGAAAACAGCTGAAAATCCTTGTGAGTCTCCAGTCCTCAAAAAGAAAGCAGCCTTCAACCCCTCAACACTGACCCACTACTCTCATTTTCTGTGGGCTTCTATATAAAATGATGAAATATTAGTTATAACTCTTATCCACTGAGAGAGTGACTTGTTCCCAGAGTAGTGAATGGTGTTTTATTTTGTTAGGATGATGAAGGATGATGTTAGGATGATGACTTTGACTGAAAGTATCAGCCAAGTTGTAGGGATTTGAATGGATGACATCAGTTATAAAACATCTCTTTTACATGTCTTTAATTCTGAAATGTTTATTTTTTTTTTTCATAGTTATTCTGTGTTTTTTTCCACATTATTTTCTGTTTTTATCCATGGCATGAAGTGTTACTGATTATCTTTTCACCTGTAAACTCTGCTATACAGAGCTATACATTGAAATTGGTACTGTAGCTGCAAGAGTGTGCTGGATTTGCATCTGTCACTTGCCTGAGCTGTCTGGGTTAGGAAGCAACAGCTTGAGAGGTGTAGATAATTTTAGTTTTCCTTTCCTTCAGAGCCATGTCGTTCCAGGGACTTCTCTGGACCTTACTAACAGAGGATTTTCCTGAGAGGTGGTGTGGTCTTGAAACAGGATTCTTGATTCATACTTGGAGCTTGCAATACATAATATCTGAATATTCAAATTCTGGGGTTTTTTTTCCTTTAAAAAGGGCTTTAATTTTGGAGAAGTACTTTTGGTGATTGGGGAAAACTGCTTCTCCTTCCACTAGTACTTTGACATGTGTAAGAAAACAAATGGACAGAATACAGTCTTGGAAGAAGCTGCTCCTGTCACTCATTGTCTATCACAGCTTTTGCCTTTTTTTCCTTGTATTTTGTTTTTTGCCATTTGTCATTTCCTATGAAAATTGGCTTAGTATAGCCTTTACAGCCCTTCCTCAGATTCATAACATTTAACAATTATGGGAAAGCATACTGAATATCACCTTTGTGTGATTGCATTAAAGGGCTGCTTTAAAGCCAATAGTCTTTTGATAGCAAGAGAGCAAAGTAAAGCACGTCTGTTTGGGGAAAAACACCATATTTATGTAACTGTCATTAATCATGCAGGAAATAATGGGCTGTGAGGAACTAACGAAAAATGTTTTGGAGATGCTTTGTATACAAATGAAAAGGTTTGCATGATAACACAAAGATATAGCTAATTTCATAAAACATCTCACAGTCTGAATAAATAGTCATGAATCAGCTGCAGTGCTGAGCAAAGGCAATAACCACACAAACCCTTCTCATCAGATACTGAGAACTGATTTCTTTATTTGACTTTTAGAATCTTAACATCTGTAATAATTTTGTGGACTCATAGAAAAAGATGTATGGAAAGGATTGCCAGGTGTCTAGTCAATGAACTCGGGGCTTGTGGTCAGATAATTAAATGTTGTTTTAAAAAGTAGTAACAAAACCAAACCTAAGGAGAACAGGGAAAACATTGGGGCACAGTGTGTCTGAGGTGACCTTTTAAATCCAGGGAAGAGAGCAGGAAAAGCCATCATCAAGCAAAACCCAAACAACCTGTTCTGCCAGTTGATGGGGGTGATTTAGAGAACACAGACACCAATGGAAAGAATGGTCTTATTTTGCTATGAATATAAAGGCAACTCAAAACTAAAATGATACATTGAATAAAACTATGTGCTTGGCTTTAGCAACAAGCAAAAGTAAGCAAGGGAATGCACCTAATCGTTGCTCTATGAGAGAAAGGAAAGAATAGTGATTGAAAAAATACATCACCAATTGCCCAAACACTCCACCATGATCCAGAGTCCGTGTTCTCTGGGGAGCCCCATTTTGCAGCAAGGACCTGGAGAACCCTTCCCAGCAATTGGCAAAATCTTGCACAGTCTGTCCACCCACACGTGAGATCTCCAAATTCACCCTGAAAGTTGGTCCAGCTTTTATAGGCCAAAATTAGGAAGTGACCTGATGATATTTTTAGCCATCACTCCTGGATCTGATGGCACATTTTCCAACCAGCCAGGGCCCAAGGTGACTGAGTTGCTGGGAGGGTTTTCCCCTAAAATAGCCTACAAACAAGCCTCTATTCATGTCAGTTGGGAAAGATATAATTTTAAGAAACTTTCTTGCAGATAACTACACAAGATTATACAGAGCTAGCATGAGCATTTTTGTCATCTCATTTTGGCTAAATAATACTGATGTTGTTAATCACATGGTGCCCAGGACTCATGGGCACTCTGGCTGGGGCTTGCTGCTCAGGTCTCAGCCGCTGCACAGTGTGGTGGTCAAAAAAAGAGGAGATAAAATCAGTGATCAAAAGAGTTATTCCTTCCCACCCACTGCCTTTGGGCAAAAGGAATTCTGCTGTTCCTAATGTTAGAAATTTTGTAGTTATTTTATTGCTTTTGCCTTGCATCTATATATTTTTGTGCAGCTATACTATACCCATGGCCTTTTCCTGCTTGTGTGCCATCTGTCCTGGGCATGGAGAGCTGCTCATTCCTGCAGCCTGTCCCCTAATGGAGTTGGGACAGTTTCCTCTCCTCCTGCTGCTCCTCAGGCTCAGCAGGCCCAACTCTGCCATCTCTCTGCCCTCCCCACCCCTCTGTGCATGTCCTGCACGGGAACATTTCCTTCCCACCAGGAGCAATCCTGGAGCTGTGTGTGTGTATGGCACATGCATGAGCTATAGAGTTATATCCACTTTTGTAGCAAGCAATCAGAGAGATTCATGCCTTCAGCATTTGGTTTTGACACAGATCTAAGGGACAAGTTGCCATTGCAGTGTTTCCCCAAACACAAACATTCCCGTCTCCTTCCAGCCCATGCGCACGGCCCTGTCCATGGTGCTGAATGTACCTGCAGCAGGAAAAGCCATTTCTTGCCCCTGGAGCCAGGAGAGTGTCCCTGCAGTGCTGGCATGGCATTCCAGAAGCTCCATTTGATATCACCTCATGATGTGATGTGCAGGACCATGACTCTGAAATATGATGATATTTTATAACTATAAAGTCACTCGACCTCCTGGTCACTGATGTTCTTCCATGGAGAGGAGTGTCTGAAGGAAAAAGGGAATTTTCAGAAATACCTGTATGTGTTCTGGTTTCGCTTGAGCAATGCAGTGGTACCTTTTGCAATTTTAATTTCTGTTCTGAGGATGTTAATTGCACATGGAGGTGCATCCAGCACTGAGTTGTTACGTGCTCATAAATATTCTGGAACTGCCAATGTTGCTGAGATGTTGCTGGAACCTTCTCAAGAATACCCATCTAATAACAATTTCCTTGGATGGAAGTACTTTCAGAAGCCTGCCAGAGTCTGTTTAATGGGAAAGATTTAATAACATGGAGCAATTGGTGAGGCAGACAAATTAACAATGTGCATTAATTTCTATTTGCATGCCAAGTATGTGCCAACATTAAAATCCCTTAACAATAAGCTTGTTTTTCCACCTCCATAAAGCCAATTATTACCCACATTATGTTGCACTGAACTCTCAGTTCCCAGACAACTTTACACTTGCTCAATGCTTCTGTTACTTAAACATCTGAAAATTACTGATAATTTGTGCAGGGTGGGGGAAAGAAAGGGAAATATCTGATCATATACAAAACTTTTGAGCTTATTGTGTAGTAACATTGAGTAATACATGAAAATAGTGTCTGACAACTCTAAACAAAACCAGTGTTGCTGTGATCTTAACCAGGAGTAAAATTTTATCACAGCAACAGATTTTCCTAAGAAGAAGTGAAGCAAGTTCATCATTGTAAATTCGATTGTTTAAACTTGTTTGGCTGCTAAAATTTTTGGATTAGGAATCAAGGGAGAACAAGTAGAGCATTAGGAAAGTAAACTCCTTTGAGCTGTTTGCCATGAGATTAGAAGAGAGGTCATGGAACAGGGGAAGGTAAGCATACAGAGTAGTGCTGTGCTGCCTTATAAAACTGATGTTTTCAAAACCTGGTAAATCCAGCAGCTGCTTCCATCTACAGGTGTATGATATTTTAGTTTAGACAATAAATTTGCTTGTGGCTTCTAAGTGTCCTTTACAGAAGTTTATGTCACTAAGAATGCTCTTGATTTTCAGGGTTTTTTCCTGTTGTTTCCACAAGATTAAATTATTTAGCAGCTTACCTTCAGGGTAGCTGGAAGGGCAGAGGTAAGTTCATCCATCAGGCACATGATGCTTTGCAGATATATGTAAAGAACCTTGATGGCATTTCTGTGGCTCAGGGTTTCCTGGCACAGCTGGGCTGTAGCAGGAGTGCTGCTCTGCTGGCCAGAACCACCCTGGGGCATTGACCCACCTCTCATTCCCAAGCACCACTGAAGCTTTGCTGGGTGCCCTGGAGCAGAGCACTCCCTGTAGTGCCAGATTTTAGGGAAGTTTTTACCTGTCCTTTGTCAGGGCTGCTGTTGACAGAGCAGCTTGAATCACCTCTCTGTCTGCCTTTTCTGCCTTGTGCTTGGGGCTGTGGCTGCTGAGGTCTTTGGGGATTCTCCTGCCACGAACAGGCAGAGTTCAGACACATCCCTGGAGGCCTGACTCTGCCCTTCTCATGATGTACTGGGAATGAAGTCCTGCTTTTTGCTTTTGAATATCACAAAAAATGCTGGGCCTCATGCTTCCAGGGCACATCAGCCTTCTTCCTTCCATGCAGGGCTGCTCTGGGTGTCTGAGCAGCTCTGCCTGTGTGCAGTGGGGCCAGACAGGCCCCCAAGCAAGCCTCAGGGCAGGGCTTGTGCTTCACCTTTTTAGGTGTCCCCCTTGGCTTGGCTCAGAGCCTGTGTCTGTGTGCTGAGCACAGCCAAGCTGTGGTGGGGCACCCTCAGAACCCAGCCCCTTCTGCCTTTTTGTTTAAATTGGCTCCAGACACTTCAGCTGATACAATTTCAAACTAAAACTGCAACTGGCATCCAGCTCCTCGTTTCTGTCATTTTCAGCAACTCTCTCCCTGTTACAGCTACAAGTTTGACATTGTATTTATTGTATTTCCTCTGATTGATTTATTCTAGGAGGAAGCAATCCCTGAAGCCCACTTTCCCTCTTTGTGCTATAACTGGATTACAAACTTAGGCAAAGCATCCTCCCTCAGCCTTTTCCTCCATTGGAAGCAAAGCTCAAACCCTAGATCATCCTTGCTGATGATTCTACAGCTTGGAGCAGTGGTTTTTCTTATTTCTCTGCAGTTTTTTCTAGAACACTAACTTAATTTTTTTGCCTTCTGCAGGCACTTCTGGTTATGCATTTGAACTCCACAGGTCTTTTAACATTCACCCTATGGAAATCGTTCAGCCCTACAGTTAAGAATTATTTCTGCTTGAAATTTTGTTTGCAAGGTTATTTCACTTTTTTGGACATTCTGTTTCTTGTTTCAGAGCTGTCAGTGATATATCTCCTATTTTTTCTTTTGCAAAAAAAAAAAAATCTTTAAGAAAAGATTTTCAGGGATATTTTGTGGAAGAAGTTTGTATGTGTTCAGCCATCTTATTCAATGCACTTTATCAATTGAGATAAGGAGCTTTTTGCTGTGGCAAATCCAAACTGGATGGGAACTTGTGTGTTCAGAATCACTATGTTCAGTGGTTAAGTAACTGTAGGAAATCCTAAAGGGTGTTATGGATTTTGTGGTACTGAATGTGTAGCCAGAATCTAATCTGGTCTTCTAAAGGTGTCATCAGTAGATAAGGGCAAAGTGGAAAAATACTAAGTTGATGAATCATATTTGAAACTGAAATAAAGCTGAAATATCAGCTTTATGCACAACCCCCCACCTTCACACATACAAAAATGCTTTAACTCAGAAGAACATCCAGGTCTTTGCTCCTGTTGCCAGAGAAAAGTAGTTTGGGACTGATCTGTGTCAGGTAAAACCCCTGAGCCAAAGACCATCCTTAAAATCTTTCACACTTGAGCATTTCTATTGCTTCTATAATTCTCAATATACATTTATTCCTTTATCTTTGTACAACACTAATAATGATATTATATCTCCTATTATACCCTAAGAACAAAAATTATCCTTCTTTGGCTGACTTGGGAAGCTTATTTTCTCTCCAGGGGTTCTTGGAACTCAAAGCCAGAGGTTTGCTCTCCAGCAGTTTTAATGAGGGATCATGGATAGCAGCTCATTGTCAGGTTTTGCAGCCACATGTAATCCTTAGTTTACTCCTCTCCCTAAGTTTTAGACACATTGGAAAGATATCACTAGCATTTGTTTGAATAAATAGGCAGATGTTCATCTGCAGTGAATTGGCAGAATTTTGTTTCAATGGGTGCATTTACCCTGTGTGAATCTTGAGCTCCAATAATTAGCTTAAACCATATCTGAGTGTTAGGGTAACCTTGGATTTGGTTTCTTTGCAGAAAATTGAATTTCTGTTAGGTGAAATATTAATGGCAAAGGTGCTCCAAAGAGTATAAATATGAATTTGAGTCTGCTTATATAGACCTTACATAAATTCCTTATGTAAAATAAATCTATCTGCTGAGGGAGTAGATAACGTGCTGTGGACAGTGAAGACCGTGCAGATAGCATGTTACAGATAACAACTATTTGAAATATCAGTTCTGGTCAAAAACATTGTAGGCAGAACATATGCTGAGCTCTGTTCCAGTAAAATTCTGGGTAACAAGCCTAGAGAGAAAGTTTGCAAGGAATCAGGAGCCTTAGCATTTCTCCAGGATGGTGAGACCATTCATTAATCTGGATTGGGAACGTGCCTGGGAATGTTTCTTCAGGGGATTGTGCAAGCAGAGGTTCTGCCCATGAGCAGTGCTTCACACCCTGCCAGCACTGGAACAGACTGGGAGAAGGAAGGAGCAGTCTGTGTGCTGGACTGGGAGAGGCTGTTGGAAATACAGGACTCCCCTGGACACGGGAATACATGTATCTTAGCAGACTAGACATAATATCCTCTTTATTGTCTGAAGAATTAATAGTCCACAGCATGTCGCAGCATTTCCTCAGCTTGGGAAAGTCTGCCCAGAGAAATTGCTGATGTTCTCTTATCCCCTTACAGCAGCAAGATGAAAATCAAACCATTTGCTCAAACTGCAGCCATTAAAACTTACAATCCAAAGTGATACAGGTTAATGGGCAGTAGAAAGACATTGAGAATACCAAGAATTTCAAACAAGATATGGAAAGCACAAGAAAATGTGGTCCAGGATAGGGAAGGGTGAATGGATGTGCTTGCAGCTCACAAAGAGAACTGCATCCTGGGCTGATCCCACATTGTAAGCAGCAGGTTGAGAGGGGGATTCTGCCCCTGTATTCCAGTCAGGTGAGATCCCACCTGCTCTGGGGCCCCAGCACAGGAGGATCTGGAGCTGCTGGAGTGAGTCCAGAGGAGGTCATGGAGATGCTTCAAGGGCTGGAGACCCTATGGAGCCAGGCTGGGAGAGCTGGGGGTGTTTACCTGGAGAGGAGAAGGCTCCAGGGAGAGCTCAGAGCCCCTGCCAGGGCCTGAAGGGGCTCCAGGAGAGCTGGAGAGGGACTGGGGACAAGGGATGGAGTGCCAGGACACAGGGAATGGCTTCCACTGCCAGAGGGCAGGGCTGGATGGGATATTGGGAATTAGGAATTGTTCCCTGGCAGGGTGGGCAGGCCCTGGCACAGGGTGCCCAGAGCAGCTGTGGCTGCCCCTGGATCCCTGGCAGTGCCCAAGGCCAGGCTGGACCCTGGGGCTTGGAGCAACCTGGGATGCTGGAAGGTGTCCCTGCCCATGGCAGAGCAGAGGAACTGGACGGTTTTAAGGTCCCTTCCAACCCAAACTCTCTATGTTCCTGTGATATTGTCCACCTGATTTGGATTTGCCTGACTCCACCCCAGGAAAGCTGTCAGAACTAAGCACCTGTCTGAGGGGAGTTCCTATCAGGGCTCTTTTTGGCACCTTTAGCACAGACAAAGTTTGGGAAGGCAGCCCAGGCATCAGGAGCCTGTGGACAAAAGGAACAGCTGGGTGGTAAATCCATACCTGCACATCTGTGCATGTCTGCCTGGCTGGAAAGCTGAGGTTTGTGTGCTGCTGCTGCTGCCCTGCCACCAGGCAGGCTAAAGATGGGTCCTCTCTATAATGATTTTAAGTAGGTTAGGTATTTTCATGTGGCTGCTGCATTAAAACTCTGTCTCATAATATGGACAATGAATCCTGTCTTGAATCCTCTAAAAATCAAACCACTTACATAAGGTGGTTTTTCTAGTGTTTATTTTTAATCCTCATTAAGAAAATTTCATCCTGATTACAGGTAGTTTCAGCCTCCCACAGTTTCAACTTTTCCTGCTATTTTTGACTGGAAAGGTACCTAATCTGAAGTTATTTTCCCATGGAATCTGTCATAATGTGTTTCAAACCTGTTGTAAACCATAATCAAGTAATCTCTGATTGTTCTTGAATAAGTCAAACAGCTTGACCTTCTCAGAAGTTTCAGTGTGATGATTTCCAAAGTTTGCAGTGTTTTACACACTTTAAAAAATTATTAGTATTATTTTTTTTCTAAAGCACACACCAGAAAAGGGACACAGGACTTCATAGCATCTTTTGCAGAAGTAATACACTTCTTTTACCAATCTGATGTTGCTCTGGTTATATTTTAAATAAAATCAGTTTGAGTGTTGTTCTGCAAGGTAATTACAGATTCACATCTGGCAAGGCTCCTAAGGAGTCCTCAGGGTATGGATTCTGTTTTATGGGGTGCAGGATCTTTCTTTTATTAGCACACAATGAAGTTAATCACTTCCTAATACTCATTTAAGTGTTGACATTTGTCCTCTCACTTCTCCTCATGGCTGATTTCTGCTTTGTAAAACTTCCTTTTTAGGGGGTTATGGTCCCAGTTAATGACAACAGCAAAATTAGGAAGCTGAGATCTTTGGAGCTCCAGGTTTTAGTGTGCAGGAGACCAATAGGATGTGTTGTTGCTGGGTCAGAGGGAGCTGGGTATCTAACAGCCACAGTCAGGAAATACAGGCAAGAAGGGATCATGGCCAGAATAAGTACCAAAAAAGAAAGAACAGAAGAACAGCTGCCTCTACAGTCCTTTGAGAGATGACACTGCTGGCATTTCTGCAGAAGGAGATGCAGGAGGTGAATTACAACAAGAGTGAGATGGGCAGGAGGAAGAGGCTTAGGCAGTAAGAAAAGGCAACTCCTTCGGGTTTGGGGAGTTCTTTTTGCTGTAGGCCAGGGAGCTGAGCACCACAGGGTTTCTGAGAGGCAGGGAAAGGATGCTGGGGGCTGTGCATCAACAATCAAGGCTGAGAAAATGAAAAAGGTTATGGCAGTACAGGTTCTTCTCAAATGGTTTGAATAATTTCATGCTTGCTCTGGGGAAGTTCATATGCAAGTCTTTTCTAGGAGAAAAGGACCCATTTACTCATAGGTTACAGAAGGACACAAACACAAATATGTCTCTTTTTTGGTAAAATATTCAAAATGTTTTATATTTCATAAGAGTTTTATGTTTTTAGTGAGAGCATTTAGTATTTGGAGGAAATTAGTATTTGAAAGTAAAGGCAAGTTAAGTTTCAGCTAAAAATTAGTTTTGACAGATTTTTTTGGAATACTAAATAATTCTTTCATATCATCATTGCCTTCTCAGAACAAAGATTAAGTAATAGAAAAGGCTTGCAGAAGCATAACTTTCTCTCTCCTTTTTGGGGCAGATTTTTTGCTAGCAAGAGTCCCTGGAATCATCAGTTTGTCTGCCCTGAGGTGAATTCTTACACAAAGAAGTCAGCAGGATTGGGTAGACTCAGTGGTCCAGAAAAGCTATTAGTGAGAGAAGATAGCTTGATTATATTTTTCAGCTTCAATACACTTCTGAAAAGTGTTGGAAATGGAAGAAAATGGGATGTTTAGATTCTTTGCATACCAAGATGCCAAGAGCTGTTGCTGGGTGTTATCTCCAGAGACAATTGGGAGAGAATGTCTGAAAAAAGGAACCTTTGAGGCTCCCTGGAGCAGCATTTTCCAGCTAAAAAGTGTTGCCATGTTGGGTGTCCCATGTGAAACAACTCTCCAGAGGATATTAATTGGAAATCATGTTAGCAATCCCAGGCAGGGTGAGCTGGGTGTGTCCCAGTGCCCCAGGCAAAGACGACAGAAAACAGGAGCCACCTTCCCTGTGTGCTGGCACCTGCATATTCCAGTGGTAACACACAATGTCCAGGTGTTGTGGCAGTCATTTGATCACAGAGTGAGGGTTTCTGTGTTCATAAACAGGGAAAGCAGGGAAGCAGTAGGCTGGGGGAAGAAGTGACCTTGTGTATCAGTCTCCAAAGCAAAGCTCCAGCAGCCTGTGCCTGTGCAGGTCACCTCAGCCCAGGGAGAGCAGCTGGCTCCAGCCCAGAGCTCAGGTGACTTTGTGCTGCCCCAAACTGCCTGCACAGTCCTTGAGCAAATCTTCATCATTTCCCCTAAACCAAATTTTTCTTCTTTGATCCCCTTCAGCTCTTGGCACCTGGCCATTGGTGTGCAGCTCTCCTGGCTCTCCTGTATTATCCTGCATCCCAGGTTTAAGGCCGCATTAATCATCTTGTTCATTTCTGTCTGCTCTGCATCCTTGCTCTGGTTTTCCTGGTCTCAGCACAATTCCTGCTCCTGTTTCTCTGTGCCACATCGTTAGGCTGGCACTGTCAATGCTCCTTGTGCACAGCAGAACTGCTCACTAGCACTGCCCATTTCAAAGTTATGGTTGCACCACACGATTATACAATGCAAGCAAAGCATAAAAAGCTACTTAGTCCTTTAAAAAATTGCTGTTACAGCTAAAGGAACTGAAATAATGCTCCAGGCAGGCCTGGAAAAACCTGGAGAAAGCAAATTTGTGTCGTCAGGCTTTGCAGTGACCCTGTGGCTGGGGACTGCTGATGGCATTACTGTGTGTGGGGTAAGAGGCTCCCTTACCTCTGGGCATGTCCATCAGGAGCCATTCCCATGGCTGTTGGTGTTTAAAAAGCAGAAGCTCTTTTCCCCTTGCTAAGTTCCTTCCCTCTGAGTGCTGGGGAATCTTGCATCTCTCAAGGTTTGCAACAAGAGATCTTCCCAGTTTTTCTGCACCATATAAAACAGGGACTCTTACAGTGTTTTTGGTAAAGAAAGATCAGCCTTTTGCCACTGATATTTATAATGTTCAAAATGGGCAGCATCACTCCATTAAACCTTACAAAAAGGAGCAGCATAAGCTGCCTGCTATGTACTCAGTGAATTGGACAACAAAATATTTCCTTCTTCAGCTCTTTCTTCCTATTTTCCCACATCCATCACTGATAAACTTTTCCCTGGTCCTGGGACCGTGATGGACACTTCTCTGGTTGCACAAGAGTTTTGCAGATCCTAGGGCAGTGCAGAGGTTTGTTATAGCATTACCTATGTGTGTGCTTACAGTGCACAGCCACCAAACCAATAATTTGCTGTCACTGTTTCTTTTAGAGGGAAATGCTTGTAAATCCCACAGGCCTGTGAGATCACCTTGGACAGGGGTGTCCACAGACCCCAGGGTAAGTGGGAAGTTTCTTTGTGTGGAAGTTCAGTGTCCTGCACAGAGTAAGGAGTTTTGGGTTCCAAACTTGGCCAGTCTTTCAAAAGCTCCTGCCCCTTGGGCAGACCATGAGTAAATATAGATAAATATATATATTACAAATATACATATTACATCCTGCCAGCCTGAATGAGATTACAAATGAGCTCAACAAGATGCACAGCTACAGAAACCAGCACCTACCTGTAAACATTTTTGTCAGTCCAGAATGAGTCTGCAAATTCTTTGTTTTGGGAAATGCATTTGTTTTACCTCAGCAGAGAAGTATATCTTAAATCAATGTGATGCTTTAATTCTACTGTGAGTCTAACTGAAGATTTGATTTCAAGATCTCCTATAAAATGCAAGTTGGTTGGAGACAGCTTTAATTACCAATAGCTAGCAGGTAGGAAATTATGAACTTGGATGCCAGTATAATGATGTGGACAAAAATCAGATTTTTTTTTTTCAGAATGAAAGGCAATATTGTGTTATCAGCTGGCTCTTTTTACCTGACATGGGGAGAAGAAAAAATAATACCTTTGTCTTTATATGAACCACAGAGCTACTGAAAGATAAATGATGAAAGAAGGGAATTTTACTGCTTGGGTTTTTCCCCCAGATTTGCATTTTTTAATGTTCTGCTATGGCTGAACTTAAACTGGCTTTTATTGCTCGTGGGATTGCCCTCAAAACATCAATTTCATCCAGCACTGATTTTACATCTGTCCATCTATGTGATTTCTTTAAGTCATCAGCCAAATTGAGGCCAACACATGTATCATAAACAGCAATGCTTTTAATTCTGGTCTTCATTTGCTTTCGGTTTCATGTGCTCTTAGCCCTCTACAAGCACTCTGCCATCTATATATTTCAGAGAAAATGCTGTAAATCTGTGATGGGTGATTTGCAGCAAACAAATCTTTGTAAACTAATAGCTTGACAGAAGATAGATCTCAAAGAGGCAATAGTGCAGCCATAGTTAATGGGCAGAGCCTGGGAACAGTCAGGAGGAATATTGCTCCATTTCAACAATGGATGAGAGGATCATCAAGTAAATCAGATCTCAATAAACAAGAAGCTGCTTAAAAGCCTCATAAACAATGCATGAATGAGAAGAAGATTGCTGTGGAGCAAACAATTAACCAGAGACAGAGCTGAAAAGTAGTTAATGACACAGGCATAATAATCACGACTTCTAATGACAACAAAATGGGGAAGACAATACTGTCTTCCCGTGGAGCAAGGCATTCTGGCATGGAAATGTTTAAAATTCATATTGTATTATTTTAATACACAGTTTTGGAATGGAGTCTAGTTCTGCAAGGATCTTTCTCTGCTGTTATGATAGCAAAAGAAAAAAAAAAAAAACAACAAAAAAAACCCCAAAAAAACCCCCAAACCAAGAATCAAATTTCAAAAGCTGCAAAATTCCCCCATTCATTTATCAGAACTGTGAAAAGGTAAATCCCCAGTGACTGGCTTTCTCATGACCTCTTTTCTATCCAATATACTGGGTTTTTACATGTCCCATTAGTTCTATTTTATAAACTTAAACATAAAGAAAAATATATGTGGTTGTTTAAAACATAGCTAAGAAGGGTTTTTCATGAGACAGGAATATCAATAACAGCTTTAAATGCTGATAGCTTGGAATGCTGTATGGAAATTCATGCATATCCTTCAAAGGAAATGGTATGTGAATCAACAATAACAATAATAATAACAACAGTAGTAATAACAATAACAACTACAATAAAACCTATAATAATATAACTTTTGTTGTAGTTACTGTTATTTCATACATTGTTCTGTGAGGGAGAAACAGTTTTTCTGGCTCCTAGAGGTGTGCTCCTGGTGCTGGTGTGTGCAGTGATTTGATCCAAAAATGATGTGCTAAAAAAACAGTTTTAAAAAATAAATTACAGAGAAATTGGAAATACAGGTAAATTCCCATAGAGAGAAAAATGGAATTTTAAAATCTCAATTGGCTAAAGTAGAAAAATGTCTTCAAGAAAAATAGATCTTTTTGTAAGCCAGTCACCCTCTCTGGAAATGGCCAGTCAAATTCACAAATCAGCCCATTATGAGGATTCTGAGACTTGGGATGGGGATGTCTGGGATTATAGTGGTGAGAATTTTATTGCCAGCTCTGACATTTTCCCTGACTCTTTCCCTTTTTGACTATTCATTAAGACAGAAGTTACTAATGAGGGTGAGTATGGCAGTGCATACAACTCCTTGGTGTCCTGCAGAACTGGCTGAACTGCAGGATTATTCCGAGCATTTGGAAGAATTCAAGACTTTCTTACAAATTCTGTTTAGAGCAATAAAAGCAATAGGGTTACATCTCCTAATGAGAAAGGCTTGACTATTTAAACCAATTATGAGGCTTTTAAAATGTAAGTTTCTCTGAAAAAAACATTTTTGGTGCTTGCCTATCTATTTTTAAAAAGTTCCTATTATAATTTATGGTTTAAATTCTCATTGCTTTCAAAGTGGTCTGACTTGCTCCTTGTTTCTTCCCATAAAAGCCAATGCTGTTCAAATTTTCCTAGTTGAGAATTTTCCAGATGTGTTGAGCACAGAACTGGCTGTGTCCTGTGTTTCCCTGTTGATTGCTGGGATGGCACTGCACGTCCTGCTCACAGGAGGTGGCAGTGCCATGCAATGAGGCTTTTCACCCCTTCTCCTGAAGTCTTTCCAGCTGGGTTCTAGGGACTGGAACCAGTCATATCCCAGTGGAGGTTTTGGTCTCTGTTAATCAAATGCAAGGTGTTCAAACACTTGTCCCTTTTAAAAGTTTAAATTGTTTTTTTCCCTAGAATGATGACTGAAAGTCACTGAATTTATACTAAGTTTCTGTGATGCCAGCAAACTATTCTATTAAAAAAGAAAAAAAGAAACAACAAAACAGCTCCAGCCCTGTTATTTCAGCCTCACATGGAAGGGTTGCCATGTTCCCCCTTCAGCAGTTTCTGCTAAATTAGGGAGTTGCACCAATGCAGGGCTGTGTGCAGACAGAGGAGAGGGATTGAATGTAGAAGGAGCAGAGAGCAGGCTCATAGGACATGAATTTGTCAGAATTCAGTCTTGATTGAATCTGTCTTTTGATGTGAATACTGTGTGGATTTGGTCTCTTTGTTGCTAGGATATTTTCTTAGTGTTTTTTGTTTGTTTGGAGTTTTGGAGGATTTTTTGTGTGGAGTTTTTTTAGTTGGTTGGTTTGTTTTGGGTTTTTTTTGTTTGCCCCTCTCTCCCTCTCCCCACGCACCCATCCTTTTTTCTGGAAGGAGAAAAGCTGCAAGGGATTTAACTCACATTAGGGGAAGAGTTCATCAAGTCAAATATCATCAGGACCATCTCAGCCATCAGGACTGTCATTTCCTATTTGGATTCACAGGGGTTTTTGCTGTAGACAGGTGAGCAGAGGAGTGTTTGAACACTGATTGTTCCTGTATCTGAGTATTTCTAGATTCTCTGACAGTGATCTCCTGCCCTGTGGTCACTGTAAACTATAAAGCAGTTAAGGATTAACTCAGGCATCTTTAGATAGATAAATCATATTTTCCAGAGTTTTAACCCAGTTACTTAAGTGGCTCTTGGTAAACCCAACTGTTTTCAAGTTGAGATGTCCAGGTTGGTTGGGGCTTGAAACAGCCTGGTCTAGTGGGAGTAGTCCCTGCCCATGGCAGGGAGTTGGGATAAGATGACCTTTAAGGTCCTTTTCAGCACAAACTAATTTTGATTACTGAAACTCAGAAACATAGAGGAGAAAAATAGCATTTATTAAAAATATAGTACAATTTACATGTTTAAAGTACTTGCAACAGAGAAAAGGTTGAAAATGTCTAAGTGCCACAGCAGTGGTTGCTGTGCAGTGGGGCTGGGCTGAACCTGGGTGTTTTGAGCTCTTTTGCAAACTGATGTACAAAGGAGAAAGCTGTCCTCTGGCCTTGAGGCCATGGGAAACAGCATCAACACCACTAATGTGCTCTATTTCAAAGCTGCCAGGTCACTGTGCAGGGGGATGCACGTTAAAGAACTGAAGAGACAATTCCAGGAATTTAAACAAAATAAGAGTTCTGTGAATTCCTCGTGAAAGTCCATAAATGCTGCAGTAGGGGAATGCTGTAAGTACACAGGTTGTGGTAATTGGGAGTGGGGCTGTGGCTGAGCCCCATCCCTAATTGGCTACACCTGTGAGAAGCAGGTGGATGATATTAAAGATAATGAGCCATTAACGAGCCCAGGGGCACTGACCAATCACCCAGGGAGCAGAGGGCACACAGGTGCAGTGCATTAACCAGAGGGGATAAAAGGTTGGGCTAACGAGCAAGCAGGGCAGTTACTTGCAGCCTTCTGAGGTGGAATGGTGTCACTCTGTGTGGGTTGAAGCCTTTGTGCCTGTCTCAACTGCTACAGAACTACAGAGGTACTGTTTCAGTTCTCTTAAGAGGTTTTTCTGTATCTTGGTTCATGTAGAAGCAGAAATGCTAAAAAATCATTTCCCCTGTTATGCTCAGTGAAGAAAAATGTGTCAGTGAGAGTGTCTGGTAATGAGTTATGGGGGAACTGCACTGGAAGCTGTCCTGGTACATCCAGGGATAACTTTCAGCTCAGCCATTCCAATATTTAGCAGGTCAGTTTTAAGGGTCCTGTTTCCCTGATTTTCAGCTGCCTCCCCAATTTTGGGTATTGGAAATAATAGAAATCCTTGCCTTTGTTGTATTCTGTGATAGCTCTGCAGAAGAGCTGTTCTGGCTGGTCCTGACAGTAACAACTTATTTTCTGTGAGGGAAATATTGTGTTGAAGTTAATCTACTCCCTCTGAAGTCATAGTGTCCTGTCTGGTGTGGCATTCACATTCTCTAAACAGAGAGAGACATAATTGTCTCTCTCAAGGTTTTTTCCTGGAGAAGCACAGAGGGAAAACAATTTTTATCTCTGCTTGCTGCTCCTGGTGTTTTGCACATGTGGAATGTGTTGGGAAGATTGTTCACCTGAAGGGATTTGGTAATTGGATTCTGGTGGAGATGGTTTATGTTAATTAGCCCATCAGGTCCAAGCTGTGTGGACTGTTGGTCTGCAGACAGTCACGAGTTGTTCAGTTAGTAGTAGGTTTGCTATAGTATAGTATCTCTCTCTAATATAGTTGTAATGTAGTATAGTTTTAATAAAATGAGTGTTCAGCATTCTGAAGCCTTGGGGTCAGTGCCAATCATTCCCTGCATCAGGGGAACCCTGTTTTTACTGTAGTCTGGTTTTCTCCCAACTCCAGCCTTCTCCTGGCCAGGGACTCTCTGGCTGCCAAGCAGCTACTTTAGCTTTCCCTGGCTAAGGAGCACTGCCAGCATTCCCTGCCCAGTTCCTGGGGTTTGCCCTGTTCTAAACTCCCCTTCACTCTGCCATACGCTGTAATGGATGTTGCAAAAGATAAGATTCATTCCTCAGCATCAATCCTGATTGAACTCTTTTAATTCCAAAGTGGATTGTTTTAGCTAATCCCTCCTTTTTATTTCTCCCATAAATGTTTCTAGTAGCTTTTGAAGCTATTTTTAATTCAGTTCCTCTGAAGTTGGTTACAAGCAGCTAGCAATCCTGGTCAAGCCCTTTTAAATAAATGAGTTAGGAAAGCATTTACTGTGCTCCAGTGATGTTGAATTATTGTTTAAATAGAGCAAATTAGATCCAAGACTTAATCTCTCATCAGTATCCTCCCTTGTGACAGTGTCAGCTCAGGATTGCTTTAGTCATTGCAATTTCAATAACAACTGTATTTGGCAAGAAGGGCTCCATTTCTTTGACAGAAGAGTTCAGAGCCTTGGGTTGCCTTTATCAGTTGATCTATTTGCATACTAAATTGGTGCTCTTGGAAAATCTAAGCCCCAAGGAGAGGTGGTTTGGCTGCAAGATCAGCACTCCTGACAGATGAGAGGGTTTGCTGTCACAACAAAATAAATGAGCCTTTAAAGAGAAGTGTGTTGAGTTTTACTTTCCTACAGAATTAGGTGGCATAAAATAAATTATGAGGCTCGTTCAGAAAGGATTTTCCAGGGAGTCTGCTTCAGATTTCTCCCAGACTTTAAGTAGCCACTCTTCTCCTCCTAGTCACTGGGTGTATTTCTGAAAGAGAAGACAGACAGGAGTGTTGTGCCTTTGGTTAAACCTTTGTGGGATTGTGGCTTTGCTGAAGTGAGGGGGGATCAAGAAAGCAAAGTGGGTTTGCTTGGACCAAGTAAGCTGTCACTGAAATACTGGGCAAGAACTGTCAGGAAAGGAAAATGTCTCTCAAGCAGCAGGAAGAGGAAATGTTTGTTTCTTTCCTTAGTTGGGTGTCCAAGTTTTCTCTTCCCCTGCTTTGTGCTCCCCTTTAGGCCTTCTGTCTGCAGTCTATGGTGCCTGGTGTGGCACATCCCTGGCTCTGAGGGGATACTCTGATACTGATACTCTGGCTACTCTCTCAGACTGTAAACTGGGCCTTTTTAGGCACTAATTATTCTCTGTCAAATTGTTTGATTTTATTTTCTCCTTTCACTGGAAACAAATGCATGGATCTCCACAAGGAATACAGTGGCACAGCAGAGACTTTTTCTGGTAACAGCATCTGCCACAGCTTGCTGGGATCTCACCAGATGGATTTTCAAAGTACTCAATCAAGTTGTGCCTCTTGGTTGTCCCCCACAGGTGGGATCAGTCATTTCACTCAGAGAGAGAAATATTTCACTTCAGTTTCTAACCCATACAATATGAATTTATGTAACTGAAACCCGGTGTTTGCAAAATATCTGTGTTGGACTCAGGCTGAAGATAAAAAGAATTTAAAGTATTCTGGGATTGGAGAACTTCACAGTCACCTAACAAACAATTTGTTCACAAAAACCCTCTCTCAAGGCAGAATTCACTTACTAATTAGTGACAGAGCTCTTGTATAATTATGCCTCTGTGGGAACAGTGTGGGTAATGAATTGATCATGTGAGACTTTTTTGCCTTGATATATCATCTAATGGGTTTGCCCTGAAAGTTGTTGCTTTCAAGGACTGATGAAAAGCAGAACTGTTAGGCACTGAAATTTATAAACCAATTTACATTGTGGAAGGAATAACAGTTTTCCATTGAGTTAATGGTTAATTATCTGAGATCTCCTGTTCATTATTTCCTGTAACTGAATTGGTTTGTCACTTCTGTTAATTAATTATACAAAAGAAAAAATGTCATCAATAGCTCTATTGCTCAAATTAGTGTCATCTGTGGGTTTAGTGATGGTTTATTGCCCCATGAGCACATGCAAGGCCAGTGTGGGCTCAGAAGCTGAGCCACTGGCAGCACTGAGGGAAGGGGAAATAGGAGATGAGGCTTTTCAGGCTTGGGCAGATCAGGAACACCTGAGTGTCTCCAGCTGGTGAGAAGTCCTTTCCTTTAGCACTGTGACCTTAAATACATCAGCACTGGGACTTGTTTTGGCAGTGACTACACTTGGCTTTAAAGGGATTTATTTTGGGCTTGGGTGCCAGTGGTGATGTGAGGGTTGCCAAGGTTACCGGGAGCCCTCAGTGATGTGCACTGACATTCACACAGGAAGGAGGAAGCAACAAACTGAATAAAGAAAACAATTTTGGAAAATGGACTTTCAAATATATTTGGATGATGATTTTCTTACCTTTCTTCCCTGACACCTGAGAGCTCCATAAGAGTGATTTAGGAAACTATTTCCCCAGAACACAGTAGGCTGTGTGCACCTCTTTCTTCCCACTAACTTTAAATTTAAAAGGGATGTTTTATTAAGAAAAAAACATGGTGGAGTGCAGATGAGGCATTGCTCAATTTCTTTTCTACTCTGTAGAAAACATTTTTGTTTGAATCTTCATTCCTTGAGTGATAAGGATGCAGAGCATGAGACGGATGTGGGAACTGGTCCCCATGTCCTCTCTTTACCCAGCCTCAGGTTGTTCCTCCTTTGCCTCCAAAACCTGCTGGAAGGAGCCCCAAGGGGCAGTGGGGAAAGATGAGCTTGTCTGGACTCCACTCCATTTCATTTGGGCTATAAAACTGTCTGGTAGAGTTAAGTGAATTCACTATTTTCTTTTGGAAAGGAGGGGGAGCTGGGCTGGCTTGGTGACTGTTTTGTACAGCTGTGATGTAAAGGCTCTGGAGGGATGGCAGCACTCCTGTGCATCAGGGAAAATAGAAATGCTGCTACTCCAGATCCCTATGGACTGCCTAATTCCAGCCAATTTTACAGGGCATGATGCTAAAAAATGAGGCAGACACTTGCAGGCTCTTTTTCCACAGCCTTCACAGTGTGTAACCCTGCTCCTGAATGCTAATGGTGACATCTCTGTAATGTATGGAAATAGCAGGGAAAGTCAGTGCCAGGCTGCATGGGAGAGTCTGCTGGCAAGGCTTGTGTATAAACAGCATCCTGGGGTTTTGGGGGAGCTCTTAGAGCCTCCTGATTTTCAGCTTCATTTCCCTGCCTGTCAGTTTGTATAATGCTTACAGTAAATAACAGAGAATTTACTACTTCTTTGTCTTTGAAAATAGAAATGTAAGGGAAAATAATGGGGTACATCCCATTTAAGTGTTTGCTTTTTAATGAATGGGAGGATAAAATAGAAGCCCAGACATGATTCTCAGTAAATAAGTACCACTGTGCTGTGAATAGTTGGGTTGTAATCAGACTCTGTACCCACCATTTACAGAAATGATAGGAAACAGGAAAGTTTGAAATGTTAACTAAAACATGGGAATACATAGCAGCGTTTGAGAAAGCAGATGGTAAAGCATGAAAAGAGAATCCCACTGAATCAAGTAGCTTTCTGAATGAGCATTCTGAAAAGAATACATGGCTTATGTATTCAGACATTTTCTGTCGAAGCCTTGTTCCAACTTAGAGTTGGGTGCATTTTAGGTCTTTGAATAAACCTCACTGCTTGAGCTCTGTATTAGTCTCCTGGATACATAATATATTAGGATATTTCATATTTTAAAAGAAGCCTCAGACTAAGCTTTTTATTGTCCTTCAAGTATTGCTACTGCCATTCATTGAGAAACCATGGTGTTAAAATCATGCCAGTGAAATAATATCCTTTTCTCTTTTTTTTTTTTTTTTTAATTCTTTGACTGTGTTCAATCTTTTTCCTTTGTATTTACTTTTCTCCCTCCTAGTCTTGTTTCCACAGCTGATTTAGGAGGGTTTGTAGTGATTTCAGGTATGGGAAGCACCAGTCTTGATCCTTGGCAAAGCATGTCAGACTACTGTGAGCCTGGAAGTAAAAATGCTCTTTTATCCCCCTGCAACTGGTGTCCCTTAGACTTGCTGAGAAGGAGATATCCAGGTAGCTAATATCAGTATCAGGATTTATTTGTTATGAACTTGTCCAGATGTGCTTTTTAGCAGTTTTAGCTGTCCTGGAATCGAAACTCCTTGTTTGCTTCATTCCCTGTATCAGATGAGAGAGAGGGAAATGTCAATAGTGGGGTCCTTCCAATTGATTACCTAACTGGAGCTGAAACTCCAGTTAGATAATCAATTGGAAGGGTGAACCAGAATTGAACTGGGGAGGGGATCCAGGCCTTTAAATGAAGGCAAGGAGAGCCTTGCTGGTCTGGAGACGCACCTGAATTGGGAGTTAGGGACTGTCAATCTCTTCTCTAAATTGGGAATGGAGGGGGATCCACGACGAGCAGGTGGCAAAGGTACTGAACTGAGGGACAGAGTTTGCTTTTTGTTGCCAGTGCAGGCTGATGAGGTGTTCTCATTCCTGGTACAAGGTGTTATGAACAAAAATTTGATTAATATTTTTTTGTGAGAAAAAGTTACAAAGAGGCAGCCAGATCACTGGCCCTGCCCAAGTTCTGCGTGTTTTGTTATTGTAATCACGGGTCGTTGTGGCTAATCGCTCCTTTTGTATTAGCAGAGCCTTGCCCTTGCCGAGGCTAAGTTTTACCTTTCTCTGAATAGGGAAGACACCTGAGAAGGTTGGGGGGGTTTATGCAAAGTGACTCCCAAGACCAGAATGCTTTGTGGGACCCCCGACTCCAAACCCATGGAGAAACCCCAAAAACAATGAGCCACCTAGGAGTTGAGAGACTGGAGTGATGTCTGGATGTGAGAAGCCGAGTGCTGGGCTTGCAAGAGATGCTGGAAACCTTCATCGTTCCTCACCCTGTCTTCGAGATCCCCCGGGCCTGGTCTGGGAGGGGAGCGAGACTCGGACCGAACTAGCATCTGATGGGGAATGCCACGCCATAGAGGCTCCCACGAGGACTGGATTCCCCCAGCCCTGCCCCTGGTGGACAAAGCTGCGCATATCCTCCTCCTCTGAGTCGCCCTGAGAGACGACGGGACGCTGCAGACCCGTCGAGCTGCCCAATCCTGAGCTGATCACTTTTAATAAAGGCATGAAAAAGGAGAAGAAGTCTCCTGGCCCTGTTTATTTCACAAGGTTGTTCACAGGCTCAGGGAGAAGGTGGTCCAGGAGGCTCTGAGACAGACAGACAGGCTCCCTTGGAGGAGGAAGGGGTTTTCACCTGCACTGCTCAGGTGCTGCCTGGTCTCTAATGCCTGCTCTCCCTGCTGCAGCAGGAGGCTGTCAGAGGGAATGGGCTTGGGGCTGGGAAGAGCCATGTTAAGGGCTGTACTGGCTTTGCATGGCCTGGTTTGGTGCCATGAGCTGCCCCTCCTAAATCCTGGCCATCCTGTAGGTGCTATGTGAGGGCACTCAGGATGATCTGCTTCATAACCTTGCCAGGTACTGAGGTCAGGCTGTAGCTTCCCAGATCCTCCTTCCAGCCCTTTACGTGGATGGGTGTCACATTGGCAGCTTCCAGACATCTGGAACCTCCCCAGTGAGGCAGGGCTGTTTGTAAATGATGGAGAGCAGCTTCCCAAGCTCATCTGCCAGCTCTGTCACCCTGGGATGGATCCCCTCATGAATCCCATAGACTCATGAGCATCTAAGTGGCTCAGCACTAAACTCCAGCTGCACTTTGCCCTCCTCCTTTCCCCATTGGCTGAGGTACTAGGAAGATACAGCATTCCCAAACCCCCTACCACATATTCCCCCTCGAATGGGAAATTTCCCCCAAAATTCAGAAGGTCAGGCTTGTGCTGTCCCATTTGACTGTTTCAGGACCCAAACTGTCTGGGCCTGGTAACAAACCTGCTACCCAAAGTCAGTAGAGACATTAAGACCCATTTCAAATAGGCACCTGTCAAATTGTTTGTAAAGAAATTAGCACATGTCTTCCCTCTCAATTGAAAATATCTTGCACCTAGTTTTTGGGATAAAAGACTTGACAACAGCAGTGACTGGTAAAATTAGTATCCAGAGTTAACGCATACTGAGAGTATCAGATTTTCATTTTATGAATAATTCTGACAACAAAAGCAACATTTTGAATTGTAACTGAAATACACATGTATATTTAGGTCTATAAAATACCTATTCACTCTTCCCCTAGTAACATAATGAATGCCTTAGGGCATTTTACATTTTACTGGAAGCCAGGTTGGTATGGCAGTGGTTCAGGGACTTGCCTTGTGTTTTGCTCAGGGATATGCACAGCAGCTTTGTTCAGATTACAAATAAAGATACATTTTCCAGGTTATTATTGCACTACATGACTTGTTAGCTGAGAACTGAGCTGTGATGTCTCTGCTCCCCCTTCTATCAGCTCTGGGCTGCCAGCACTGACTGCAGAGCAGCTCAGCCCAGCTGCAGGGCTTTGGTGCCTGACTGATGGCACAGCACCTCTTCAGCTGGAGCAACAGGGGCTGTCCTGGGGACACACATGCCTGGGGACATTCCTGCCACTTCTTCTCCCCTTCCTACCAGGGCATATAAGCAGTGTTTCTGTGTGGGAAGTGGATTTGTAGAGAGTTTTGTGAAATAGGTTTATATGCATTGGTTGTTATCGTAGCAATGTTAGTGATAGTGCCTTGTGTGCACGGCAAATGATGAACAAAGCCATCAAAGAAGTTTTTTCTGTCTGAGAGAGAAGGGGAAATGTAGGAAATGGATTTGTAGAGAGTTCTCAGAGCCTGACAGAAAGCCCACACCGTGTGCATCTGTATGCAAACTTTGAGATAAGAAATGCTGACTTAGAAATCCTATGGAAGAGGACAGACATTGAGAGAGAAATGGAGCTAGAAAAAAGTTTCAAAAGATGGCCTTGCAAATAAGACTGGATGCTATGAAAAGTGCATTGTAGCAGGACCCAGGAGGGATAGTTCTAGGTGATTGGTTTTAAGGCATCTACAGCATGGTGTGGCAAAAAAGCTGACAGACCAAGGAACACTTGCAGTGTTTTCTAATTAAGAAATAATTGGCTTCTGATTGTGATGGTATTAATTATAACATCTGTGTTGTCTCACCTTTCTCAAGAGACTGATAATGGAAGGAAAGTTTTTAAAACACCTCTCAGTTGCCCCATCTCTGTGTCAGAAAAGGGTGTTGTCCAGCACCTCTGTTCTGCAGAGCCAGCCCTGAGACTGCCTGTTGTATTCCCTCTGGAATAGAATGAGGAGAGGCAGTGCTGGCAGGGTGACACATCTCCCTTTCAGGCTGGGTTTCCTGGCTCTGTACTAGAGAAACAACAGTGTGAGAATGACAACACCTCCCGTGGCCCCAAGAGGTGCCTTTCTCCACTCGCACATCCTCCTCTCATCTTTCAAAGTCCCTGCTGGGAAGGAGCGCTCTCCTTTGAGAGAAGTTTTCCTTTTAACAGGTATCGCACCATCAGCTGGTCGGCTCCTGGCTGTGATCTTTGTTACAGTGTTTCTCAGGAGCAAAATCAATGGCCTGCCTGCCTGCCATTGTCAGAAGTTGAGTTGTTTGTCTCTGCAGCTCTCAGATTGAGCTGTCAGCACTAGCAGCCACAAAGTCAGCCCTTTTGGGTGATGAGAGGAGCTGCTATGAGATCAGAGCATCAGCAAACAGGACACTGATGGCATTTTAGAAACAGGCACTGGCAACAGAAATACAGAAATCCTGCCCTCCAGGGAGATGAGAATCCAAATGAAACATAAATTCCAGAAATTGAGAAGTGCTTTTTTAAAAATGGTATTTTTAATTGCCTCTAATGTGTTGTCATATAAGTTATTATTTCCTGATATGCTTTTGCCTCTGACAGACAATATGTTAGTTTGAGGCTGCAGTAATGTAATGTAGTTTCTG
This sequence comes from Melospiza georgiana, assembly GCF_028018845.1. NCBI lineage: Eukaryota > Metazoa > Chordata > Aves > Passeriformes > Passerellidae > Melospiza > Melospiza georgiana. The sequence goes on along the minus strand of NC_080437.1, from coordinate 7,203,643 downwards.
GCTGCATTAAAATATGGGCACAGGAGATCAAGTGTGCTAAAGGTGATGTTGGGATGCCATAGAGTTTCTACCAGAGAAAGTTTTTTCCCGACATCTGCGTGTGGCAATGGGTAGTATCAAGAACTATTACTATTATATGGTTAACACAGTAAGAATAATAGTAGTTGAATTGTTAGTAATTGTTAGTAATGTCACAGGGCTAATATAGTAAGTAGCTATTGTGTTTAGGCATGTGACTGTCACAAGAATCTATTTAAGTGTGCCAGGACTGTCACTGCCTACAGAGGTTTCCAGTCTAAGGGAGCCTAAGATCAAGGAGCTGAGCCAGCAGTAAAAGGATGTATGTGGCCAGCTGCAGGAGTAGGAAGGAAAGAGCTCTGTAGGTTCTGTGAGGTCATGGAAAGAGGTGAGGATAAGTCAGAGTAGCAGAAAGTGGAGTGCTGCAGGTTTGGCTGTATGAGGAGTTCTGGTGTGATGGAAATAGAAGGTTCATGGATGTATTGGCCATTTTGCTGCCCTGAGATCTGAGTCATGGCACATGGCTCAAAGGGGAATTTCTGTGTTTGCTAGGGTCTGCTACTTGGTTGATCAGTTGAGTTGTAATCCAAGCTGCCAAAACTTGTTTGACCAAAGATCCTGGAGAATCTCAGTCTGCCAGAGAGGCCAAAACACCATCTGCAGATAGGTAGATACTTTAGAGCTTCTGTGGTAATGCTCAGTTTGAAAGCAGAATCAAAGATAAACTTCTGGGGTTAATACTCAAGAAAAGCATCCTGTTTTGTATCAACAGAAAGATTTTACACATTATAAGCTGTTCTCCAGGAAAGTTTCTTCATTATCAATCTAAAGTGTGCACTAGAGGATGATTGTCTTGCACCACACATAGAGAGAATTCAACCATGAGAATGCAATCATGTTTCTAATAATTAAAAGTATGTACCTGCTTTTGTGCTCAGATATCCTCTTCTAGCCTGTGATTAAACTGTTCAGTATTAGCACATGAATACTGACTTGTACCAGCAATCATTTGTGCGAAATCTTGCCTCTGGAAGATGTACAACCCATTCTTCATTACCTTGTGTAATGAGCCAGGCCCATAACTTTCAAAGTGTATGAAAATAACAGTGGGTTTGAAGTTGGTTATTTGTATTAATGCTCATTTTCTGTGACTGGGTGGCATTTGCAGAAGTGTTGAGACTTGAGGCAGTCATCTGAGAAATTTCAAGAAAGGTAACTTTTGCCTATTGTGAGCTACTTACTGGTGAGAATGACTTGTGTCAAATCACTGCCACAATGAGAGTAACTAGACTTCAGGATGTCCCTTCCAACTCAAGTTTTCTTGTGATTAAAAAAATAAATAAATTTATCTGACTTCAAAAATCCTCACCAGAATGGAAGTCAGAATTCTGTCACATCACAATAGCAATAGAATTTGGCTGCTCAGTACTCTGCAGCATTCCTGAATTTTACAGGATGTGCAAAAATCTTCTGAATAACAAACTGTGTAGTAAAAGGTACAGATTCTGCAGAGGGACCTGGCAAAGCCCAGAAAGCTTGGGTTGGGCAGCTCACTGCCTGTTGTGTCCAACCATGACGTTCTGGTGGTCTTTAGATGACTGAAAATGTATAATCCTTTTTGCTTAAAATAAATGAAAAATTACATAAGAAATAATGTCACAGGGAATCTTAGCATGAGTTACAGAAGGTGGGATATGGCCCAGTGAAGTGGGATTTGCTCTATGTCACAAGCTCCAGCTGACTCCACCAACAGTCTTTGACCTTGAAGGAGTTACTTCATCATTCAGTGCCAGGACATGCAGAAACTGGCTTTCACTCTCTTTTGCCTCCTTGTTTTTGATTTTTTTGTTTTGGCAAGGAGAGCATTGGGTGGGCAGCCTCTGCTGAAGTGCTCAGTGTGTGCAGCAACACTGAGCCAGGCTGAGCTGTAGGGCAGAATAATGGCACACCAGAGAACTCTAAGTGAAAAGTTACATTTCAGAACATGCACCTTGCATTATTTGCATCCATCTCTCCAAGCCTGATACAGAGCATGGCACATCTGATTCCTGCTGGAAATTAGAATGTAATTGCCAACTTAAATTGATACTGGCTTGTATTATCAAGGAGCTGGTGATATACACAGATGAATCAGATGTATCTCATCACCTCACAGACAGGTATAACTTATCACATTTTTTTCTTCAGCTGTTCTCAGGAAATACAGCTCTGAACAGGGATTTGGTTTATGATCATTTCTCCTGAGTGCCTGCTGTTTGTGAATTGCTTCCCTTGGAAAGTAACAGAGGTTTTTTACATTAAATTCAGGGAGGAATCCTGAGGCTGCGCAGTGTCTCCCATGGAGTGGTCCTGGCTGTTCACAGCACCTTTACATCCCAGGATTGGGTGAGAGGGGCTGCTGCCTGGGTTTTGTCACACTGCTCTGCCATGGATCCCACCTCCCTTTCAACTGACGATCTCCCCTTGCTTTTTGAAAGCTGGCAATGAGGACAGCTTGAGAACTGCCTGGATGAGGTGAAGCTGTATTTCCTACAAAACACAGTGCTGCCACATCCAGGCTGTCCTCTGTACTTTGCCTAGTCTTGTCCAGATTATTCCCAACTCCTGTGACTGCTGTAATCCACTCATTTCCCTGGCCCCTTCCATCTGCTGCCCAGCCCCTGATTCCCTTCTGCTCTCACTTGCTGTGTGTGGAGCCCCACCAGCTCACCGACTGTGGTATTTTAGTCCAGTTTCTTGGAGCAGGGCCTGCTGCCTCTGTGCATGCCAATAAATCCCATTTATTAGACTTTTTCACTTTCAGTTTGGTGTATTTTTGTGCAGTGCAGACTGCATTACTCTGGGGGGTGTTCTGGCACTTCTCTAGTTCAAGTTCTCTAGTTCCCTTCTGTTTCAAGGCAGGTTTATTGCTGTGCTCAGGGCTCCCTCAAGTAGGCAACCTGTCCCTGCAGCATCCTCTTATTGGATGATAAACTTTGCTAGCAGTTGATAAACTTACAGGTGGGCAGTAGTGCAAGAGCTTTCAAGAATTTTCTTTCTAAAGAAGCTATTTTTAACTTTAATTTCATCTTTCTACTGGCAGCTTAAAACCAGCTTCATGGCAAAGTCCCATCTCTTAAACCTAAGCAAGGACTGTAATGGATACCTGTGAATTTACAGGGATTTAGCCTTAATGTTTCAGCTGCAGAACTTTTTGATTTGTGTTTTTTTCATTTACATTTAAATTCCGATATTTCCCTATGGATAAAAAAAGTACAGTGAGAATTATTTCAGGATTCATCCCAGTTATTTTTAGACTTATTATGCTTTTGCTTTTTTTAAACTTTTTAAAATTAAAAACTACAGAATCTTGACTGTTGATGTTTTTTTTTGAAAACCAATTATATAGTAGCACATAGAATTCCTAAATCTCCATCTGGAATTCCTAAATCCTCAGATGTCACAGTTGATTGTTCAAATATGCTCTTGTTGATCTTGTGCAACAGTAGGTTTTCCCATATAGTTTTAAAAAATATCAGATAAACCACAAGTGGAGAGTGTATTATCAGGGCTGAAAACTCACATTTTTCTATTTATAAATAGCATTAATTCTGTTATTTTCAAGCAAAGACTGTAGCTTCCATCCTCCACGGTGTGATGTTTGCTTACTAGTGAAACCAGGAATATTCAGGAAAGCACAGCAGTAATGATGGGACTAAAAATCTAAATGTGTGTGTCCAGCAGTTGTTTGCTTTAGTTTGTGGAATGGAGCCTTTGGCGTGTCATGGGGCATTGATAGGCACAAGATCTCTGCTGTCATTGGGGTCACACTCCTTTGGGCTCCTCCTCTTTGTTGCTGTATTTTGAGTGCAGACCTTTGATGTCCCCCTCTTCAGGCAGGGGGCTGGAGGTGTTTTTGGGTGTTTTGTAGTGATGTGTGCTCAGATGTAGTCACCTGTCACCTCACATCATAAATCCCACCTTAGGTTCCAACACCTTAATTAATTTTTGGATTTACTGATGCCTGCACTCTGAATGAGATGGTAAAGCAGAATGAATGTGTCATTGCATTAGAGCACCCTGGTCAGAATTGCCTCTTTTACAGGGAAATCCAAGATAACTATCTCTGTAATTATATGTGCTCCTGCTTTCTTAATAGCTGTAAGCCAGCCACTTTGCTGTTGTAATTGCAGAGCAGCATTTAAGAATGCTCTGTTATCACCTGATGTGCATCTTCAGGAGTTATATTAGGAAGGAAAACAAAAAACAAATTACTGTTTAACCATGACAAATACAAGTATTAAGTATGTGGTTGTCTTTCTTAAAACAGTTTCTTAAAAAATTAAAGCAAAAACTCCAGAAAAATTAATGCCAAATACACAATGCTCCAAAGATCCAGCAGTAGGAAGAATTATTTTAATAGACTTAGTTTTCCTCTCATTTTATTCCTTTCTGTGGTCACTTGCTGGTATCAAAACAGGTCACCTGTATCCATAAATACCTAGTTTCATTTTTCTGAGATGCAGACAATTGCATTTCTTTCCAAGAAAACCAGGATAGTTTGCCAGTATGACCTTTCCTTGTGTGTGTTCAGTTTTCCACTACAGACTCTATTGCATTGGCTGCTCTTGATTCCCAAGTGAAAACAAAGATGCTGCTGCTTGTTGACTGTGGGTTGTCACACTGAAGGTTGCTGTATGCTACAATACATTTAGTTGTGTAGTACAACAAAGTGTTTATCTGTTCTTACATAGTCATTTTAGGCAGTAAATATTCCTTCTAGCCTGATAAATACCATTTCTTCTGCCTGATTTGTGTTTCCTCTCAAGATCCTGTCTCTGCTTTCAGTGACTGAATAGCAAAGCCTTGTTGATAATTTCTTTTGTCATTTTTGCCCTGATTCTTTCATTTTTGAGTCACAATAGTCCCTGTTAATGTATGTGTAGATCATTTTCTCGGCGGGCTGATTCCTTTTTCTTCCTTCTCTGATGTCAAATATTATGTTTTCCCATAAACAAGTCTCTTATCCTGTGATATTTTGTTAATCACTTTGAGGTAGCCTCTCAGTTGTTTTTATTATTTGTTTTGATTTTGTTTTTAAAAGCTTCAAATATCAAAGGTGTAATTCTGCTCCTGGTGATGCTTTCACATGTTTTTCCTTTGACTGTTATGATGGTGTAAACCCTCAACCTTCAGCATTTGTGCTGCTAAAGTGTGTAGTTTTTCCATATGGGCCAAAATGCAGGTTATACATAGGAGTTACACTATAGATCTATAAGGCATAAAAACAAGGCAGGGAAAACCCTGTGAGGGAGCACAAAGCAAACACCTCACTTTGCTGAAAGACAAGGGAAGGGCAAATCTGCCAGGGAAACCAGAGACTAAGAGATGATTGTGGTACAGAACCAAACCAAGCTAATAAAAGGCCTGACCACCATGTCAATGATTTCTGCTCTTTTGGTCACTGTGGAGGAGTTTGGGGGCAATTTCTGCTCCAGAACTTTTCTTTAGGATGAGGACTCTTGATGGAAATGGGTATAGAAATAAATGGTTCTTCCCATGAACAGGCCATCAGGAAGAGTGGTGGGATGTGTTGTTCAATGTGTCCCAGGGCACCCAAAAGCAGCAGGGAGGTGGCAGGTTTCTCTGCAGATACTGCATTTTTCAGCACAGGGAGAGTGAAGGCTGACTGAAGCCTTCGTAAAAAAATCCTGTGCTGATCATGTGTGTGAGAAAAGAAACAGATGAAATGCAGAAAAATGCAATGTGAGGTACATGAAGGTGGGAAGAGGAGGAGTAATCCTGAGCTCATCTTTCTTTTGAGCATTATATCTCAGGAATAAGATTTGGGGTAAGAAAGATTAGCTGAATTCTTCAGCAAAAAAACCCCCCAAACAACTGTCTCTGCTTGGGTTTAGAAAGAAGAATGAAAATAAACCAGAGAATATCATTATGATGTTGCATGATGGTGCTTCTGCATCTTGAATATTGCATGTAGCTCTGGCCCCATCTTCATAAAGCTACTATAGAATTGGAAAAGGCTCATAAAAGTGCAGCCTGAATGATCAAATGTACTGAACAGGCTCCATAAAGGAAACAAATGGGATTCTCTCTCCTGAACAAATGCCTGAAGAGGTCTAAGAAAGTGGGAGGTGAAGCTATCTTCCTGGTCAGCATGCAGCAGGAGCCAAATGAATATCAAGGGCTCTGGGTCCAAACAGAAAGGTTGATCTTCACCAAGTTGGTGGTAAAACTTTAGAATATCACTAGATATTGTAGATTCCAGAAGTTTGCAACTGTAGAATACCCAAACAAACTAGCTGCTTTTATTGATGGAAAAACAATTCTTTCACATATTAAATAGAAATAGACTGTGTGTGGTTCAGGATGTCCCTACCAATCCCTCCAGTCCTGCTGGAGGCTGGCAAAGTGCTTCATGGCAGGGCAAGTTATTCTCCTTGGGTTACCCTGTTTTCCCATGCTTCCCTAGGCAGTTGCTCTTGGACATTGCAGTGACAGGCTACTGGGCTGGATTGACCTTGTTCTTCCTTCTCTTATTTTGTGCCAGGGACAACTTTTTGCCCTCCTGTATTTAACAATGTGTATATATATTAATATATATATATGGTTTGAAATATATGAATGGGTTGAAATCCATGTGTCTCAAAAGACAGGAGGAGATGCCCTGGATTCACACCACCTCCCACATGTGCTGTGGCTGCTGCAGTTGGCCAAGTACCAAGTAAACTCTCCTGAAGGCAAGGGTGATTGTAAGGTTGCTCACAAGAAGGTTTCTATTCCTGATTTCCATGAGTGTGCAGAAAAAAATGGAGATGGCAAACCTGTTTTTACAAGAAGAACATGCAGTAAAGGGAAAAGCTGGCAAAAGCCTTGGTCTGAAGAGTGTGTTTGTGTGTGGTTGCTGCAGGAGGCAGAGAAGAAAGCACTGGTGTTGCTCTGAACTCTGATGTTGTGGAATTTTAACAGGTTCCAAACTGTGTTTCACCATTCCGAGTGCACTCATCTCTTCCTGGCCCCTTCAGAGGGACTGCTGCAGTACAGATGGGCAGTAGATTTTGTCCTTGGAGAGGAATGCACTGGAAATGCAGCTTGGAAACACCAGAGGAGATTGTGGCTGATGCCTTGGTAATCAGTGGGATTCCTGCCATGGAATGGGAGCAGTGACTGCTCTGCTGTGATTTGGGTGGCACTGGGCTCCAGGCTTTGGCCCAGTCCCACTGCATTAGTGAAGCCTGGTGGGATGTGTCCTGTGGCTGGAGTGCCCTTCTGGATGGATATAGGCTGCTCAGGAGGAAGAGGCAGGGCAAGAGAGGTGACAATGTGTGGGAAAGAAGGGTTGGAATGTCTGGAATTCACAGCTGAGAATCTCTGATTAAGAATCAAGGGAAACAATGAGGGTATAGAATGACCTCATTTTTGTACAATGTTTTTTTCTTTTTCAGTTCTTTCTCAGGTGATTCAGTTTGCTGAAGTTGAAACAGTATTACACAGTTCCCACTTAATTGAATGGCAGTGACAGGAGTCAATGTTTTTTCTGGAGTATGTTGTGTAAATAACACTTAGAGACCCAGATAGCCTTGATTTCACTCCTTTTGCTGGAAGACTTTGGGAAACTCTGTATCAGCTGACCTTTCAGGAGGCCTAAGCCTGGCTGAGCAAACACGATAGCCTCAAACACCTGCTGGTGCAAATAACAATCTCTGGAGCTGCACAGATGATCTGTGTACAATCTGGCTGTTGGTGAAGTTCACTGACACTGTAGCTCAGCTGTGAGGAAAAGCCCAGAGAGGATGCAACTTGTAACCCTCAGTAATTTTGTTTTCACCTCCTCTGTGGTTTCTTTTCATCAACTCACTTAACGGTTGAAAGAAGAGTTAATTCAAATGGCAACATCTCCCTTCATAAGAGAATCTGAGGTCAGGACAGCTGCTCCTGCTCACCTGTCAGCTCCCAGGCTTTTCCTGTTGGCAGCAGATCATGGCCACTGGGAGGTGGGTGGTCTTCTTGGAGGACCCCACAGGACAGAAATGAAGATGCCATAACCTACCCATTAGATGATGTTTGAAAATTCCTGGAAAGATGTGTTTGGATGCAGAGATTATTACATTGCTAATTTGAGAATGAAGTCGCAAGTAGAACCAGTGTTTAATTGCTAGTTCCAGAAGATAATTGGGTGTTATTCTTGAAGTGTTTTGTGGCATTACCAAAGGCTGGAAATATTTAGAATTATAGAATGGTTTGGGTTGTGAGGGACCTTTAAAGGTCATCCAGTCCATCCCCATCCTGCAAAGAGCAGGAAACCATATGCCAAAGTCAATAGTATGGATTTTATTTAACAGTAAATGAGACACAGTGTCACCTTTATCTTGTCTCAAGTTCCCTTAGGTGCTGTAACTCACAGCCCAAAGTTCCAATCAGGCACATTCAGGGAGGGGTGGGCTTTGGTGATCACAGCTTTTTATACAGTTTTGCCATAACGGGCAAAAAGTCCTTCATAACAGTGTTGAAGCCATTAAGCAAACCATTTCAGTCTCTCACAGTAAGCCAGAAGCATTTTTTGATGGAAAAATGCAAGTCCAAGTGTTAGCTGTCATCACAGTTGGCTCCTCAGCACAGCAGTGTGAGAGGCAGAGCTGCACAGGCTGTCAGCAGCCTTTCAGTGTGTTAGCAGGGACTCTGCTGCTCATCCTTATCCTCACTGACCCCACACACCTGCACTGCTCTGTGGGGTTTGGTTCTGATATGTGCACAAAGCAGATTTTGTGTCTGCAGACTCCTACCCAGAACATGTGGCGATGTGTGTACTTTTTTCACTTGTCTGTCTTTTCTTTCCTGAAGATTTTTGTCATTTCAAGGCTTAAAAACCCAAACAAAACAACAAAAAACCTTACCTAGAGCCCCAGGATTCTTCTGTAGCTTTATGTAGTGGTTCAGTCCCTGCCTAAGTGCAGGAGCAGTTACATCTGTTCACCCTCCTGGTCTGGGCAGAGCTCTCACCTTTATTGCTTGTTCAAACATAGACAAAATCAGTCTCCTCTGGCCTTCTCCTGGGCAGTCCTTTGGTTTGTTTAATGTGCTGTGGATCGAGGAGGAGCCCCAGCACTGCAGGAATGCCCACAGGTGTGGAAGTTCCTATCCTTCCACCTGCCACAGGAAGGATAGGCACTTCCACACACAGGGATTGTAGTTCTGTCTCAAACTGTGGAGAGTCCTGTGATCCCACTCCCACCACCAGTGCCATGGTTTTTGTTCCATCTATGCAGAATTGCTTCTGATTTAAAACATCTATCCTGTGTCCAAGAATCTTGGTTGTTATCACCATGTGCATAAAGAATGTCCTGATGTCAGGAAGGTATTTTACCTCTGTGCAGGTGTCAAGGTATCCCATAAACCTGACACATACAGCTTGATACGCAACTTGCATGTCGTCAAATTCTGCCTAAAACCTGTTTGGAAAGCAAAACCTTCTAATTCAAAGAGAAGGGCTGATGACAAACTGCATTTTGTGTAGGCTTTGGGCAGTGCTTTCCCTCCAGAGCCATCTCCTCCTGAGTAGGATGCAGCATCTCCAATGGAATGGTTGGTATGGACACTCACATCTGCACTGCCATGCTCATCTTTTCATTTAATTTATTCACGTTTTTTCTCTCTAGCCTGCTCCCTTCTTGGCTGAGTTAGCACCCTGACAAGAGACTCTTTTCCTTTAATGAAGACTTCCTTTTCAGTTAAAAAAGAAGCTATTCAAATTCATTCTTTTGTGAAAAAATCAGGGATATTGCAGTCTCAGCCTGGGCTCTACCCCCAGACCTCACACTGGCTGGGAGAGATCTTAATTATCTTCCTGCTTTCTCTGCATTTGATGGCTTCAAAAGTTGGGCTCCCTGGGAAATATTGTCTTGATTTTTCTTTTGTCATGTTATGATGTAAAAGTGAGGTGGCACTCTGATCTTGTATCAATAGGGCGCTGAGTGTGTATTTCAATAACTTTTCACCACTAAAAAGATTTTAAAAATTAAGCAGATTTATTGTAGCATGTTTTGTAGTAAGAAATGGAGCTGTTGAGCAGATTGAGAGGAAATTTTATCACCCCAAGGATTATAATTTTCAGTGCATCTTCTCCCATTCCTTCCTTTCTGTGTTAAAGCAGCTTTTTAATGGCTTGCAAACCTACAGCATCAAGTGAAGGATGTGAAGCCCTCTCAGGGTGTAGCTGTGGCTGCAGGTTTCATGTTCTCATCTCTGGTTCACTTATTCAGCATTTCAGCATGTTCCTGCTTCCAAGTGAGGTGTGTCTGTGTGCAAGTTGTGCTCAGGAGTGTAGAGAGGCCTATAAATTCTTTCTCCTATTTATTGCATGGAAGGTCACTGCTGAAGACACTGAAAGGCACAACATTTGTGTCTCACATTCAGGCTGCAGTGGAAGGCCACAAAAGTCATTGGGGGAGAGCAAAGCAGAGGAGGGAGAAGGCTGTGCCCTGATATCCAAGGGCTGTGAGTAAAAGGGGGCTATGCTGGCATCTTACCTGGCAGTGCAGCTGCAGTTTGGAGTCCTTTGGAACCTTTAACAAAAAGAAAAAGTTTATATGATACTTGAAAAGGAGTAGCCTGACTTTATAGACTGGAATTCTCCCTTCCTTCTAAGTCATCTCTTACCTGCAATATGGACACATCTTTTAAAAGGTGGAAAGAGAAATGGAGAAGAAGGGAAAAGAAAGTTAAAAATCATCCAAATTATCACACAGGTTCTGAATGGCCGTGACTCCCCTGCTGAGCAAGATGACCCACAACACAATTTGATTCCTCCCTGTGCTGCCAGGGCCAGGCCCTGAGATCAGAAGCAGAGGTCTTTGGTGTGCATGTAGAGAATAAGAAATAATTGTAGAAAGCCAAACCACTAGAGCTGCATGGGTTTTTACTGTCTTTTGAAAGGTGTTTAAATCATTACTGCAATGTTCACACCTCTCTGCTGGCTTAAGCCAAAGGTCTGTAGCCTGTTACGCTCTTTTCAACACAGGCAAAGCAGGTTGGAAGAATAGGGAAGTCATGTAGTGATGATTCCTTAAGATCCTGGATTATCTCCTGAAAGTGTGTGCTTCAGGCACTTCTGAACCAAATATTGTGTCTCTTTACTCAGTGGACCTCAAGGGGTTTTCCTTCCTTTAATTTGCAGGATGTATTTTGAAGCTCTGTCTGTTTTTGACAGCCACAGCATCCTGCGGTGAGGAGCTTTGCAGCTTCACTGTGCACAGAATAGAGGAATTTTCCTCATGTTTTAATCCTGTGATTTAAAAATGTATTTCTATTATATAATGTTTCACTCTTTGAAAAGAAAGTGAACACTTATGTTGGTTATATTAAAATTGTTATTATAGGACCTGTTGTCAGCTTTTTGCCCAGATGGAAAAGTGTGCCTGTTTATCTATTATTTATCCTTCCCACAAAATCCTTTCCATGCCTTTGATCAGATTTCTTGTTTGCCCTTGCTCTTTCCAAATCCATGGTATGTTTTAGCAGATGGGTGCTTTGGAATTGCTAACAGCACTCATGGTGCAGGTGCACTGCATGTTGATGTGAGCAACTGTGATGCTTTCCCTGCTCTGTTCTGCCCCTTTCCTAATAACTTGGAGCATTCAATTCCCTTTTCTGACATTTACAGAGCACCCTGCTCAAGATCTCATGGAGCAGCATGTGTGGCATATTCCAACCCCAGTGTCTCAGCTGGCTCAGAACCTGCCATTGCTTACATTGATTTAAGATTGCATTTATGCATCATGTAACATTCCTCTGTGATGAATTTCTTCTCCCCACACTCACTCAGTGTTGCAGAATTGTGGTGCTGGTGCTCCCAGCTGTATCCCATTGCTGACATCCTGGTGTTATCAGCAGGCTCTGAGCTGCTCACCCTGTGTGGCACAGTGTGTCACCTCCCACCCTGCACTTCCCAGTGCTCACCTTCCTGGCAGCTCCTGAGCTAGGGGAAAGCCTTCAGTCCCAGGCAGTGCTTACTCTGTGAGATTTGGGGACAAACATGGCAGTTGTGATTATTTTTTGATAAGGGAAAGTCTTTTAGTTTCATTGCTTACCACAAAACCTTTGAGCATTGCATTAAAGGCACCTTAATCATTCCCTTTCCTTTCCCTGCTTCCAGGCAGTGCTTTTGCCTCCTAGGAAGAAGTCAGTACCTGTAACTTATTGCCACTTGTAGTTTGTGGATAAACCAGTAGTGTGCAGAAGAGGAGCCCCACCTTGCACAGGCATTTTGCAATAGTTGCTCATAACCCTGGTCTATCTTGTCAGTACAGTCAGAAAGCACTTGTCCTCTTGATAGCAGTCATTAGATTGCAAAGTTAGAAAATCAAGATAAACAGGACATGAGCTGTCAAACCAGTGGCAGGTTTCCAAAGTGGACTGCATACTGAAAAACTGGGCAGCAATGAGTGTGTTGTGAGAACAGGTTTGTTGTTGTCTCTGTGTTTGTATTTTAGTATGCAGCAAAGGTCAGTTCCACTCTGGGAATTCTGTTGAAATGTTTGTCTCTGGAATGGTGCCTGCAGATCAGTGAGTGAGGGCTGCATACCAAACTCCAGCCCATGAAATAACAGTGCCTTCTCCCACCCCCAGTGGCTGCTGTGAGCCAGCTGGAATTCATGCTCTGTGTGCCCTGGAAGGACTCTGTGTTTTAGAAGGAAATGGAGAAGGGCTCATGACCAGGGCTCTCTTTGCAGCAGGTGTCTGAAGGGTGACACCATATTTTCCTGATCTGTGGTGGAGGACTAAGCAGTTATTTTCACTGGAAGGTGGGAGTTGTTGTTGATCACTCTCCATTGTAGATGAAATGAAGGCAGTGCTGGAAAAGCCACACTGCAGTTTATCACAGAACCGTGAGCCTGACCCAGCACAAATGGGTGTTTTCAACAGCTCTCCATGGAGCACAGTGTGGGGACATGGCAGGGACAGAGCTGTGACCTGGAAACACTTTCAGAAATCACATCAATGGAACATAGCAAGTTTCACAGCATAGAACATGCAGTGAAGGGAAAAGCTGGCAAAAGTCTTGGCCTGAAGGGTGTGTTTGTGTGTGGTTGCTGCAGGAGGCAGAGAAGAAAGCACTGGGGGTGAGGTGTTGCTCTGAACTCTGATGTTGTGGGACTTTGACAGGTTCCAAACTGTGTTTCACCTTTCTGAGAGCCCTCATCTCTTCCTGGCCCCTTCAGAGGGACTGCTGCAGTACAGATGGGCAGTAGATTTTGTCCTTGGAGAGGAATGCACTGGAAATGCAACTTCACAGCAAATCCAAGAGCTGGGGAGTGGGGACAGGCCTTCTGCAAAGACAGGTTTGTCTGAGCAGGGAGCTGACACTGGAAGTTTATTTTCAGATAAACATCAGGTGGCATGGAATGGCTGGAAAGGTGTCTTGTAGAGGTTAGTTTTTAGTAAAGACTTCATTTTTCATGCCATATTTAAGGGAGAAAGGAAATTATCGGAGAAAATGTATCCCTGTCCAATGAATATTTAGTACAAGAAGGCATCTGCCATGCTAAAAATTTGCCAGAAAGAATTTCCACAGTACTGTTATAGAACAGTTATCTAACAGTTTTTATGGTCATTGACAGATGGAACTCTAAAGTTTTCTTGTCTAATTATGTTTACTAAATATTAAGTAGTTGTCCTGTACTATTTCTTAGCTCTGAATCACTCTCACAGTAATATTTTGTAAGCAAGAACCCTGCCCTTAACTTTTAGTTTTATTATTTAAAGACTTTGTGATTTCTAATTAGAAGTTCCATTGAAATTCTGGGTACTTGCTGGCAGAAGTTGTTTATTTGAATAGTTGTACCAATATTAGATAAGATTACTTGAAAATATAAGAGATCAGGGTTTCAAAAGGATTCCAATAAAACCAGAACTGAAAACCTGGAGAAATCAGTGCTGAGGAAGTGAGGAAGATGGAAGACTGCCAAATGAACTGGAACTTAGTACACTTATTTGTACACTTTTATTGTTTTACTACAGGTCTTAACTATTTGGAGTTTTCTCTTAATGCTCCACTTCCAGGAGTCCTGTGATTCCTGTGGAGTCCTGTGATTGGCAGAAAAGTAGTTCTTAATTAAAAGTACTTCAGGACCTCATTGATTGAAAAAAATAAAATCACAGAAAAAGGTATTTCAATAGCATGAATGTAAAGATGGAAGTGCTAGAAGGCAAATAATGTATTGCTTTTGAAAATGTGACTTGAAAGGTGTCAATGCTTACTTTTAAATATATTTCAGACTGGCTTTGACAGTTTTTTGCTTAAACTTAGAGTTTTCTTGGAGAAACTCTTGATGCTTTCTTTAATGTTTTAACTTACTTGAAGTTTTACATTAACAGAACTATAAATACCTGAATTGCCAAGAGTTTAGATTCTTTCATCAAGTTAGAGAAATTTCTGCCAGTAAAATGAATACAAGAACATGCAGGCAATATTCTATGAATGTCTGCAGGTGGAAGCATAAGCAAGTAAGAAGGACTCCTAAGATCACTGAATAAGTCCAAAGCTCAGTCACAGGACATGAGGAGTTCAGTTACCAGCCCTGTGTTGGCTTTCCACAGGAGGGATATTGATACTCTGAAATTCTCCTCCATGCTTTTCTGGGCTTGGAAGCCATTCCAGCTTCTAACCTAGGGAGACAGGTCTTCACAAACTCCTATTTCCTATGGAGAGAGGGCAGTTTAAAGAAGGAGCAAAATTAATTGTTCCCCAAGGAAAGCAAAGCTCCCTCTCTCATGCCAAGAGGGCCAGTGGCTTCTTCTTGTACAGAGCGCACAGATCTGGATATCTGAGGGCTGAAGAGCTCCATGAGGATCAAGGTGCTTATTTACAGAGCTATCACCTGGTTACCTGAGCTGGGCTCTGCCTTTGGCACTCAGAATGGTGCAGGACTGAGAGCTTGTCTTTCTTTCCAGATGACCTTCTCTTGTCCTTTTAATGGCTCCTCAGGGAGAACAGTGAGGGCCTGGCACAGGCTGCCCAGCTGTGGCTGCCCCTGGATCCCTGGGAGAGTCCAAGGCCAGGTTGGACACTGGGGCTTGGAGCCACCTGGGATAGAGGAATGTGTTTGTGCTCATGGCAGGGGATGGGACTGGATGGACTTTAAGGTCCTTTCCAACCCAAACTGTTCTGGGATTCTAAAATCATTCTTAGTTTAAAGATTTTTGTGCAGCTGAAGGGAAGGTACTTGTGTAGATTGGCAGAAAATATTTTGTTGTAAGTCATCCTGTGTCACCCTACATTAGCCAACTGTGTCTGCATCAGAGGAGCCTTAAGCCCTGCTAGCTCCAAATCCAAGCAGCAGAAAGGAGCAATGACCTCAAAGCTGTCACAGCCTGGAGGAGCTGCCCTTTGCCTCAGAGGAACGAGCTCCATTATTTTCTGCAGCAGGTATTTTCAAATGCCAGGGCCCTTGCAATTTCCATTTCATTCATTGCCTGTTGATTTGATCAAACATAACTCCAGTCTGTTATAGTCAATTCATTAGTTGGCTGAGGCTTTAGTTCAAACCTTAATCTGGTTAGCAGGGTTCAATTTTAGTCAATCTTGTGCTTTCTTTTTATGCAGTTACCTACTAATTTTTAGTAGAATTGACAAGGAGGTACAAACCTTATTTTCTCTCAGTCATAAGAACAGGCTATGCTGAAAAGGTCAGGAGGAGTCCAAGAGAGGCATCTGAGAGTTTCTGGTTCCCCAGTTCTCTGTCACAGTTGTTCTGTGACCCAGAAAATCAGGATCCCATGTGGATGACACATGTGGAAGTGGAATATTTGACTCTCAGCTTGAAATACAAATACATCACAGCAGGTCCTGTACATAGACATTCATCCTGTGTGAGAATAAGTGACCATAATCCAAGTACTAGGGAGGAAAGAAAGGCCACCTTGTGTAAATCTGTGTCTTTATTCAGCAGTTTTCTCATACTTCTGAGGAGGTGGAATGAGTGAGTTTATTTTCCTGTGAGCTCTTCTCCCCATGCTGTTGCTTCCCAATGTGCCAACTGCATCAATTCTCACTTCAGCACAGGCAAAATAACAGAGTAGTAAATAGCAAGATATGCTGCAGATGGAAGGATCCAAAGTCACAGATCCTATACATGAAGCAGTTTCTCATTTTAAGCAGTGGGAAATTTTCAATGACATGAATGGGGTCACAAGTTAACTGTATGAATCTATACCTGCTTAACCCATGAATTTCCATCTGCTCAGAATGGTCCTATATAATTATTTGGAAATTAATGACTGATCTGTAGTATTCTAAGGTCTCCTGGAGTGGAATGCAGGCCTGTGTAGTGCATAGCAGTGGGAATGGTTGGGGTGAAGTGTCCTTCAGCAATGCTATTTCCAGCTTGAATCAATGAATTTTTTGTTAACTTGACAAAAGCATCCTATTTCTTTAGGGCTTTTATATGCACAGAGCTAAAAGGAGCCTCATCCAGGTTGCTTCAGCCTGTCCAGGGAATTTGTGTTGATCTTGGTGGTTTTAATTAAAGCAGAGGAGTTCTTTTATTTAACAATTCAAGTGCCTGCCTGTTCCTTCCTGGGTTTCTGTGAAGCTTGCAGTGGGCCACAGGTGGGAGGAAGGAGAATGAGCCTCTCTGTTATTTATTTACCTTGTTGGGGTCAGTCTGGGGGCTCCACCAGGCTGGTGTGGGAGTCAGTGCCTGGGGTAGTGAGGGATTATGCAGGACAGGAAGGATCAGGCTGAAATTCAGAAGGGAGGTCTCTGGGGAAGAGCAGAGGGATTTTCAAGTGAAAAGATCTGCTTGATTGCACCTCTGAGGAGGTGTGGAATGGAAAGGAGCAGAGGCTGGAAAAGGCAGCAGGAGGAACACAGATGTGTTCTACACCCAGCTGCCGTAACTGGAGGTGACAGTGTGGTCGCCTTGGTGGGAGAGAGAAGGGGCTGGGGAGAGAATTGTGTTTGGGTTTCTTTTGTCAGTGATGCAGTGGAAAAGGCTGTCTGTCCCCAGAGCATGGGCACTGCAGGTTGGCCTGGTGGGTGTGACAAACACAGCTCCGAGCTGTGCCTGGTGCCTTGGCTGCCAGGAGGATGCAGCCCGGAACAGGAGGGAGGTGAGCTTGCCCTCACCTGTTTATCTGGAAAAAGCAGGTGGTGCTGAGCTGCTCTGTGCTGCTGAGGCAGCAGAAATGCAGAGGCTACTGCAGGGCAGGGGCTGGTGAAGGCTGCCTGCAACAGAAGCTTCTCACACAGTGCTGCAGGTGTGGAAAATAAGCAAAGGCATTCCATGAAAACTCATCCTCTGCTGAGCAAGCAGCAGCCCTGAAGCAAACACTCACAGGGTTTTGTAGCCAATGCAGTGCATAAACTTGACTGGCAGAATGATATTCCAGTGTTAAATTTGACATTTTCTTTGTCTTTGCTGGCACAGTGTGTCTGATCAGTGAGGAAATGGAAGGCAGCTGAAAAGAGAAAGTACTAATAAAAAACAAGAAAAACATTTGCAGTTGGTAGCAAAGATATTCCTATCTCTCCACAATAAAATATGAACTTTTTTACATTTCATAGGGTATTTTTTAGGATTATTTTTTAGGAATATCTTTGCTACCAACAGCAAAAGATTTTCTTGATTTTTATTAGTACCATCTCTCTACAATAAAATATCAAATTTGTTATATTTCATAGTTTTTCTTTTTTTTTAGGATTGATGCTCTATACTTTACATCCCACATCAAGTTTTCTGTGGTTAGTGCTAGTCAGAAACTCGACAGAAGATAAGGTCTTTATCCTGTCAAATTATACTGTCACACTGCTCAGGGAAATAGGGTGTTAATGTAAGAGCTCAGGAGATATACAATTAATATTCTTGCAGAATATTTGAGATACTGCATATTAATTTAAGATACAGATCTTTTACACATCTGTGTACAAGAAAATAAAGACTGTTGACAAAACAAAGGGGTCTAAAGTACTGGCAGAAATAAAATGTGTAAATATTTGAAGACTTGCAAAACATGGATTTATTGATGAAACTAGAAACATGAATCTATGAACACTAATCAGTAAAATAGTTTAGCTTTTGTACTGTTAAAAAAAATACTGTAAAACTCAAAGAACTGACAGGCTGATGAAAGACAGACACTGTGTTAATTTCCAACAGCAATTCAAAAAAAGAAAACCAAGGCAAAAAATGAACCCCAAAGCAAAACAAACAACAAACACAGGAAGAAAATTAGGCCTGATAGTTACTCTCTTATTAATTAAAAAAGATTTTATGGTACAAGAACAGTTTCATGAGTATTTCAAAGGCAAACCCAGCATAAATTAGAGCATTATTTATAAAAAATAAGTACTGGAATTAACATACATGTTTTTACTAATAGAGCTGCCAAAATGCTTTTGAAGAATGAGTGTATGAACTTGTTTTGTGCTGAATCAAAATTGATTTATTAGCTGTAGAAGAAATGCTTTTTTTTTAAATTTAAACAACTATAAACCTCTAGTAATAAAGCTTGCTACAACGACATGAGCTTGCTGACTTTTAAAAAAATCTTTGAAACACTACATGAAATTTAGATGAAATTAAATGCAATGAATGGTGTGAAGCTGTTCATTCATTTGATTTTTCTGTGTTTTGGATAAAGGGGGAAGGGCATTACCCAGGTGTGTCTGGGCACTTATTAACAACACAGAATTCTACAAGTCCCATTGTGATCAGGCTAACCTGTCTCTTTTCTTGTGCTATGGATAAGTTATTCCGATTTCATAGTGCAGGAGAATTAATTTGGAAAAAAGACACAATCAATTTTTTTTTTTTTTTTAAGAACAAGAGCCCTAAGTATCACAAAAACAAGTCCTTGAATTCACTGTTTTTGCTCTTGGCTGGCATTATTTTCCTGTGAAAAGAAATCATGGCTTGGTTTGTAGGCTTTAATGCAATACACACTTCATTGCCATGGAACTGAAAGTTTTCCTCATCTATTCCTGTACTATTTCAGCCTCAGAATTATCAGCCATGGTAATTTTAATTTAAATGGCCTTAGAAAAGTACTTTAGTCTGCTGTCAAATACTTCTGAAATGCAAAATATTCCGTATGGCCTTATGCAGTGGGCTCTGTGATAAGATATTGGAGCATTATCTGAATTTCATCAAGACTTGAGAGAAATACTGCTAGGTATGGCAGAGAATTATGGAAACCAAAAAGGATTAAAGAGGTACTATAGAGAAAAAGCTTTTACTTGAATTCAGAAATCATGCATTTTATATATAACAAACACTCACTTTTAAATTCACTGCTGTGAGACCAAATTACACTGCAAAGCATTTCTAAGAGGTTTTTTTTCCATGTGTTTTTTTCAGACTACTTATATTTCAGTAGTATGCCAATCTCTCCTTGGTGAGCTCCTGGTGAGCTGTTAAAGTTCTCATTTCTCTTTCTTCTTTTTCCTACTCACTCCCTGCTGCAAACTGAACTCTGTCATTAAGTGAGCATCAGTTTTCTTCACTGGGATGGTCAGTAATTTTTCTTGCTATCCTTTGCCCTTCATCAGTTGGAAATTGTCATCTCTGCCCTCTTATAAAGAAATCTGGTGTGCTGTTTCAGCACCAGCAAATAGAAACCCTTACAGGCATATCCTGTTTATCATTGGCTGAGGGGCTCTGTACAAATCACAAACAGGACAGGACTGCTGAGGAACGTGCCTTGAGCTGTTTTATTTTCCAGCATCACTCTCATTGCATGCTTGTGACAATGGGAAGATGCCAGCAGCTCACATCCCAGACAGCAGACAAGGAACTTAATGTTACAACTCACTTTAGAAGTTGTTTGACCAATCACACAAAGCAAAAGCACATTGACAGTAGTTCCATCCAACCACTATAAGCACAGGTACCTTTGGTTAAACAATGCTTGATTATTTTGAATACAATACCTGCTTGTGAGCCTTAAAACACAACGCACAGAGCTCCATTATTGAGCTTCAAACTTCCTAATATCTTGCTAGATATTGGGGAGTTATTCTAGACAAGCATTAATACACAGACCATTGTTTCATTTGTCCTTGCTTTTCTACATTTTACGTAATTTTTCTGCTGACCTATCTTATGGCTACTGATCACAGTTCTGCTGTCTCTGTGGCCTGCCTTTTGCAGCTTTCCCAAAACTCTCTGATTTTATGGATTCCTACACTGTTTATCCTGGTGAGCAGAGTTATTTCTCCAGGTAGGTGTGGCCAGTGGAATTGTGTTAGTGTTGCCCACAGAGCAATTTTTCCTGCAGGGCTGGGACAGGTGGAATACTCGTGAGTGGGGCTGCAGAGGAAGGGAAATCCTGCACCTGACTCAAGTCAGGAGCACTTGGCTTCCAACCATCTTCCTTATTTGTGTGTTCTGTGGTGGCTCTTAAACTGCAGGGTAAGCAAAGAGCTCCTTTATCCTGCAAGTTAGTGAAATGAGCTAATTTTGATGATAATTTGGAGATGTTTGTGAAAGGCAGTTAATCAATATGGTTTGTACTGAGTAACAGAACTGACAGTGACAACTGGTGCTGTATGGAATACCTGATTTTCTTGTAATTACATATTTATTTTCTGTGCTCTGTAAAGCAGACTTTACAGGCTTGCTTTTTTGGCTTAATTCCCTGTGGATGAAGGAAAATCAATACAAACCAAGGCCCAGTTTTGCAAATATCTGTATTTGGGTTCAGTGTAGTTAGTCCAATTCCTGATAATTTGGAAGGGCAGATCTTCATGTAGAAAGAGAGAATAGATAATTTATTTTTATCTCAGTGGAAGCACACTGGGCATCTTTGCCTATGAATACCACAGCCATGATTAAGTATTAATTATACTGCTGGAGGTAACTGCAGGGGGTAAGAGGCTTGAAGTATTGGCTTTTCAGCAAAAGCAATGTTTTATATATATGACATATTTATTATGAAAAGGATTCTTCTAGAACAAGCCTCAGAGAGAGGCTGTTCTAAAACTAGTTTTTTTTACTTTGATATTTGTAAAGGAAACAACATTTTGGTTTATACTTTTAGTTTTTCTTTTATATTCTGGTATGCTGTTTTGGAAGGTGGCAGTTTTAGGATTCAGAAATGAGGTTGATTCAATCTCCAGTTGTGGCCTGTCACCATAGCCCTGGTCACTGTGTTGTGAAACCTGGTTTTATTTTGAGTAGTCACTGAGTGGGAACACCTGCAGCAGGCCAGGATCTGGTACAGCTGTAGGAACTTGGGTGAGGTTGGGCAGGCTGCAATGCATCCTGAGCTTTTCTTTGGTTGTGACTGCTCCTGAGCTTTTGACTGGGATCCTTCTGCTCACCGTGTAACACTCAGAGCTGTGTGAGCCTGCTGGAAATGGGTGCTGATGTTTAAAACTCTTTGGAAACATTCATCATCTCTAAAAGCCCAGATCTAAGGAGGTGCAATAACACTTAAACAAGAGGTGGTGGTCAGATCATGGCTCACTGGTTCATGTCTGCATTACAAAATGAGGTCTGAGCAGTTTGTGGTGCTGTTGATACCCTGTGACTGTGTTCTCTGTGCTCCTGTTGGGAGTACTGGGATCATCCTGGGAGTGGTGAGAAAGTTGTGGTGAAATACATGGAATGCCAAACCTGCATTCCATTTTCTGGAAGCTGATTTGGAAGGACTTCTGGATGTCCCTGAGGTCACAACCTTTACATAACAGCTGGGTAAGTGGTGTCAGGGAGAAGAGAGGTGTGTGTAGTCTCACGGGCAACATCACAGGAGATCAAACTGCTACAAATTCAGGCCAAATGTAATTCTTTGCTATGATACAGAGTATTTGAAGAGAAGGTCACAAAGGAAGAAATTTCTGAGGGTTTAGGTAGGTTTGCAGTTGAAAATCCCACTTTAATGTTTTGTTTGCCTTGCCAATGAGCTACTTTGGAATCAGAAGTTGTTTAGCAGGTGTTCATGGGGGAGTGTTGTGGGGTGTCCTGTGTTGGGGTGACCCACATGTGATGTCTCACAGGTCTGAACCCTGCAGCTCCTGTGACCTGGCTATGACCAAGGTTCCATGGACCACAGAAGCTGCTGGGACTGTTATTAATTTCACCCTGAGGAGTTCTCACATGGATAAATAGCCTTTTGCAAGGTGAAAGAAGTCCCTGTTTTCCTGAAAGTACCAAAGAGTGTGTTTCCTGTTGGCATTTGTGGGGTTCTTAATGAGCTCAAACTGTGCAGTGTTCTTCCATTAACTTTGATTATGCTTCTGTATAATTTATTTTGAACAATAACTGGAAAATTAGTTTTCATTTAGGAAACAATTGGAGCTCACTGTGTCTTGACCTCCTATTCACTTGTGTAATTTTAATGAAGACAGGATTGAATTTTATTAGGGATGAGATGAATGTTCTTGGGAACAGAATCTTTCCTCCCCCAAAATGGCAGTAAGAATGATGGTGATGAAATGAGAGAGAAACAATGGAAAATGAATATTTTCATTATTGTAGGATTTTATGTAAGAGTGAACAATCAGATGTTAACAGAAATAGAAACCTTTCGAGGCATCTGTGCTATGTGATAATATTTTATCACATTTTCTTTTATGCTTGATAGACAGCATTAGTTTCTGTGCTGCTGGGGAAGAGGAAGGACAGCTGGAATGGCAAATAATTTAAGAAGGGATGGTGTTTTCTCAGGGTCCTGATGCTCAGTGCAGCACCTCTGCTCCACTGGGGTCAGTCAGAGATATATTTAATAAAAGTCTGTAGAACATGCACAGCTTTCAGAAGGCGTTTCCATTCACTGTTTTATTGCAGTTAATGTTACTCCTGTTCTGTTTCTTAGGCAAACTTTGGATTCTTTGAGTTCCACTTGAGCTTCTCTGGCCTTCTGAGTGCTGTAGGGACTGATGTTCCTCACAGTCAGCTGGCATTTGCACACCCAAAATTTCTCTAAAATACTTTTTTTGTCTTTTTTTCGGCTCATTAGGAAAGACTTTAAGACATAAGAGGCAGTGTAAACCTCTAAAAATATCATCAGATAAAAAAAAAAAGTATTTTAGAGGATAAAAACATCTACAATAAGGATTTTAGAGGATAGAAGCTTCTACAATTCTCATCAGAGGCAGTATAAACCTCTAAAAATATCTGGATGCTTTCTACATGGAAAGCAACAGAGTAGTGAAATAGATGTCACAGTGTGTTTGGGACATAGCTATGTTTTGATCAGTGATTTGTGCTTTTGGGAGAAGGGAAGAGACAAGGCAGGTTGAGAAAGGTGCCATGTGTGTCATTCCTGAGAGGGAGAGTAGTGTTCCTAGAGTGTGTAAACTCACTCTAGATCTTTTAGTGCTATAATAATGGGAAAAATGTGTTTTTATGCAGACATATAAAAATTTTGAAAAACCATTTACAGTGTCTCAGTTCTGAAAGACTCTTTTGGATTTGAGACAGTTTTGTTGGTCACAAATTCATTTCAGGTCTAAGCCTATCTCTTGGGGCCTGTGTTTTTTTCTTTTTAATTAATTGTACATCATACCTTAACTCATTGATTAAAACTCAGAATAAAGTATGTCACCAGCCTCAGACCTGGCATGTGGAATGGCATTCCAGCTGCACTTTGCTTAGTGGGCAGCTGCAGGTTGCCTCTGGCCTCCCTTCAGGTGAGCTCCTGCAAAGACCTGGGACAGCTCCTGGGCGGGTTTGGTGCAGAGACAAGGGATTTTTATCAAAAAAACAAGAAAAATCAATTTAAATAAATTTTAATAAAGAGTTTGCATGTGGGGCCACAGAGAGTGGTGTGCTCCACCTTATCCCTAATTTCACGGAGTGGTTGTGAATTTTGGACCATGCTGCCTTGTTAAAGGCTGTTTTTATTAAAATATATAAAAGTTCTTGTTAAAATACATAGAATTTGGTGGTGATATTCTTTCTAAGGAAATGTGGCTTTTCCAGGATGTGCTATCCAATCATAGATGCACATTTGCAAGAGAATCTTTGTCACTGCTGCATTGCAAGACAAATTCCCAGCAATTCTTTTGAAAACTGTACATCAGGACTAGTTTGCTGTGGATGTTGGACTGCAGTTCTTTTAGCAGTGTGTAAATCCTGTGGCCTGAAAGTCTCTTGGAATGTAGGCTTTCTGGGGTAGGGGATCATCCAGGTGCTTTGCAGCAGTGACTGTGGTAAGGTAGATTAGAAGAAAGCAGAATGTCCAGCTGGAGAGCAGAGGTGATCCCTGAGGCTCATGGCCATTTTCAGCAGTGTACTGATGTTTAAAGACTGTGTAATCTTTGTGGACAGTTGATTTGTTATAAATATGATGATTTAAAAAGATAATTAGTTGTCTGGTATGAGCTTGGAATTGTCCCCTCTTTGGGGAGAAGGATGATTATTATAGTTTATACCTTATTTTCTCTTACTCTAACATGTGCTTCCTCCCAATCATTGCGAGCACAAATGGCAACTTTGGGAGAGGGAGTTGGAATCCTTCTTCTTATGTTTCAGAATGTCATAATAGAAGGAACTGAGGAAGAGGGCAGTGATCAATGCAAGAAGAATGCTTTCCCCTCCTTGAAAAATGCCTGTTTTCCATCAGCAAGCATGAGGCAATTGGATAATGTCTTAAAAACATATTTTAACTTGAATAGGCCAGCCCAGGACAAGCTGGACTAAATGACCACTTGCAGGTCCCTTCCAACTAAAATAGCAGTAGCTTTTCTTTCTTCTCAGTAGCAATATGATTTTTTTTGATTCCTATTGCAAGAAACATTCTTTATTTACTTAATCAGTGCAATGTCACCATCTCCAGCCCAGCCTGGCCACACATGGGGTGGGCAGAGGCTGCCCTTAGGCGTCACCCAATCCCACTGTGAATATGACCCCTGGCAGACAGATGAGCTGCAAACCAAGTCTTTAATGACAAAACAGGAATGGAGAGGGCAGGGGCTGGGGGTCTGGATGTAGCCACTGCCTCAGGGTGGCTCCTGGCCTGGGTGCCGCGTCACCGCCGCCGCCTCTTCCTGGCTGGCGGGGCCGTGCTCCTGCGGGAAGGTCTCTTAGCTCGCGGGGGTGCTGCCTGCTGCGGGGCTCTTGGCCTGGCTGCTGCCAGCTCCCTGCTTTTGGGGTTCACGTGGATGGTGATGACACTCTGTGGCTGCCTCTGCAGTGCCTCCTCCTCCCCCTGGGCCATGTGGGGTGAGTGAGGCTGGGAGGCAGTGGGTGGGCTGGCACAGGGGAGCAGGTTGGGGATGGCAGAGATGGAAGAGATGGCATCCTGGCTGTTCCTTTGCTGTGCCTCCATCACCGGCTCCTTGGGATGGTCATCCTCCAGCAGGCATTCACAGAATTCAATGAACTCATCGAGGTCCTCAGCTGTCAGGCTGGGGACGTTGGCAGCCAAGATGGTGTCCTCATTGTCCCCTTGCTGTGCCAACTCTGCTTGCTTGTCAAGGCAGCCGCTGTCCTCCAGGTACTCAGAGAGCTCTTCCAGGAGAGCATCCAAGGTGGAGCTGTTGGGGCTGTTGAGGTCGGTGTCCTCGCTCACCGCGGTGTCAGGCCAGCCAAACAGATGGCTGTTGGTGCTGTCCCCTGCCTGCTCAGGAATGGCCTCTGTGGTGGCTGCTGGTTCCTCTCCAGGCAGATCCGTGGTCACCACTTCTGCAGATGGAACCACAAGAGATTGAAGCTTTCCCCAGCTTGTCTGCAGGTGTGTGGGCTTTGCCACCCCCCAGAACTTACCTTCGGGCTCCATCGTAGTTGTGCCAGCTGGTAGAGCCAGGGCAGGTTGATGGTGGATGTGGAACACACTAGAGCCTAAGGGGTAAAGGGCCTCTTCCTGCACCACAGCTCTCGGCTGGTTGGGCAGCAAAGTCCCCATCACCACCTGCTGTACCCAGCCATAGGCAGGGGGACAAACAGCAGCCCCGAGGGGCAGCTGCACCAGCTGGGGAAGATGCACCACAGAGGGAAGATGGACTACCTGTCCCAGTGTCCCTGGGACCCCCTGCCTGGTGGTGGTGACTGGGACCAGCTGGTGGGAGCCAGTTTGGAGCTGGATAGGCCCAGAGGACAGTGGCAGCCTGGGGACAGAAGGCAGCTCCCAGGCAGCTCCCAGGGAAGGGAAGCTCAGGCCAGGCACCTTCACCAGTGTCACCTGGAGAGGGAACCTCTCTGTGGGGGAAGCAGAGAGGGGTGATGGGGTGAGATACTGGCAGGCAGAGCTGCCTGGGGGTACCTGGAGGGCAGGAGCCCCAGGAGGAGCAGGACCCTGCTGCTGTACCTGCCATGGTGCCTGGGCAGCCTGGGGGTTCCTTGGGACAAACACCACTCGGGGGTTCTGTTGCCAAGGCAACTGTTGGGGCAAACAGGGGTCTGGGGTTCCATTGCCATAGTTGATCCCACCGATACCTGCTCCAGCCAGCAAGGTGATGGAATGAGAGCTGCTCCCCCCTTAGTGCCCACAGCCTCCAGCCTGATGGTGACAGCAGGACACGTGGGTGTGCCCTGGCATGGCCAGGAGCCCCCTGTTCCTTGCCAGGCGTGTCCACAAGACCAGCACCAAAGCTGCCATCATCTTTGGAACAGCTTCCCAGGAATGCCCCATTGCTCCCAAAGGGAACTGCTCCCCATGGGACAGCCCAGGCCCGCCCTGGGCCCGGCACAGGGAGAGCTGCCCCTTGCCCACTCACCTGCTGGGGCTCCATTGGCCGTTCTGGCAGTTGCCAGGTTCCAGTTCCACTTCCAAGGCAGTTGCAGAGCCCTGCCCTGGCCCCAGGGCCTGTCACCCCAAACACCCGTGGGCACACGGGCACCATCCTGCTGCTGCTGGAAGGTGGGAATGGCTCCAGGCTCACTGAGGGCACCCAGGAGCTTCCAAATCAGCCCCTGCTTGTCCTGAGCTTCACGTGGGGCTGACGCAGGGCTGGGTTTGTTCTTCAAATGATCCTAAAGAGGGTTTTCCTGTGGGAACAGCTATCAGTGTGGAATTGGTGGAGGGCACTGAGAGGAATGTGACCCAGGTCCAAACTCATTTCTGTCTGGTTTTCAGAGCTGCTGAACACAATTCTGCCTGAAGTAAAACACAGGCTTTGGTGGTCAATTGCTCTGAAGACAGCCACAGAACTGGTAACAGCTCTCATTATGTCCTAGACTGCTGCTGTCAGAAATTGTGTTTAAAGTAGTGTGGAAAAGCATTTCAACATTATTTCATCAAAACATTTGATCAAAATGTTTTGGTATATTATGATAAATTAAGTTCTGTTTTATTTATGTTTTAATTTCATACCTTAAATGGATTTAATTTTTAAATGGATCTCAAGGTTTGATTCTTCACAGCCAGAATACAGTAGGTTTTTGGTCTGATCTGCTGTTTGGAAAAAATGGAGGATGAGCTGTAAAATACCTTCAGAAGTATAGATCATTTTGTTTTTTGCTGTTCTAGATGGTGCACTGGATAAATCCTGCAGTGGTTTGGTGCAGAAACCCAAGTTCAGATTTCTGCTGTACCCCTCAACTTGCAAGATGGTTTGATGTTTGATTTCACAACAGGAAAGAAGTTTTGTCTATTTGGTGGGGTGCGTTCTAGTGGGGTTTTAGAATTGTTTAAGAGGAATAAAAAACTAGAGTAAAAATACTTGTACCTTATTCAAGTGGCTACAGTAGTCTAGCCTAGGTCAGCTGCCCATGCCAGCTGGCAGGGGAGAGCCCCTGGAGTGCCTGGAGTGAGGATTGCTGACCCATGGGAGCTCTGGGGTTTGTGTGATAGGGATGGATCATGGTGGGGAACTGCTCTCAAATCCTGCCTTGGGCTGCTGAATGTTTCTTGTGCCTGAGGGCTCCCTGGTGTCTGCGGGGAACTGCTGGGATTCTCAGTGTGCATGGCAGGATACCACCTGAGAGCAGCATATGTCACCACCAGCTGCTGCAGACTCTGCACAGCACCAGAACCAAATTCTTGGAAAATTGTGGTGACCATATCTTCTAATAGCTGTCTGTGCTTAATAGCTCATAAGTGTCAAAACTTAGCTACTGAATACTTAACAAATATACAGAGAAATACAGAGAAGATTTTGGAGGAAGGTTTGTGCAGCCATGGGTCTGTGAGTTTCCTAAATTTTATTTTCTTGGCTTTTGATTTTGATTTTGTTGTTTTTTTCTAATAGCCAAAGCTCTGTAAAAAGGGTCTGGAGCACAAGCCTTATGAGCAACAGCTGGGGGAGCTCAGCCTGGAGCAAAGGAGGCTCAGGGGGCCCTTGTGGCTCTGCACAACTCCCTGCCAGGAGGGGACAGCCAGGGGGGGTCGGGCTGTGCTGCCAGGGAACAGGGACAGGACAAGGGGAAAGGGCCTCAGGCTGGGCCAGGGGAGGCTCAGCTTGAATATTAAGGAATTTTTGTTCTGGTGGCTGCCCTGGGCAGTGCTGGAGTCTGGAATGCTTGGATATGGCACTTGGGGACATGGTTTGATGGTGAACATGGTGGTGCTGGTTGGACCTAATGACCTGAAAGGTCTTTTCCAGCCTTAAGGATTCTGTGATGATTCTAGAAGGATATTCATTGCTATCACAGTACAAAAGCAGTTATTCTTGGAAAAACTTCCTTTGGTTTGAGGAGGTGTGGAGTGGCAAGTGCTCAAACATCTCTGAAAGCCAAATCTGGCAGTTTGAATATCATTAGAAATTACTCTGATTTTCCAATATCTCACAATAAGTTCACTGGATTTCATAACTGACAGCACTGTAAAAGCCCATCATAAAGACACAACCTTGTAGGAACCCTCATCTATTGTTTCATTGAGTTGCACATCAAAATTCATAACTGTCAGTAACAACTGTGAGCCACAGAACTTACTCTGACATCAGGTAGTGAGCCAAAATACATCCAAATGCCATCTACTTTTTCTGGCAATGAAAAAAGGGCTGCCTCTGCATATTGCAAAGATCATCTTTGATGATGAACTCACAGTGAGATTGTGCATGGGTAAGAAATATTGGACTTTAGGATGTTGTTTCCTAGTGTTGAATAAAACAAAAATGGCATAAAAACTGTATTTGGCGAGCTGCAGGTTTTGGAGGAAAAGTCATGTTAAATTGTAAAGCAAGTTGATAAGGAAATTGTGAAAATTTTTAACACCAGACCCTACAACATTATATTTAGATTTTTATAACTTAGGATTTAGGAATGTGAGTATAGTATAATTTTTATTTCCTACCTAGATCTCTGCCTTGTTTTTTTATACCAATGTTGGAATTGTTTAGGAGATTCTAAAAATTGCACAGCATCCTGTGTAAAAAGCTGAGCTTCTGGGCCAACTTAAGGAAAAGATTTGTCAGTGACGCTGCAAAATAGATTGAATAAAGTCTCTCCAAAAGAGCAAAATTAATACCCAGTCAGACATACAGCAGGGAGTGGTGTTTAACAGCACATCATCAAGTCAGGCAAATTAAATATTTTATTCTTTTTTCCTTTTGCTTCTAGGAGGCCTTATTCTTCCACTTTGTTTCCCTTCCTTGGTTCTTCTATTCCTAAAACTTAATTTTTCATGTCAGTGTTAAAGGCTCTTTGTAACAGCTCTGATTGCACATTCATCTCTGTAACATTAAGGAAAATAATTCTAAATAGTGTAAAAAAGATAATGTAAAAAACAGTAGTGTGTAACACCTTGTCTTACCTGAGTGGCCTTCACTGTGTTGTGCGGATTTTAGGTTTTGTAGACTTGTAACAGTTAGCAGAGCAAGACCCAAAGTAAAACCACTCACAAACAGAAAATGGATGAAGGCAGTAAGTTATTTGGCAGAGATAATATTGTGTGTTGTTTGCAGATGGCTTCTTACAAGGAAAAAGTGGGTAACTTAATGTTACAGCCTCCAGGCTTGCCTGCTTCTTCTGAAAAGACAAATACTGTTGTGGTTCACTCAGCTGCAGATAGTTTTTTATTTGGTTAATAAACTGCAGTGTATCCAAAACTCTGGTTCAAAGAACAAGCAAGCCAACCCCCCTCATCCCCCCCAAACCCAAGCAAGCTAAGAGATTCATGAACAGTTGCCAGGAAACCATTTATAATATATTTTTAAAAAATCTATTCTGATTTCTGCAAATATTTTGATTATTGCAGTGCCTGGATACTAGTTTTCTAAATGTAAATTTTATGCCTTAATTAGGCCCCATTAAGCATTTTTCCCCAAACACACAGATTAAGCATTTCAATATGCTTTTCTAATTGCATTAAAAAGAAAAAGATCAAGCTGTAAAACTGCCTGGAGTCAGTTCTGTGTGTACCCACACATGTAGCTCTCATTAATGTCAGAGTTATGTGTAGAGGAGAAGAGAATTAAACCTGGGATGCACCTTATTAAAATGTGTGTAGGTGTTTAAACTTAAATCTGTTCTGGTTCGTGGAGGAATGCCTGAAGAATAGGGTCTGGTGTAGATCCAAAGCACAACAATCATTTTCGAAACTCTCCATGTGTGGGATTCATCCTGCTTCCCTTCAGGCATGTTCATGGGAGGCTGAACAAGTGCCTTTTATTTTCCATTTTCCCTTGGGGATGTGCCTGCCCAGGAATTGGAGCAGCACTGGCACAGCTGGTGTCACCTTGGCAGCTTTGGGCAGGTGAACTTGATGCCTTGAGAAGGCTGAGCTAGAAAGAGGCCAGACAGAGCTAAAGAATAAAGCAGGGATTCATTAAAAGGATCTCCTCCATGGACCCACCTTGGGCAGCACAAGAGCCCAGCCAGGGCTGCACCCAAGGTGAACCAAAATGGGCACAAAATGGATGAAAAGACAGGAGGTCTCTCACTTTTATAAGTTCTGCTCCATTTGCATATTGGAGTTCATTGTCCAATTCCAGCTTTAGCCCATGCAGTCCCATCCTGCTTGTTTTTCTTCATTGTCCAATTCCAGCTGTAGCCCGTGCAGTCCCATCCTGCTTGTTTTTCTCTCTTCAGCCCATATTGTTTGTGCTCTTGGGCCTGAGATTTGGATCATTTGTCCTTGGTCCCCAGCTAGAGCAGGAATTGTTTTGTCTCCCTGCTCTGTGCAGAGAGCTCACCATCCCCTAATCTGAAGCTCAGACCCACACACTGAAGCAGCACAGAATCTGAAATATATAAAAGAACATTGAGGATAATGATTGACCCAATGATTTTTGGGTCAAGAAATCAGGCAAATACTCTTAGAAAAGTGAAACAAGTCTTTGTGCTCACTCTCTGGCCACAAGCTGTGTCTGGTAGCCAAGCTGGAGCACTAGCCACGGCTTTGTCCAGTGCTTGTGTGTATCTCCAAATCACATCAGTCATCTTACAGTGGAAATCTACCAATGCTAGAGTCTGAGGAGGCTGAACATGGAGTTGGGGACAAGAGCAGGAACAAAGAAATTGATGGATGACTCCAGTTTGTCCAGGATAGAGTTACTGTTACAGAGCAAGGGAGTGAGGGAAACAAAAGCTGGAGAACTAACAGGAGTTTAGTGTGATATAAGATATTGCAGGTGGTTTCAGGTAAATAAGCTTATTTAGTAGTCAAGGTGACCAAAAGTTGTTAACTTGGTCAAAGGAGTAGCATTTTTCTGGTGCAGGTTTGAGTCCTGCTCTGTGAACATGTCTGGAAATGTGAAATACCATGACAGAGTTTTCTGAGGAACCAGGAACTTTCATTAAAGAAGCATCAGTCCTGAAGGTAAAAGAATGGCAATCTGCCCAAAGCACAGCTTGGCAGGTGCTGGGATAGAGCCAGACCAAGTGTTACCTACACTTCCCATATCACAGGGCATCCAGTACCTGCCCTGCCAGCTTAGCTGGAACCTTTGTTCTGACCTGGCTCTGCATTCACCCCAGCAGAATATCAGGACAGCCTGGAATGATGGAATTCCCAGGAACACTTGTGTCTTGGTGCGGAATGTTCTGGGGGAACAGAGGTCTGATGCAGCTTTGCCAGCTGGTGCAGCTGATGTGTGAGATCCCTGTGGTTTGCACACTGTGTCTCAAGTTAGGAGTGGTGGCTGTGGCTCATTCCAGAGAAGCTGAGAGGAACAGCACCTGGAAGTCCATCTCCTTTGGAATGATACAGAAATTATGTCTCATCTAATTGTGCAAACGTTGCCATCTTGCCATGAGTATTTAGGATTGTCAGTGGCAGCTCTGTGGGGTGGGAGCTGAGGGCTGCTCTGCCCAGCCCAGTGCTGGGGCCAGGCTGGAGAGAGGAGCTGGTGCTGATAATGAGTTTCAGTGAAAAGAGTTCTGAATTCTCCACTAGATTATGAAATACAGGGGCTGAAAACCTGCACAAGGCAGTTTTATTGTTTAATAAAATAAAGCTGTGCACAAAAAAAAAAAAGAAGTGTAATTATTAATCCTTTTCTGTCTTGGAAAACCAAATTAGAGCAATTTTCAATAGACAGGGTTATTTCAGGCAGTTATAGGCAGGATCTTTTGTTAAAGAAAATGTTAAAAAAGAGAAAATAACATAATTGTAAGGACTGTGACCTCCTCGCCTCTGTTCTTCTTGTTTGGAGGTGCCCTTAAATCAAACTCAAAAGACAGAGAATAAAGGAAGATTAAATACACTGTCATAGAACAATGCAAATTTCACACTTTTATTAAGTGGAGCTAGCACAAAGTGTGGATGTTTTCCAGTTTCATAATAAAAATATTTTGATATCTTAGGTGGATATAAATAGCATCTAACTTATTGTGTTAGACCTTGCTGAGGTACCACCACCATTGCTTTTCACATCACCATGCAAATGATGGAATTAGAAACTTGTTAACTTCCTGCCTTGCAATGTATTTAATTATTCCATTTTGGTATGCCAGTGTTTGGTGCTGATGCTTTAAATAGTAGTGGACACGTTTTGTGTTGTTTCCCTTCAGGTCATTAACATTTCATCTGACTGCAAGTACATACAGAGCTGACATTTATTTGGCATGGCCAATTTAAACTGTCTGTTGCCCCATTGTTGCTTTTATTAACAAGGAATCAAAATAGTCTTTAAAAAATACATAAACCAGTAAAGCGTACTGTTAGCAAAGTCTCCCATGAGCTTCAACTAGGATATTGTTATTTATAAAGCAAAGCAACCTATCAAATCATTTTTTTTCCCTTCAGTTTAAAGTGCAGTTAAGTAATGCAGTAAATATTAAATCCATTGATGTATGCTTTACATTTTATCATGTTCAAAGTGATCCATGCACAATTAGGTTTGTTTGAATTAAAGCCTAAGAATTATCGTCTTCATTTAAATGCCATACTTTCTATTAGGGGAAAAAAATCAGAGACAGCCTAATGTTTTCTCATTCTTTCTATGTAGTTAATTTAATGCCTAATAAAGTTATATGTTTTTCTAATTTTTACAAATAGCAATTTATGACTTAGGCCTTATGTTTGCTCACTGAGCTGAAGCAAGCCTGGAAATGGATCCCTGGAAGTAGAAGATGAGGTTTTCTATAATTTTAAAATGCTTTAAAATGTCGGTTTCTTTGTTTATTTTCTCAACAATCTGCTGAGTCAGCTGTCTGTAAGTTAACTTAGTAAAACAAGTGACTGTGGTTTGCTGTAGGCTGATTTTGGGAACACAGGACTTGGTGTTTGGGAGCTCTGTCAGACTGTGACTGATGCCTCAGGTTTTAGCTTTTATATTTTTCAGATTCTGTGCTGCTTTAGTGTGCAGTTCTGAGCTTTACATTAAGGGATGGTGAGCTCTGTGCACAGAGCAGGGAGACAAAACAATTCCTGCTCTAGCTGGGGACCAAGGACAAATGATCCAAATCTCAGGCCCAAGACCACAAACAATGTGGGCTGGAGAGAGAAAAACAAGGATTGGGACTGCATGGGCTAAAGCTGGAATTGGACAATGAATTCCAAGATGCAAATGGAGCAGAACTGATCACAGTGACAGACCCTGCATTCATTTTGTGCCCATTTTGGTTCACCTTGGGTGCAGCCCTGGCTGGGCTCTTGTGCTGCCCAAGGTGGGTCCATGGAGGGAAACCCTCACAGGAACACCCAGCTGGTTTGGGCAGCCTGGGTTCTGCTGGGTTCAGGGGGACTGAGGATCCTTGGGGCTCAGCAGGGATAAAGCTGGACCAGGACTGGCCAGTGTCATGGCTGGCAGATAGCTGTGTTGGGTCAAACCCCTGCCATGCTCCAAGGGATTTAATTCCAAACACAAGCACTGCGGGGGTGAGGCCCTGGCCCCAGGAGTGCCCCAAGGATTATGCCAAAGAACCAAGTGTGTGGTGGCTCCATAGCCAGACTGGCGTGCACACACATGGTTCCTTGTATGAACAATTCAAATTCCAAGGAAAGTCAAATTTCCTCCAGGAAATACATGGTTTTCAGTGCACATGTGTGTTTCAGAACAAATGTGTTTTTCAGGAGATGATGCAGTGCCGCTTTGAGCGTGGTCACAGGAGAGGAAGGGAAATATAGACAGAGGCAATTCTATTTTTTTAACCTTGTGGGCTGATTACCAGTTCTGTTTCCTCCTCAGTTATTTAAGTTACTTGTGAAATTGGAAAGGCTGGGGAGATTGTGGGATCAACATTTGTACATCAATTTTGTAAACAATTTTAAGTAGAGGAATGTGCTGCATGTTCCAGTGCTCCCACACGCTGCTTTTAAATTATTTTGCCTCTGTTTTAACAGTAAAATCTTTTCTGAGAATAGAGTTAAGAAGTATTTGGCAAAAATGCAGTAAGGGATTCTCTTCACCACTCCTCCTGGTTTGTCTCCTGAGAAATTTCTCTGTTAATCATGGTGCAAGAGAATAAGATTTACCCTTAATAAAGACCAGATTCATTGCCCCATTCTTTTGGTATCTTCACCACAGATATAATTTATTATTTTTCCTGCAAAAACAAAAGAACCATGTTTTTCTTCTAAAATAAACCAAAGAAATAGCTTTCCATAAATAGAAAGGGCATTTAGAGCTGTTTGTTTAAACTTATGCAGCAAAAGAGAGATGAATCCATCTAATCTTCTGGCAATTAAAAATGAATGTTACATTAATTGGAAAAATTTCTCAATGAATTATTCTGAAATTGAAATAATGATCTGTACTAAAGTATTCCTTTAAAAATGTATGTATTTTTGATTACTCAATGTATTTTTAACAGACCGTATTCTAAAAAGATAAAAAAGCACATAATTTCTGGAAGAATTGAAACATTGCCGTTTATTCCCATTTCTTTGCTACAGAATATCTGAGAATTTGGGAGGTGCATTGTGCATTATTTACCCTGGTTTCAGACACTGTATTCTGGTCATTTCTCCATCCCTGGATTCTGGTCCATTTTGAAGGTTGTATCCAACAGGAGGTGGTGCCAGCTGTTAGGTTCATTCACAAATTCTAGCTGGATGTGTGCTACCAAGAAATGTGGGAAAGGGGGGTAATTTCTCTACATCTGATACTGTCAGGATATTGGTATCTGTTAATTTCAACTCCGTGTGGTAATAACACATTAGCTTGACGAAATCTCTTGACCAAGTTCTATATTAAGAAAATACATGATAAAAATAGCATGAGTAACACCATAATTGGGAATTTCTGCTCACATTTCAGAAAAGGAGAAATACAGCCATTTAATAGACTGTGACCTTTAAGAAGTACAAAATACTGCTTGAGGCAGCACTGCTGTCCTTCTGAACCTTACATTCTGCCCTTTTTTTAATTTATGGGTGAAGGCCCAGTGGGGGACGCTCAGGTGCTGCTTGGCAATGTCCCCACTACTGTCACTGTCATGATTTATAATTGTGGATGGATCTCTACAGTGTCCAATTCCTTGTGAACCCAGTTGTGTTTCTGCCTTTGCCCCACTATGCTGTGACAAAGATTTTATGATTTTAATTGTTTGGTATGAAAAACTAGTTAATTTTATTTTTGCTCCTTGTGGTTACAGTGGGTGTTTACAGCTCTTGTATCTTGAGAAATAGCAAATAATGATTTTCTGTTCCCCTTGTGTCCACTGCCATAATT
Source organism: Melospiza georgiana (assembly GCF_028018845.1). Lineage (NCBI taxonomy): Eukaryota > Metazoa > Chordata > Aves > Passeriformes > Passerellidae > Melospiza > Melospiza georgiana. Next base: position 7,167,690 of record NC_080437.1, on the reverse strand, counting down.
TTATAGTATTCCTCATTGTCTTCCTTCATGCTACAGGGACACAATTTATGAATTTGCTCCCAGACCTGCATTTGTCCCATTCCTGTCCACGTGGGCTGTCTCTACCTTATTTCAGCCTTTCTCAGTCTGCTCTGAACACGACAGTGATGCCAACCTTGTACCTCTCCCTGCAGTGCCAAAAGGATGGGGTTTTCCAAGGTCTCCTCACTGGAATGGGGTCACTTTTGCTCCGACAAATGGCAAGCTTGTTGCAAAAGGAGCTTTCCAATTTACCAAACCACTTGTGGGGTTAGACCAATGTTACTGAATGGCTCCAGCTGGCAGAAAATAGTCTTTCCTGGAATAAACTATCCAGTTGTGATTTTTATTTTCTTTTGTGAGCCAAATGGATGGAGAGGAGGGACCACTAGACTCAGAGAGTGATACCTAATGTTGAGGAAAAGTAGGTTTATGTGAATTTTTTTTGGGGAGGGCCTCATTTGCTAATGTTGAGGGCCAGAATTGCAAATCTGTTCATTAAATACAAGTGAGGCCCAACTTTGTGCTCTGAGGAAGATGTCTGAAGCAGAAGCATGTCTTCTGTGATCCTTGGGAGCAGAAAGCAGAGGGAGCTGGCTCCCAACTCTCAGCGATAGTTGATACAACTTTTTCCTTGGACAGTTTATTGTGGTTGATCTAGTCCATTAAGGTTTCCTACCATTCTTTTCCAACTTTTTTCAACCCAACCTTAGCAATTCAAGGATCAAAATTTTCAGAGGTAATCCTATTTGACTTCTGAAAATGCCATGTTGAGGCACATGGTGCAGTAAAGGCTTGTAGGAAAGTGGCATGGAATGACTCAATTTACTCTCTGGGATTATGTGCAGGATGCTCTTAGAGTATAGGCTTTAAAATGGGAAGCCTTTAATGTTGAATGGCCCTTGTAAGAACAGTTTACAGATCTGAAATTAGATTTTTCAGGAAAATAACCACATAAAAGCTTTTTTTTCAATATCACTCTTCCCTCAAAAAGGGAGTGAAAAAAGGCAATTTCTCTCCCTTCTGTATTTTAAGTCAAATGATAAGTCACAAAGAACTTAATTAGCAGCAGTACATGTGAGACAGGGACCATAGGCTCAATTTCCATAATTTCCAGACAGCATTATCTGTATGGAAAGAGGTAACATCACACTCTTCAGTGGAGCTGGAGCACAAAACAAGACAAGAAATTTTCTCCTTTTATTCCAACTGCAAGGTCTATTGATCTTCCCCTAAGTTGTATAAAATAATTTAATTTAAAAATATGTCTGTTTCACTCAATTCCTATGCTACCTAAGAAACAAGTGATGTAAATAGCATATTTTTTTAAATTAAGAGATTAACCTGGTGAGCTGACTTGATGCTGTGTTGTGTCCCAGCTGCAGTGCAGGGCAGTTGTGTCATTCATGGGCAGGTGTGTGGCCATGCAAATAATTAAAGTAGTTCCTGGGGACCTGCAGGTGTGTGGGTCAGACTTTTGAGCTCTCAGTTCATATAGAAATGTTTTTGTGTTAAACCTTTAAGCATTGAGCCTTAAATGCTGCACAGAGCGTGCAGTGAGATGGAAAAGCTCCTCAGGCCACAGCGTGGACTCAATGAAACTTTTTAAAGTCTCCTTATTTAGATGAAAAATATTTTGAGATTTCAGTAATCTGATATTTCTGTAAATTTGCCAACAGCTGCTGTGATCTCTCATTCTAATGACACATAATCAATTTTGTCTCTCATGCAGAGGAGCAGAATTATTGAGGTGTAAATGCTCGTTATTTATAAACAGCTCAGTGTGTCGCAAACGTTCTCTTGCTGATTTAACATACATCCCTCATCCTGGTCTCTCCTGGCTAGTGATTTGGCAAAGAGGAAACAATCAGGAGCCATGTCCCATTTCTATAGTATTTTCTAAACTTAGGTGGTCTCAGCCAGCATTTCTGTCCTGATGGACATTGGTCCCCTGTAATCTTCATCAGAACTTAATTGTGTCTGTGATATATCCTAATAACATTTAATTAAAGCCTGATGGGCATTCACTTGCTGAACTTCTCATACTTTCCAACAAATGACCTTTTTTCCTGTCCTCCTTCTCCACTCTGAGTTGTGATTCTCAAAATGGGTATTTAATATAGATGCTAACTATATCTGTGCAGGGTAGACATCATAGGAACATTTTAAACATTTCTATTTTCTGAAGTGCCAGCCTGTCATAATTTGTGTCTCAGTGACTTTCTGAGCCAGAGGGAACAGTTTGATACCTATGAATCCTTGGGTGGGTTTTTATTGCATGACTTTAACTTTGTAGAAGGTTCAAGGTCCTGAGGTGAGGACCCCGTCACCTGGTGTGACATGGGCACACATTTCCTTTTGTTTCTCCTGAACTGAAGCTTAATTGGGTACACCCACCTCTTCCTTCCTGCATTGGAAGAGGCTGTGATCAGTAATTCCCTCATTTTCTCCACACTAATTATAGTTTCTCAAATGTAATTAGAGATAACAGCAGAGTTGGAGTTTTTAGTTTGAATATAGTTGGATTTTCCTGAAGTTTATTTTTTAGAGACTTGTTCTTTAAAATTTGCAATTCATAAAAGCCAAATATTACATATATATATATATATATATATATATATATATATTCCTGCTTCAAAGGAAAGCAGCTAGGTATCTCAAAGTAGGAAACATGGATTTGTTGTGTAATGTTTCAGAAATAAGCACCCAGTTGTTTAGGACAAATCTGTTTGTCATTTCAAGACTTATGAGTAAAGAAAAATGCTGTGAGTCATAGGTGTACATTCCTCTTTTGTTAGTGTTATTAAATTAATTTCTGACTTAATATTAGTCTTTATAATGATCATACTCTTTTCCTAAACATTGTATGAAATGGAAAAATCTCTTTTTGATTGCAATTTTGGCCTCTCAAGTTGCTGATATCTATGAATTATTTTTTATTAAGTAAACAGTGCTTTGAAAAATGAGCTATATGGCATATTCTCCCTGCAAAATTTGCATTCTCTTCCCTAGTTATTACACTGAGGGTGATGTTTATGCTTTTTGATTTCCTAAGTAGTTTCTAGGTAACTTCATTGTTCCAATTACCAGCTCTTTGTCATATAATCAAATCTAAATGGGGAAAAAGCGACCAGGGAAGAGAAAAGGGATGACGGGAAGCTGACTAACTATTAGTTCTGGTTCCAAAATCTCTTTTGTTTAATTTTTCATTACTTATTCAGTAAAGAAGGACTAGCCAAGATAAAAGTGTAATCTTTTTTCATGGATATTAATTCATCTGATAGGGCTTTGGAGCTTATCTCCTTGAAATATTTTACTTACGCCTCTTTTCTCACTTATTTTAAAATTATTTTTTATTATTATTATTTTGCAGGTTTCTGCTGTATTTTTCAGTTTGCCTTCACTTTCTAATAAACATTTTCTCCATGTTCCACAGCAAAACATATGGAAAAAGTGGACTTTATGGCTTTTCAAAATAATAAAATCTTTGCAATCTGAAGTGTGAGCCAATTCAGCTGAACAATATTTTGCTCTTAAAAACATGGGGGGAAAAAAAGGACTGTTACTCTGCATTTATGTTTTCTTAAGTGTGGACATTCCTTTTAACTGGCCAGCCACAGCTTACTTTTTCTTTTTTTTTTAAGTGGAACATGTCTTGGTTTCTATGTTCTCCCTTCATAAAATGCCGACACTGCTCTTTGGTGAATCCCTGAATTCAGAAGCAGTACTTGGGAATGGCAGGGTGCACAGCTGACACACAGAAATGGGGAGATTATTGGAATTTTCTGGAAAAAGCAGCCCTTGAGGTGTCCCTCAAATATCCCTCCCTCACCAGCTGCATATGCAGAGCCTGTCGCTCTACATCCACACAGGGCTGAGCCTGGAATAAACAGGTGTGTGTTTACTGAGGTGGGTCCATAGTGGCTTTGGCACCTTCTCTGTGAGTTGTTAACTGGTCATGGTGTTTCTGCAGCATCTCGTAATTGATAGCACAATTTATAGAGTACATTATGCCAATTATAAGGAATGATATTTTTGTTTGATCAAACAATGTTTGCTGCATATAATTCAGAAGCTGTGAAAAGTTCCATTCCAGTACTAAACCATTAAAGCTTGCTGTAGAATGATCTTTAGTAATTCATTTGTAGATAATTTTTCCCTTCAACTGCTCAACCGATGGACAAATGATGGCATAAAAGAGAGTTATGATTATTGTGTAATAAAATGCTTTAAATTGTGGGATTTAAAAAGTGGCAGTTGCAATAAAGATCAGAAAATAGCAAGGGCTGAGAGCAGTGAGGAGAGCTGGGAGAAGAATGAAAATGACTCGTGGCTGAGAGTGGCAACCCAGGCTGGCACTTGGCACTGGAGAGGTGCTGGGAAGAGCTGTCCCTGCTGTCACACGGGGAGTCCAGGAGCAGCAGCAAAGCCAGCCCTGAGTGCTGCTATTCCCATGGGAGCAGGGTCTGTTTGCTTTGTGCCATTCTGTGCTCTCTGCTCAGGGACCAGGCTGGTTTGGCTGCCTGTGGATGCACAGAGGTGAACGATGAGCTGTGCTGGTGTTAAATACCTCCTATTCCTCAGTAGGGGCCTCTGGCTGGATTTTAGGAAGGGCTCTGTGCACTGGGGATGGCCCTGGGTGCCAGTCCTTATGCCTGCCAAGAAATATATACATATTTTCCATTTTTCTGTTTGGGTTTTTTATTCTTGGGTCTGTCTGTTCAATTAGGCCTCTATATTTCTCTTTGCTAAAAGTCAGCTTAGTCTGCAGCACAATTGTTCTGCTGGGTGTTTGTTCCACAGCCTTACTGGAGATTCCTAAATAAAACCCAGTTAATGTTGGAACTGGTGGAACCATGTCCAGAGCTTTCCCTTCTCCAGGCTGAACAGCCCTAAATCTCTAAATAACAGATCTTTCCTTATTGAACCTCTCCAGGCCTTAATTCTCTTTATTTTCAACACTTCCATCACACCCCAAGTCTGCCAAAGGACAAAATTTAGGCTGTTTTGCTTCATTTCTTCTCATGGACCCGGTGGCTGAAGATCATCAGCTCCTTTTTCCCTTCCTCATTGCAAAGGCAGTGAAATAAGGGGGGATATCAGAAGTTTTGAGTTAAATATTTACAGAAGGGTAATTATGAATTGAGATGAGTTTACCTTCAGCTCTTATTCTCTCTAGCTTTACAGCACTTCCATAATTCTATTTCCTATTTCTCCTTTAAGAAAAGTTCCAGACTTATCTTCCCTCACTCATCTGGTACATAAGTTACAATTCTTTCAGAATCTTGATGCCTTGAGTAAAAATATTGGATTTTGGAAATGATTTCTAGTTGCTAAAAAGGAGCATTGAATCAGCAAATACAATGTGGAGAGTAAACAAGTTATGAGATATTGTAAATTGACTTAAGTCCTGATTCTGCAGTAACTTACATGTGTACTGTCTAATTTTGTTAGGCCAATTTTTTTACTAAAACCTGATAATAAGATAATCTACTTGGCTGAAAAATTACTGGGAATGGATTTCTTTCTGTTGATGTTTCTCAAAAAAAAAAGTTTTTAATCTAAAAGAAAAAGCAGCATTGCCAAGATAACATTTCTCACCGAGTGTCTGTGCTCCCCATTTGCTCAGGACAGGTGAATGTCCAATAAAATAGCTAAAATTTCATATTTGAGTATTGTCCTTTGCCATGAGCTATTTCTCACAATGAAATTTAGTAACTTCAGATCCTGAAATAAGGCCAGAAGCTGAGGTAATTAAATTATGAAACTAGCCTATTTCCTGTTCTATTGAAAGTGGTGTTTTGTGTCACTGAGGTGTGCTCTGGCCTTCCACTTCACCTCAGCATGTTTTATGTGCATTATAGAAAATGATAGGCAATAGAGACTTGTTAAGAGTTTTGCTGTAAGTTTCATCTTTACTTTTAAATCTCTAACTTGTATTTAATTAACATCTCTTGATTTTTCTTGGACTATATGTAGTTAGAAAAGCATAAACTTTAGAAGATAGGCAGTGGGAAGGAAAAGCACTACTGTTTCTTTAAAGCAGGGAAGGAAGCCCATTCAACTGCAAATCAATACATATTTTTCTTATTACAGAATCTCTGTTTAGGTGATGCATGTACTCTAAAGGGGTAGCAATGGGAGTTAATATGCTTTAGATTGTGCTGCTTAAGTTCCATGCAGAAAACTGCTGTTATTCAGCAACAAAACAAACTGCCTTTTGCTGCATGAGAAAGAGAATTAAGTAGCTGTAATAGCAATATTGAGAAAACAAAAACATTGCCAAAGTGAAGAATTTCATTTACAGGAATACCTTTCCAATTTTAAGCCTACATTTAAGTCTCTAGATTATCCTAAGAAAAGGCTCAATTACCAAATTTTGGCTTCTTCACGTCTTTGCAAGCTCCTCTTTCTCTGGGGGTGGCTGTGAAGCCACAGTATCTGAAAGTTTGAGTTCAGTACTGGAAAACACTCACAGAACCACTCAAGGAAATACATTCACATTTCTCTTGCTCCTTGTGTGATTATTTTTTGAAGTATATTCCCATGGTACTAGTGCTTGCAGAATCAGGTCAGAAGAAGGGCTGAATTCTGCTAGAAGATGTAAAAACATGTTAGAGAAAAATCTTTCTACAGAATGCTTATGTTTTTTATAATTTACACTGAGAAATGTTTCTTTTGAGTACCATTCTCCAAAATAAAAACACAGCTTCAACAAAATGTCAGAGAGCAAACAAAACCAAGTCCAGAGTCACTGGTCCCATCTGTTCTAATAATGCCAGACATCCTTGAAGGGTTCTTGAGCAAAGTGGATTCCTTGGTGACAGGTGTGACAGTCCTGTACTGAAGGAGGAGAGCACTTTGTACACAACATTCCTGATTAAACCATGGCATTTCCAACTGGAACTTGGAACAAGACCTGTTTGCTTGGGGGTTTTCATCTTCAAATTCCCATTATTTTTCTCTGGAGATGTCTCTGGTTTCGTAGTTACTGCTAAGGAAAACAAAAAAGGGAGCTGTGGTATATGCAAATGTTTTGTCATAGCAAATTAATCAGAAATGGCAGAAACTATTTTAGTTGAGGTTTTCTTTGATTGGTTGAATGCAAACTGAGGCAAGAAGTATAATCCCTGTGAGAACAAGATGTGATTTCTTTGGGAATGCTCAGTTAGTCACCTGCTGTTTAATAGTCTGTTCTGATATGTCAGTGGTGAGGAGATGAGGCCTTTATCTGCCATTAAACTGTGATCCCAAGACTGCAAGTACAGTGATGCAAGATGAGAAGTGATGGAACAGCAGGATTAAAGGGTGACATCAAGGGCAGCTGGGATTCAGAACATCAGCTCCAGCCTGTGGTGATGTGTCATCGCACACTCGTGCATGGTTGGTGTTCTGCTCATGGCCAGGTCCCAGGGGTTTTGTTTCAGTGCCAGTTTAGCTAACCTTGGTTTAGTGTTGCCGTGCTTCTGCAGTTCCTGACATTTTCCAAACACAGAATTGCAGATCCTGTGTCTGTTCTGATCAGAGACTGAGTTACTGATCTCTTTTTCAAGGGTGTTTTTTAGGATTTCCTGCAATGATTCAGCTTTGCAACTCCTTTTCTGTAACAGCACCTGCAAGTTGTGAGTTTGGGGTTTTTTAGTTGGTTGTTTGTTAGGTTTTTCCTTTTCTTTTTTATTTTTTTTTTCTGCTGTTGTTCAACCAAACACTGTGAAATGGCCTTTCTCTTTCTTAGAGTGTTAAAAGCCCTGACAGATCTCAGTGTTGGGTCTTTAACAATGTTTTTTGACATGTTGCTGAAGCTGTTCTACACAAACTGCCCTGAGCTATGGAGGAAACAAATGTTTAAAAGATACACACTGTGATGGTGATAGTTTTTATCTGTTTGAGCAGACATGACAGGCTATTTTATTGATTTTTGGGAGTCTCCTTGTATGTTGCTAACTGTTTCAGGACTTGAGGCTAGTGCTATAAAAGTCCACAGTGAATAAAGTGTTATTTAAACCTTGCATGTGGAGGTAGCAGTGGTTGCAAAGGCCCTGTTGCACTCCTCAGGAATCATATTGAGATGAACACATTTACTGTCAGCTCGGGTTGTCTCCTGAGGAAATTATTAATACTGGCTGTATATGTGAGCTAAATGCAAAAGGAAATGACTTAATGGAAAACTGAGGCTGAAATTTTCAGGGAATTGAGTTCCTCTCTCTATATACACTAAAAGGATGTGTTGGGTATCATGCCCTTTTGAAGAAAATGATGATGGTAGACAAGAAACTACAGGAAAAAATATTAAAAGAAATTAAAGAAAATAGAAATAAATTGAAGCACAGGCATAACAAAGTGAAATCTCCATCTTATTCAAACACTGTAAATGTTTTTAAGATTAAAGAAGTATTCCTATTCAAGAAAATATTGTAAACAAAGGGAAGGAGAAAAATTGGACTATGGTATTATTTTCATCATTTTCTTATATAGGGTTTTAGATGCATCCTCCTAAATTGGCATGGATTATTTTTTCTGTCTAGATGCAGAGATTACATATCACAGGTTTGCAGTGGGACATATTTCCAAGGGGGAATGGCTCTAAGATGAAGGAGGGCAGTTTTAGATTAGATATACATAAGGAATTGTTCCCTGGCAGGGTGGGCAGGCCCTGGCACAGGGTGCCCAGAGCAGCTGTGGCTGCCCCTGGATCCCTGGCAGTGCCCAAGGCCGGGCTGGAGCAGCCTGGGACAGTGGAAGGTGTCCCTGCCATGGCAGGGGTGACACTGGATGGGCTTTAAGGTCCCTTCCAACCCAAACCATTCCAGGATTCTGTGACAGTGCAGAAAATGTGGCTGCCAGAAGTGACTTTTAACTGGGATCCATAGCTCTGTGCATTTCCAGGTGTGACTGCAGATGATAATTGCATTACCTTTTTTAAACAGGCTTTAGAAAGATTTCGGTATTTTGGGTTATGGAGAGTTAATTACTAAAGGATGAAAAAGATTCTTTGACAAAATTAAACAGGCCAGATCCATGCTTCTGTTTGACACTGATTGCACAGCAGCTGGGATATGGTTTCTGTACGGGAATTTCTGATTGGATAATGATCTTGCTAAAGTCAATCAAATCCAGAGTTCTTCCACAAAACTCACATCCACAGAAGAGCTGACCAAGTTATCACAGTACTTGTAGTGTCTGTAGGAATGACCAAAGGCAGGAGTTGAAATTTCTGTCACAGAGTCGTGTTTGTCTTGTGAGATTGTTTCTGGTCAGGAATATTCTGCTAGAGGGAGCAGAAAACACCTTGGAGTTGTCGCACAAATGACAAAGGAGGGATTTTGTGTCAGAGCTGTGGAATGAAATCAGCTGTGTGGGAGCCAGGGGGTTGTGTGATGTCAGAGAAGGGGAGTGGCAGGCACAAAATGTGACCATGGCCTGCTTGGAGCACTTGCCCTCCCTGCCTGAGAGCAGCTGGGGTTTGTACGATGCTAACAATCCAATAAACTGGAATAAGCATCAGGGGAGTATAAGAAGATCTAAATTCCATCTCCAAGAACATAATTTTGGCATGAACCAGTGGGTATTTAGCTGGCTGTGGCATCCTGACACAATGGACAAAGAACTTTGTTATTTGTTGGCATGTTAGGAACCTCCTGAAATAATGAGAACTGCTTCTCCATTAGGAACCCTCCCTGGTGTTTGATGTAGTTCTACTCCAGAGCACTGAGAACATTTGGTTCCAGGGCAGTGTGAGGGGTCCAGCAGCACAAGCTGTGTGAGTCCCCCATGTCCTGCTGTGGGATGGTGAGGAAGAGGAGAAGAGCTGCCTTATGCTGCATTTTTCCAGGTGTCACTGAAAGCCTGAACAGGAGTTCTGTCTCAGTAATGAGTGCAGTTTTCTTGCATTCATAAATACAAAGATGAAAGTTCAGATATGGAATAAATCCCTACCAATCCAGCAAAAGTAACCTTTATTTTATTATTATGTTCATACTCTCTCAAATTAGCTGTCTCAATACCATGAATTTTTGAATCTCATTGTAAATTATTTCTCATGGAGAACCTGAGTCAAAATTTCAATTACAAAGCCAAAAGTTTGTCCAGGATGGAGCAAACCAATCTAAACCAACCATGACAAACTAATATTTTCCTGAAGGACATACTCTGTTTTCCTGACTGAGTGTGATAATTCCTTTTTAAGTCACTTGGAAGACCAGGCTTAAAGTGACCCCAATATCTGTAACCAGAGACATCTTTTTTATCCCTCAAAATAATGTAATAGTTGCCTGCGTTGGAGTTTGAGTAATATGACAAGTAACAAACCCAGTTGGATTTTGATGGATGTTATAGGATTCAAAAGTAGTAAAAAGCCCTTTCACTTGTAACCCAAACAATTTCTCAATGTTTAAGAGAGAAATATGGAATCTACCAGCTAACGTCTCAAAAGTCACTCTTCAGAGGAGAAATGCACTTTAAATATGGAAAGAACCCCTGGACGTACTCTAATTATCACATAAATTGAAACATTTCCTATCTTGCCTACCCAACTGAGAGGCCAGCAGCAGTTAATAAGCTATATGTAGATGTAAATTAGTAATACAATTCAAATTAAATTGTATTTCTTTCATTTTTAATAGACAATGTCATTTTATGGAATAATCACATTTTGTAGTTAGCAAATTGGAGACATGTCAGATTAAACATGCTGTAAAGTAATATTGAAACTAAGTATTCTCATTAAATAGAGCAGTGGGGAGGTGGTTCAGGGTCTGAGGCTCTCTCTAAGGTAATGCCTAAGTTAACTCTTAAAAAAACAAGTGAGAGCACCAGTTCAGTTCTTCACACATTTCAATATTTTATGAAAATGTAATGTGGGAGCATCTACTTCAGATATATAAGAAAGCCTCCTATGACTGCAGCTGCAATTAAGTTGAAATACACAGTCCATTTTCAGTATTTCAGACAGATAAACAAAATCAAAGTTCCACTGAACTACAACTGCTTGAATGCAGAATACAGTTGTTGTCGAGTGTATTCTGCATTTAGTCCAATATTTATGGGGCCATGGGAATGGTGTGACATATACAATGGAATAGGTTATGGGATGTTCTCAGGACACAGGGAGGTTTGACTGCTCCAACTTGCCTATTTTGCTCCAGTTGGATTCTCTTGCAGCAATACCAGAAATCTGAGCTTGGAACCATTGGTTCTCATGCAGCTGGTCCAGGGAATGAGGGGTGCAGTGGTACCCTCCTTGTCTGTCCCCCATCCCCTAGAGCTCCTCTCCTGTTTCATGTAGATGATGTGAGGTTGCTGGAGGCTTTCTTTGTTGCCAGACTTTCTTTGGTAAGATCTTGAGGGTTGTGGGCTGTGTATATTCCAAATAAAAGCTCCAGCGCTCCTCATAGAGGCTGAAAAAATGCTGCTCTCAGATGGTTCTTCAGGTATTTCTTTTTGAAAGGGACACAGCTCCAGCTGGGAAACTGCAACAGGATGTCCAGGTGAGGCAGGCCTATGTGTGGGACCCATCCAATCCATCCAACCCAAAGATATCTATGATATTGGAGACTGAGTGATTAAACATTAGGAATTCTTGCTCAGTGGTCACTTGGTCTCTCTGAAGGCTAAACACAGAGCAATCATTACAGGCAGCAGATTAATTGCACAACTTATTGCATATTTTTATATTTCTCTTGTTCTGTGACTAGACCAGTGTTTAGACAGAGTAGGTGCTGCAGCTACAGTTTGGTTTGAGATGGATTTTCCAGCCCTGAAATAATGAAATCAGGACATTCCCTTGAATAAGGATCACTTTAGTATCTAAGGGCATTTGACCCAGTTTCTGTGGATTACGTTGCTGTTCCTTGTTCTGTTCTTGAGTGTGAGAGGGCTGCTGATGTCCTCTGGAGCACTGCAAGCACTTGATGTCCTGCTTTCAAAGTTTTAATTTTCAAGATTAATTGAAAAAGTTCTTGGAATCTCTAATTATCTTGTCCACTTTTTCCCTTCTTTTTCTTTGTAGGGTGAGGGAGAGGCCAGCAGTGTTACTGGAGATTAAGGACAGGGATGGGCTGGCTTTGTTTGAAGCAGAGGACTGCACATTGATTGCTGCCATTGATGCAAAGGCACCTTAAGATCTTTGTCACAGTGTGGCTGCTTAATAGGCCTGACTCATACCCCTGCTGAAGCAAAACCTTATTTTCAAGTCTTCTTTTTGCTGTGGCAGCTGAGCTCTAGTGGTGTGCTGAAGGAACCTGTACCATTTTGTTATCAAGTTTAATCAGTGACATTGAATTTGTTGTCAGACTTGCCAGAATCAATTTTAAAGTGTTAAGTCATAGGGCTAATGTTAGCATTGGAGTCTCAGAGCTGTGATGTATTATATTGTAATATATGAAAGAATCTAGAGAATGCAAGTGCAAGTGTTAACTCCTATTTCTTGTTTTAAATACCTAATTAACCTATAGTCCTCTCTTTGTTCTTTTTTCCCTGCACTTCTTCAGGGAATTAAGTTGGAGAGTATCTATAAGTATTTTATTGATGATAAATGTTTAGCTTCTAATTTAACTTCTAAAATTATTATTGTCAACTGTCAGTACTGAACATTCATGCCATAGCTAAGGAATTTTTATTTTATTTTTGCTTTCTGATTTTTTGAGCCTTCCAATTATCTTCTTGAATTTAAGAGAGTGCTAGAGTGAATATTCTTTACATAGAGCTTCCTGATCTCCCTTCCCTTAAAATGATGGAAACACTGATGGTTTTTAGAGGGATAGGTCACTCTGTGATGGCAGCAGTGCTTGCCTTAACTTGGCTCAGTGAATGTCTATATTGGCTTTTTCACCACTGTGTTTTCCAGTTGAACTGCTCAACTCAATTTGAACAGATAAATTGTGCATTTTAAAGTAAAATCATGGCATGGAACTTAGTGGCTTCCACTGGGGAGTACTTGCTCCCTCATGGGAGAATCTGTGAAAATAAGCTGCCACGCTTCACAAAATCATTTTCAACCTTGCATACTGCGCAGAATTGTTTTCCTCAAGAATTTGCATTTTTAAATCTTTGGTTTAATCATAAATACTTTCTGAAAATATTATGAAAACCTTCTAGGTGGTTTGAAGCTACTTTGGTTTAGTAATTCCCCAGAGTACTTTCAGGATCTGTATCAGGGGAGATGGTTTTCAAGAATTAATATAAGCTGTATTGAGCTTATGTGATAAAAAAAGCCCCACTCAAAAGGGGCATTTTAGGCCAAAGGTAACCTCAGTTTGAGAAAAAATCCTCCTTTGGGTTGTGGAGAAGCAGATCATGCAGTAAATTGCTGTGGTACTCATCTCCTTGCAAGAAATAAATGCTACAAAATCTTACAGTAGCATCAGACTGAAATGCAGCTGGAGCTGGGGGGCACATGTTCAAAATTCAGTTAAACCAAACAAAAGCTGAATCATTCTAAAGAACCATTTTATGAGTTGTTCTTCTCTGTGTCTAAATATTTATGCATGAACTGGTAATATGCTGTTCCCTGGTACTTGGTGATTAGCAAGAGCTCCTTCAGGAACCTGATGCACTACTTGTGCACTTCTGCCAGGCACAGGCTACAGGTTTTAGCTTTCATATTTTTCATAGTTTTTCAGATTCTGTGCTACTTTAGTGTGCATTTCTGAGATTCATATGAGGGCATGGTGAGCTCTTCACAGAGTAGGGAGACAAAACAATTCTTTCTCTAGCTGGGGACCAAGGACAACCAATCCAAATTTCAGTCTCAAGAGCATAAATGAAGTGGACTGAAGAGAGAAAAACAAGCAGGATGGGACTCCATAACCTAAAGCTGTCATTGGACAATTAATTTCAATATGAAAATGGAGCAGAACTTATAAAAGTGACAGACCCCATGTCCATTTTGGTTCGCCTTGGGTGCAGCCCTGGCTGGGCTCTTGTGCTGCCCAAGGTGCATCCATGGAGGCCTTTTAATAAATCCCTGCTTCATTCTTTAACTGTCTAGCCTCTGTTCTAGGGCAACTTTCTCAAAGCATCAGCAACAGTGCCGCAAAATGCCGTTCTTCTCATTAGCTGTGCTGAACTCTTCCGTTGTAAGCCACAGATTTTATTTATCCTTAGTGAGCGGGTGATAGGCCTTTAGTTTGTCCAATTGGATGAGTAATTCTTTCTTAATAAGCAAATATTTCTGCATGTTACCTTAAAGCATCATTTTTAGCAGAGCCATGAGGATTAGATCTGTAGTTTGATGTGATATTTTTATACAATTATTTTATTAGCTCAAGAAGACAGAAGTTCATGCTTCTGTTTGTGCATTTTCAAGTCTCTCATTAATTAAAAATACTAATTACTTTTTCCATTACAGTAATGGATTGCACAGTAGTTGAATCAAAGGGTATTTTATGTAACATAATTATGACTATGTGAGTCAAGGCTAGAGAGGTTAAAGATTAGCTTCTAATGCACTAAAAATTTCTGTTGGTTTGGGAATTTTTTTTAATGTTAAGGGGGTAAATATTAAAAGCAGTATGTTTAACATGATGAATTTTATTAATTCTGTCATTTTAGACTTTGCCAAGTTCTTACTCAACTTGGAGAAATTATTTTTGAGAATCAGTCACTCCTTTGGATGAGTGGACACCAATATCCACAGCTGACACTATGAAATTGGAGTCTTGGTCCTTGGTTGCAGCTGGGCTGGCTGACAGTTGTAGAGGTCCACTGTTATTAATTATTTTAGTCAGGGGGAGACAGCCTCATTTCTTGCCCAAAAGCCCTGCAGAAGTGTGTTCCTGGTGAGGAAAATAATGAAGGCTAATGTTTCATAGCCTGTAATGTAGTACAGGGGAATAGATGCCATATCACCTTTGTCCAGGGGAAAAAGAACAGCATTTAGATGGCCTCCTTCCTTTCAAGGTGGCAAAAACTTGGGAAGAGAAGGACTCCCAGGCCAGGAACACAGATAGGACTGACTGTGTCCATCCTGGCATGTGTGAGGGTGCCACAGGATTAGATCTGTTTTGGGGAGGTTATTTTGGTCTACCACTGCTCTGGGCAACTGAGTTGGCATCAGCAACAGATGAAGCACCCCTGGTTTAAGTTCTTCCAAAATGTGTCTGTTTGTGTGCTCTAAGACCTCTCCCTCAGGTGACCTAAGGGTGGAGAGGGGGAACTGAGGGGATTCTCCTCAAACCACAATCCTATATGAACTGAAATGCTCATCTAGATGTACTGTAATTATACATATATGTATATATATAGTGTGCCTATATATACATAGAAATATATATGTATGTTTATAAATATGTACATATAGATGGGTATATGGGTATACACACATGTATGTGTGTATATGTGTGTGTGTATTTAGCTCTCCAGGTAAGGGAGAACTTTTAAAATTCTCAGTTGCTAGCAGAAATTTTATGGCAGAAAGATTGCTTCTGAACTGCTTCCAATTCTCCCTTTAAATTTTTCTGCATTGAAGCAGTTGTGCTTTTAGCTGAGCTAGATGGAAGCAAGTTAAGTGACCTAGTGGGAAAAGTAGAGCAGCACTGCAGCCTGGAACAGGGAGCAGAGGAAAACCTGTGTCAAGTGAAATGACAGTGACAGCTTCATTCCTACCTGGGTTTGGTGTACAACAGACCTCAGAAAATGGGCAAGAGAGAGATAAGGGCAAGTCTATCAATTATAGATTCTGCAAACAGCTTCAAGCGTGTGCTCTATGCTTAATCAGAGCTTAAAGTCTCCCTTGAACCAAAGCCCAGTAAAGACATGGGTGGTGTCTAATGACTGCTGATTTCTTAAGAGTTGTTTGCTATTGTCCTTTTAGTGTTTCCGTGGACATGGAATGTGGAAACTGAAAAGCAACGCTGCTTCTTGTTTCCTGCTGTTCTGTGACCCCAAGTACTGTAACACAGCAATTCCAGCGACCTGCATTCTTCTGGAAAATCCTGGAAAAGACTCTTATTGTCTTCTGGCCCACAGCTAATTATTGAGACTAGTCAGGGCTAACTAGCCTTAAGTGTGGTACTCTTACTACTAAATTACAATTTACTTGGTGTGAGAAGGATGCCTTGGTATTGCTGCACTAAGCAGCAAAGCAGTTGCAATAAGAGCCTTTGCTGTGTCAGTTGGGCTGTATGACCTGCCCAGATGTCACAAAATCTGGCTGCTGCTCTGGTACCTTGTTTACAAGCTGTTTCACACCACATGGTACAAATGGAGATTAATTAGAAGAGAAGTAGGAGATGTCAGCGGGTCTAGAAGAAGAAATAGATTCAACCTGTGTATTAATTTGCCTTCCTAAAAATTAATTGACATGCTTGGTGTTTGCTCTTCCCTGGACTGGCACGCTGCTTTAGGGCTCCATAAAGTGAAAGCTTGTCTGTGACAAAGAGTGCCAGTCTTTGGTGACTGATGGGTGGGACTGGAGATGCAGAAACCATAGCCCTTCTTGGCCACAGACTCCTGCCTGGCTTGACTTGGTGTTGGAATGCATTCCATCCCAGTCATTGGTGATGGATCTCACTTAACCACAGCGGTGTTAAAAGTTGGCTCCCTGACCTAAACTGCCCATCTGGGTCCTCTTTACAGTCAACAGGGAGAGATTGGTGCATGCACAGAGTGATGAATTGTACTTGAAGACAGAATTGTTTGGGATTGTGGAGGTCCCTGCAACTAACTTAGAGCAGACAAGTTTTAAATCACTGCGGTTAGGAGAGATGTATGTTTCCCATGGTCTTTCTGTGGACTTCAAAGTGGTTTAGAGCAGGGGCCTGCACTCTTTTCTCTGTTTTGCCAAGTTTCTATATCTGGGGAGATAAGGTTCTTCTTACCAGAGGAATATACTGATAATAAACTAAAAAAAACACAAATTGTTCAGTTAGGTTTGTTTTGGTTTATAAAACAAAGAGTAAATCAGAAAACATGGGAAACAGCCAGCTTTGCTGAAGTGATATAATGTATGTGAGAGCACAAGGAAGAGAGAGAATACAGCTGGTGAAGGCTAAGAAATACAAGAACTTATAACAGACCCTACCGGGTTTCTTTTTGTACACAGCTTGCCCAGGACAGTCATGACACCTCAGGATCTATCCAATTTTTTTTTTCTTTTTTCTCAGTTCAGTATCTGTTTTCAGCACCAGGCTAAGTTTCCCTGAGCTTGCATTTGAAACTGTAATAATTTCACTCCCAGGCCCCTTTTCGGGTGCAAAATGGATTAAAGTCTCTGTAGGGCTTAGCACTAGAACAGCAGCTCTGCTAGGAAATCTGCAGAGGATTCAAAAGCTGGTTTTCAGCTTAGTGGTTAATGGTTGCTCAATTTGGGATCATTTCTCACAAATTCACCCTCATTAAATAAAGCCTTGTTCTTGCTGCTGGCTTTTCCAACTTTTCCTCAAGTCAGTCATTCCATTATAAAGAACAAATGCTGCCCAGCTGTCAGTTCTGAAAATAATGGCTAAATTTGAAAGGAGAGACCATAATGAAACTTTTCCTTAACCTGCTTAGTGATGGTTGTATTCCACAGAGCACTGAGTTTAAGGGGTTACTCATTGATTTTTAAAGAACTTGGTCCTGTTTCTTATTCTTGTCCTACTCTTATGCAGTACTGGTGTAGCTCAGAAGAGAATAATTCAAGTTTTTAATTATCTTTTTAGACAAAAAGAGGGAATTTAATTAGATTAACATTCCAATGATACTTCTGTGATGGAGCACATCAAAATACAGAATTTTGCTGGCCCTACCTGGAAAGAAAGCAACATCTCTATCAAAGCACATATTAAACTGTAGTGCACAGAGAAAAGGCTGTGCTGAAACACTTCTACATGGATAGATAAGACATAAATACTCCAAATTTTAATTTTTTTCCTGCAAATCCATAGTTGTATTTTATATCAAATCTGTAGTCAGTAATGTTTGAAATAGGAACGGTGGGGAGAGAAAGAAGTATTTTTGCTTATTAGCAATGGGGAAGAAGGGTAAAACAGATTGATTTGATCTTGGAATTGCTGTCCTGTCTGGGGTGTGCTGGAAATCCAGAGGGCTTTTTAAATGGAACAGTTTTGCAGTGGAGAAAACAAGAGCAGGAAGCAGATTGGACAATAAGGCATCACTCAAAGAAAACTCTGGTAAAACAGGGAGTTTGAAAGCTCTAGTGGATTTCTTCATTTTTTTCCCCAAGTGAGATAGGAAATAAAGTAGATAGATTACTGGCTTACAGGCTGATAATAAAACAGCCAAAGCAGATGGTACCAATGATAAAGAAAAAGAGAAGTTTTATGCATAGCTCATTAACCACAGTTTGTAATTCGTTTGCAGATTTTTATGAGAAACTCTGCAACAAATAAAAGTCCAAGTTAAAAAATTAGGCAGAATTTAAGGAGGCTAAAATCAGCCCAATTAAGACAAATATATAATACACTGTTGACTCAGAAACTTAATTTTTTACAGTAAATGTAAATGTTTATCAGTTTCTTGCAAGTCTCGAAGGTAATAAAAAAATGTTAGTTGCTTACTCTTTGATAAATAAAATAAAACCTAGTGGTTCTTTTAGAAAGTTTTAATGACTAAACTAAATGTGTGAACTTAAGGGAAAGTAATTTTATTTTACAGAATTTCAAAGCAGATTTATTTCCTCTGTTGTCATTTATTCTTACATCAGTGTAATTCCCTAACACTCACAAATACTTGAACGTGTGTCCCAAAAGGTTTATCTGGGACTGTTTGTGAAATAGAGAGGAAAGGATACTGGAGCAGCTCCTTCTTGTGTCTCTGGGGTTCTTCTGGACTGGGAAAAATGGTGTTTTATGTTTCTTTTGAGTCAGTAGTTGATAGGGATTGGTGCTTTGCTTCAGGGATTGCTTCTGCAGAAAATCTACAGTTGTCCCGCCTGAAGGAGCTGACACGAAAGATAGAGTGTTGGAGGTTAGAATTTTCTCCCATCTGTTGCCTAAAAGATGCTAAGGACAATAATCAAGAGAAAAGATGTGGCTGAGAGGAAGAGGGGGCAGCGTGCAGCTGCTGCAGTCTCCCAGTTTGGGGGCCTTCTCTTGGGCAGCGCAGAGATACCGCAGGATTTTGGCTGGGGCTTGAGGGACTGGGCTCTCCTTCTTGCTCACTCTTGGATTGGAGGGAACAAGGCCAGGCTGGGGTTGCTGCGGGAAGGATTTGCTGCCACTGTGGAGCTCTGTCTTTTACTGCTTCTCCTACTGTGGGTAAGAGTGGCTGTTGGACATTTTCAACACCCGATCTCACTGAAAAGGACCCTCCCCGTCCACTCAGGTGCCTTCAGAGGAAAACCTTGGGACCCTTTACCCTACACCCTTCAAAGGGGAATCTGCCAGCAGGTTTTGCGAGCCTGGCTGCTGCTTTTTTGTGAAAAAACACAAAACCAGCCCCTTCTCTTTTTGGGCTTTTTACTACAATTTAGCCCAACATCCTCTGTCTGCCAGGACCCTCCGCTGCTTCTGCCACTGCTTGGGGCTTAGTGCTGCACTGAGCTTCACCACCTCAAGGTGTGCTCCCAGGTCCATGCTACAGCTCATTTTTCCATCCGGAGGGGAACCAGGACTGACGGGCCCCAGTGAGCTCCCAAAGGAAGCCATCCCTCCATCCCTCCCGGCCGCCATCACCGCGTGAGGGGAGCGCGGCTGAGCTCGCGCCACAGCGCCCCCTGCAGGCGCAGGGGCCGTGCCCGGCCGGGAGCCAGCAGCGCCCCTGCTGGCCGTGCCCGGAACTGCAGCGCAGGGAGAGAGGCCGGGGCTGGGTTTGTGCTCCGGCTGCTGCTGCTGCCGGGCTTTGTTTGCCTGGTTATACACACACACACCAGCAAAGAACTGTCATTCCTTCTCCCACAGCTTGGCCTGACAGCCCTTTCAATTCACAGTTATATTATTCAAAGCTAAGAGGCTGATATTTTCCATTCCAAGGGAGGTTCCCTCCTTCCTTGGGACATACCTGCCCTTTACACTAGGATGTGAAGATGTTTTGGAAGGGTCTGGTGTGCCAGGACAAGGGGAATGGCTTCCCTCTGCCAGGGGGCAAGGTTAGATGGCATATTGGGAAGGAATGTGAGGGTGGGCAGGCCCTGGCACAGGGTGCCCAGAGCAGCTGTGGCTGCCCCTGGATCCCTGGCAGTGCCCAAGACTGGGCTGGGCAGAGCCTGGAGCAGCCTGGGGCAGTGGAAGGCATCCCTGTGGCAGGGGTGACACTGGATAGGCTTTAAGGTCCCTTCCAACCCAAACCATTCCATGATTCTGTGAATTTGTAGAGATGTACCAAAGAGGGTAAAATACTGAGATTCTTCCCTAAGGAGATGGTTTTCATGATGTATTATCTTCATCAAAACAATCCCCTTTCTATATCATAAAAATTCTCATTTCTTTGCTAGAGGACTCTGCCCAGGCTTCCCTGTTACAATGATCAGGTCTTCTGTTGAACAGTGAATTTTTGTCTGGATTCTGTTTCTCAGCTGCATCACTTTGGAATTAGTTCCCAGAGGTTACTGCAGCCTCTGTTATTGTTGGGTGTGTGTCTAAAGGCCAAGTCAAACACTGTGTGGTTTTCCTACATGCAGCTCACTCTGAAGCTGTGCAAACACCTGCCTTGGCAGCTCCCCTGCTGCAGAGAGCAGTCTGATAGAAGTGAACTGCTCTGTGCTCAGCCTGGCAGCTTTCCAGAGACACGGCTGGGTATTAATTAAACTTAAGTAAGAGGTGCTGGGAGCTGCTGCCCTTCAGGAGGATGGGGTAGCTGCTGATGTGTGGTGCTGGTTTGGAGCCCAGGGCTCCTTTCTGGTGTCTCTGCCTCCCACACAGCCCTGCAGCAGCTCCACAGTGGCCTGCCCTGGCTCCACTGTTTATGCTTCTCTAAGGCCTCAAACAACTCACTCAAAATGGTTTTTGAATGGGCTTGTGTTTGTTCATAAACCCTGGGTTAGAACTCCGGAGAAATACCCAGAAGATATTCTCAAGAGGTCAAAACAACAGAAAGAACTTTACTGGCAACTTCAGAAAAATCAGAGAACTTTTCCAAAAAGTTTAGTACAGTATTTAACCAACATCAAATAGTTGTCAAAGCATTAACTTGCCCCGTCCAACTTAGCAAGCTCTAAGCCCCCTCAGTCTTAACTTACTAAAATAATTCCGAGAAGATGGAATTTTTAGACAAAGACATAAATGGATAAGAAAGGTTTGGATCTCAATTTAATGGCAGAATACTACTTTTTTTCTTGTCTGATTAATACTGCGCTTAGAGCTACCTCCATGCAAATGTGTGAAGATATTAAAGTATTTATAGTGGTGCCAAAAAAAAAAAAAAAAAAAAAAGGAAGAGCTTGTGATAATCTATCCAGTCTTAATTTAGAAGAAAACATTGGGACAGAATGTGCAACATATGCAGGTTTTGTGGAGAAGGGTTAATTTATGTGTCAGTAAGGAACAAGAAGGTGATGGGGATATTTCTGGCTTGTATTTCCAGTGCTTCTAATTGCTCTCAGAGTACAGACTAAGGACTTATAAAAACTAATTTGAATCAAGTACTTGATTGAAATGGGAAAAAAAAAAAGACATTTTGGTTAAATAGCAATGTGTAGGAATTTGTGTCCAAATTGGTTGGTTTGAAGCTCTCAAACTCATAAGCAATGTCACAAAAGTATTGTAAAAATAATGTAACTACCATACAGAACTCTGGGAGTAATAATTAAAATCTTCAACCCCCCAAAAGCCATGAACATTTGTAGGTAGAATTAAAAAGACAAATTAAGCACTGCTTTTTTTTTTTTTTCCCTTTTGGTGGAGACAAAGTTGTAATTCTCTTGTTATTTTCCTGTTGGTATCATCTCCCTTAGTAACGTTGATTTTGGACAGGAGTGTATAAATTCCCAGTTTTCTGTGCCAAGGAATATCACAGGAGCTTGGAAATGGGGCAGTGCAGGGGAAGGCATCTTGCAGCTGTCACCTGATAAACCTTTCTATATTTGCCATCAAAACTATATATGATTTACTGCCCTAAGTATACACTGTTGGCATTTTTAGCTGCTTTCATTGCTTCTTGAAAGTAGATCAGTGTAAAAGAGCTGCAGTATTTTGCATGAGAGGCTTTCTGATAAAGAAATCAAATATTGATATAATCCTTGATAAAATCAGTGAGGACTGATAATTCCCTCTAATGCTCTCTTAATTTTTCAGGAGAGAAAATATAATTTGCTCTTAATGAAACTTGTCAACAGCCTGTAAAATAGTTGTTTAATCAAGATGACACAAAATCAGATTCACAATTACCTTGATTAGAAGAGGTATCATTGTTCTCCAGTAATTTATTTTTTCCTCAAAACCACTTTTAAATATTGAGTACCCACAGGATTTGTATCATATAGCTTAAGTTCAGTGACATGTAGAGTCATATCAGATCACTGGCTCTGTATTTCTTAAATAAGTACATCATTCTGCAGAGATTAAAATAAAACTGCTCTTATGAAATGATCCTTTCTAGGCTGCTGTAATGGCTTCTTTTGTTCTTCATCACACCTATGAATATCTTCCCATTTCTAATTGCCAGGAGGTTTAGGTTGTGTGAAGAGTCACTCTCTCTCACTTTTTATTTTCTTCTTTTTTCTCCTGAAGATATATTAAGCCTCCAGCTCTTGAAGTTGACTTCAATTTATACTTTGGTTGCTATAACAGTGTTTGATAAATCATTGTCCACAGATGTTGTCTGCATTAATTGCTTAATTTTCCAGCTAATGGATTGAAATTTGAATAGCTGTACTGGTTTTTAACCAAAGTGTGGAAGGAGAAGAAGTAGGCACAGGGTAGCTGAAGTTGGCTTGTGGTAGGATTGAGAGCACTCACCTTTCCTTTCTAATCAGTCTCTGCAGGTCCCTGGGCACTGAGGCCTTGGGAGATGTTTACAAAGGCAAAATGTGAGCAGCAAAACCTGAGGGATGGGAAAGGATGGAGCAGATGATGCTTGGATCTAGAAGAGGTGGAAGTTACCTAATTGGAACTGATCAAACGGCTGGAATCCTTGGTGAGCATGGCTGAAACCCTCCCCTAGTGCCCTGGGTGACTAAAGGGGATCCAGGAGCCCCTCTCATGACCCATGATGTTTGCACCTTTCTTTTCTGACTTTATTTGTTGTTTTGGTGAAGTACAAGGCTATATGGCCTGGTAGCTATATTTCCAGGCAAGAAATGCTCATTCAACCCAAAGTTATCTTAAAACTCATTGTCTCACATTACCCTGTATTTCTGGATATTATTCAGTATCAATTTTATAGCTTTGTCTTCCTTTTCCCCCACATTCTATGGGGTTAGGTGCAGATGAAAAATTCCCATTGATGCTTTAGTGAGTGCTTGTCTCTGTCCTTGCTCACCCTTGTGGTAATCCTTGCTCAGGTGATTGCCAATATTTTCTGAGCTTGCCAAAGCTGAAACATGAACCTCTGAGAGCTTTCATAGCTCGTGGCTCCAGGAGAACTGAAGTCTATCACGTTGCCATCTGCTTTCCACTCGTCAATTCTCGTTGGAAGCCATCGAGGCACATGTGTTTGCTTGCAGCTATTTTGAAGAGATTTGCATTTATCCATGTAATCTGATTAGATCCTTTTATTAGGGTTGAACATTTAAATGCTTGCAGAAATGAGATTAACAATGATCTTTTTTTTTTTTTTTTCAATTCTAATACATTGTAATAGGTGTAATCTATTAGCAAAAACATTCCAGGACATGTGTGTACTTCATCTCCTAAAGCAGCAAATGATGAAATTGCTGTTCTTTAACTTTTGTGTTGAATCCAACTGATAGAGTTATTTGCTAGTAGCTTCTTTTTACCTGTGTATTTTTCTTTTCTGGTCAGAATTTTTCCATGAACAATTCCATTTTATTGACTTTATCCATTACATAAAGTATTTCCCCAGTGATTTCTGCAAACAATGTTTAGCTTCTAATTATTTCCTACACAGCTGAGTGATTTCAATAGCATGTTTTCCATGTGCTGCCAGACTGTGCCAGCATGCCAAAGGGCTCAGGGTGCTTCATCCTCTGCTCCAGCTAAAGTTAGCAGAGTCCAATTTCTATTGTGGTGTTACAGTCTCTGCAGTAAGACTGGAGAAAGGAGGCTTATTGCTCCTAAAATGAATTAATTTCTCAAAATCTAGGGATTTGGAAGTTTTTCCTGTCTAAGTGGAAAAAGAAAAAAAAAAAAAGATATTATTATTTAAAACAAACACTCTTTAAAGCTTGCATTCCATAGCCAGGATGTGATCCTGGTTAAAAAGGCAGATTTTTAAAATTATTTTAGAAAACAGAAGAAACTGAGGAGATAAAGAACAACTGCTGAACTGGGTTAACTCTATTTTCCTCTTACTCCTAAATTATATTGAACTTTTGCATAATTTCAGTTCAGTGTGGCCATTTTTAACAAGGAAAAAATACCTTCATATTAATTTTAACAGATTAGAGGTAAATTTTCCTAATTACCCAAACTTTTTTCATATCCTTAGCCCATTAAGAGAACAACAGTACCTCTGATATTTCTGTGACAAAAGCTGCATTGAACAATACAAAAA
Organism: Melospiza georgiana; assembly: GCF_028018845.1. NCBI lineage: Eukaryota > Metazoa > Chordata > Aves > Passeriformes > Passerellidae > Melospiza > Melospiza georgiana. Next base: position 7,143,123 of record NC_080437.1, on the reverse strand, counting down.
AGATGTAAGTACTTCAGAATTACAGAGTATTGTTCATCAGCTGAGTGAATTTGCAGTTACATTGGATCAGTCACAGAATAACACAATAGTTTTTAAATCATATTTAAAGCAAAAGACTTCAGTGATCAAAGTATCAAGAACACTGCAAGAGATCATTCCTTTCAGTTTGTTTTAAAAAAAAAGCCCCGTTGAGCATTTAGCTTACTTATAAAGGTTTGCATTATTTTCCAAGTATATCTGTACAATTTTATTTTCTGCGTGAAGAATATTGCAGTGCCTGTGTGACCAGAGAGTTAAAATTAAAAGAATATCATAAAGTAGATTATTAGGAAGGCAGGGAAGCACTGGTGAGATTGGGTTCAACATGGTGTGCTTTGTCCATAGGTAATGCTGTCAAACAGACCAAAATGACTGTTATCTTTGGGAGGAAATTAAATTATTCAAGGGCTGGATGAACAGTGGCTGAGACATAATATTACAATATTTCTGAAAGGATATGCCCTTAGCAATTTTGTTACTTTTTAAAATATGCATTATACTTAAACTGGGTGTTATGCAGAGCTCTGAGAAGGTTCAGTTCCCCATTACTTAGTTTTTTTTTGGTGCACATCTTTGAGAATATTCAACAGTAAATTTTCATTAACTGGAGAGATTGGAAATAAAGAAATATTTACCATAAATTTTTTAAAAAAATGTCATTCCACTTCAATGTTTGCAATTGATGAACTCTATTTTCTCAAAATAATTTGCCTTTCTATGAAATTGTGTAGTCCTAAGGAGCAGTTTTTTTTTTGTAAATTTCATCCTGTTTCCTTTTAACAGCAAAGATTTCCAGTACCTCTAAAATATTCCTTAGAATATTTTCTAAGGATGACCTCTGAGTTTGTGCCATATAGATTTAAGCAGCCTGCCTCTTATGCCATGATAATTAATGAAAATAATTATTAGGAGAAATTTGAGGACTCAATTCAAGGACTCAGTTCAGCCTCTGGTCAGTTTCTATGTACATTTCCATGTACAGTTCCTAATTAAGGAGGACTTTTTTCTCTATCACTTTACCATGTTTTTATGTTCTTGTGTTACATCTGATCTTTCTATTTATAACAAAAATCCTGCAAGGCTCTGGGTAAGAAAATTTTTTAGTGAAATGCAACTGAATAGATGCTCCCTGGAGTAATTTTACACGTGTCTCTCTGACTATAAATATTTCCTTAAAAACACACATTTCATCTTCTCTTCCTCAGTCTGAGGGAATTGAAAGCCCCATGTCCTGCTTGATGGAAGTCCGAGGTGGTGAAGGCTTCCTGTGGGGCAGAGGCACTTACTGTGGACTTGCAAAGCTGAAATTCTGTGCCAGGACTTCATGAGGAGATTCTGGGTGGAGTTTCTACCTGCAAAGCAGGGATGAGAGAGCAGGAGAAGCAGTCTTGTCCTCCAGACAGCACTCCTACCTGGGAAACTCAGTAGCCAGCCTGGAAATAGTTGCTGGAATCCAGTGCTCTGTCCTGCTTTTCTGTAGACTTCTCCAGGTGAGAACCCAGATCACAGACAGTATTTTGGAACAGAAGCTTTTCAGAGAGACTTCTGGGCTCTGGATCAGAACACATGGAGGTGCTTGTGCTGGGGCAGTGCCTGACATGGTGTTGGTGCCTTCTGTGTTCAGGGATTTTGGATCCTCCTTGTGAGAAAATGTTGCAGTCTGGCTCTTAGAGTGTGTTCTAAAATTGGGGCATCTCATTTTCTTTGGGTGTCACTCCTTTGATACAGTATGTGTTAAATCTCTGAGCTCGTTTGCAGGTTGTTCAAAAGCTAAAGTGATTTCTTGGCCATATATCTAAGGTAAAAAAAAAAAAAGTCTTTTTTGTTTTTTTCTTTTCTTCAAAATGGGGATTGTTTGGAAAATAATTTTAGTTAAACATCAGTGTTCAGTTGCAATACCTGACTGACAGCATGAGATCCTTGAACACTGGAAAGAGCTTGCAGAAGGAACAAGGGGGTATTGTTTTTGAGCCAGTGTTGGTGATGCTGTCGCTGAAATATCTTGTTTTATTTTAAAATACATACTTTGAAAAGGCCTGCCTTTCTTTTTACATTTATTGTTGAGCTTCATTCCTGAATTTCCTGCCACAAGTCTTTCTCTTAGCAGTTCTTTGAAAGTTGGGTTTTTATGAATTGTTCTCTTCTCTGTGTATTGAGACAACACCTATTTAAAAGCTTTCTAAAAGGTTTCTATGAGAAATCATTTCTGAATCTCACTTTCTGAGAATCTGAGTATAATTTTTCTTTTGTCAGCCTCTGGGTGATTAGAAGCCATTTTGCCAATGACTTTAACAGTAGGAAGGAGTAGGCTGAAATCACAAGGTATTCCTCTTTGCAGTCAGTGGTGTTTACACAGCATTTGGTTGAGCAGCCGTGGGGACTTTAAGGTATAATAAACTACTAACAATCACTATGTCAGTGGAGAAATCAAAGCAATTCAATTAAGAGAAAAATAAATGTCATTATATGTATTTGGAGGAAAGGTTATGTATTTTTAGCAGATTTTTTTTTCTTTGTGATTTTCTTTTTTTTTTTTTAGTTCTAAGTGAGCTCTGTGCCACTTTTACACTCTAGGCTGGTGCAATAGGTAACTAAGTCCATGATATCCTTAAACACTGGCAAATGCAAGGCAATACTTTACTTGCACAAACTACTCATTGTCAAATGTATATTTTCTTGGTTTTGTTTTCCTTTACTCGTTTTGGCTTCATTAGGCAGGATTATGCCTTGCTGTCTTGTACTTCAGCATAGGAACCACTGTGTTGGACATTATTTCTTCCATGAATTCTGTGTCAACATCTGTAGCTTCAGAAACTTGTTCAAACAGGGCAGCAGCCCTTGCTACAAGAGCATGGTTGTGTGTAAATGAAGAGTATATCTTCTCAGGTGGGAAGCTCATTTCCCTCCAACCACCCTGCTGCAGTCCTGCTGAAAAGGAATTCTCTGTATTTAGTTGTGGAAGCTCCTCAAGTATCTCTGGGCAAGCCACAGAGCAGATAAAATCTCCCAACAGCTGTATTTCTGCGTCAGCATTAACAAGTGGTACAGAGAAGCCTTTGTCCATAGCCAGTGCTAAAAGCAAAGCTGTTTCCTGGCTCAGGGAAGTATCCCCAGAGGCTGGGATTCCTTATTTCTGGCTTCTCACCTCGTGGAGGCTGCTGGGGGTGCTGCACAGGGCCTTTGTGAGCAGGCGGCAGCCACCCACCTGTCCTGTGCTGTGACACATACCTGTTATTGGTCCCTTGGCATGGACTCTGGTTGTGATCTTGTGAGGGATTAATGTCCAAATGCACCCTGGGTGTGGGTGGGTGGCTCTGGAGGGCCCTTCAGAGGTCAGCTGAGTACACACAACCATTTGGGTACCAACCTCCTTTGCATACTAAAGAAAGCAGCCAGATATAATTGCATAAATGACAGCAGCTTCCTGGAGTGCTTGAGGAAGTTGCTGCATCTGGCAATGCCTGCTGAGAGGGAAGGCTGAATAGTAATGAAGGAAATGGATTTGAAATGTTTCCTGATAGGGAAGGTCTGTGAGTGAAATGCTGACAGCAGCCACGTGCATGGAGTCACTGCTGACACTAAGGAGAGCTGCAGGCAGGCAGCTGAGGCCAGAGTTGAGCCAATATTTCTCCTCGTGGTGTCTGTGTGAACTTGTCACTGTTTATCCCCTTAACCCTTTGGCCAGATGATTGCAGAAATGCTGTGTCCTGTCACTACCTGACAGCAGGCAGGCTTTGAATCATGTATACACAGTTAGCTCCTGAACTGGTAGCCTCTCTGATTTATTTGCTGCCACCTCAAGAGTTTCTGTCTGTTTTAAAATCATGCCTGAGTTATATTGCTACTGGGAGATATATCATGGCTTACCTGTTCTGTGGCTCCATGTTTTCTCTCACTTATGGCTTACCTTTCTAATTCAGCCTCACTAACATGAAAATCACCATTTTGGCTTCATTTTCATTAAACTTGTGCCCATGTTATAAAATAAGGTAGAAATTTTCTGCTAAGCCAGCTGCTAGGCGGAGTCAGCTGTACTTGTTTAGAATGAAACTGCACCCTCATTAAATCACAGCATTCATTTTCTTGCTGCCAGCTATGACATGCAATGAGGAATCCATCATCTGCTTTTCAGCCACAGCCCTTGTATGGCTGATTTGTAAATGCTCAGATGAAGTTCCAGAGCAGATGAACATTGGTGAGCTCTTGCCAGAAATGTGAAATATATCAGAAATGTGAAATATATCTGTTCACTACTCATCTTCATGATGGTACCACAAGTCAAACATCACCTGGTTTTCTTTTGCTGTGGGATAGACTGGGCACTGGAACTATTTCAAACCTAAGGAGATAAACAGTCAAATAAAGGTAAGTGAGGGAAGTAGTTTAGCCAGAACCAGAAGTAGCTAGTCCCCCAACTGGAGCTGACATTTTTAGTGCAGAAAAGCACACAGCTAAGGAGCAGTGCCCTTGAAATGCTTTCTGTGGACTAGTGCTCAAGTTCAGAGCCTGAGAGTTGAGACATTCTGGCTTTCAGTCCACATCTTGAATGCTGGAAACATTGAGCCCTTTTTGTGATGCTTCTCTGTACTTTCCAAAGGAGAAGAGCCTTGGCTGAATGATTTCCTGGGCTTTGAGACATAGAAAACAACTACTGTCAGAATAGTTTATTTTAGCAGGAGTAGCTGAGGTTTTAGTATATTGGTTTTGAGTGGGATCATGAGTGGGATCACAGATAGGTTTCTGTGTTGCTGAGAGCCTTTGGGGACAGAATACAGGAGGGATTTGTGCCTCTGCACTTTGCTTGATAGGTACCTGAAAACCAAAACTCTACTTTATTTCAAATGTTGGAAATGTTGGTTGTTCCCACATGTCTCATGGCACAGCTTTACTGAATAGCTGCTGATTGTGTGTGTGTGTGTCAGTGATTGGAGCTGGTGTTTCACCTCTGGCAGTTTGACAGAAAGAGTCAGTGTCAGGCAAGTGTCACTCTACATTTCCCTGGGGTACTTGCAGTATTCTGGTCACTCAGGTCACCTGCTGCAGGCAGAAACAGGAAAAATGCAGTTATGAAGGTTATGAAAAATATAGGGGAAAAGCTAATGTGGATTGTCACCCTGGAAAAAACAGTGAGTAAGAGCAGAGAGGAAAATGGTCTAGAAACTCATAAGAGAGGAGTAGAAACTTAGGAGAGGAGAGGGAGGAGTTGGTTTATTTGAAGATGGTTTCTCACTGTTGCTTGGAGTTAACATATGTGGGCAACCTGGTAAAATTATCAAGCATGAGGCTTAAAGCAAATGAAACTCCATCTTATTTTGATATGTCTTAGTTACATCCCATAATTCATGTCCATGGGATACTTTGAGGTCTAAATATAAACATAAAAGGAGGCCAAACATGCTCATGAGGTGCAGGTGAAAGAGATGTTTGTAGGGAACATGTGCAGTGGAATATTAAGCACAGTGTTCTGTCCTTTTTATGTTTTCAGCTTCAGAAACCCTGGCTGCAGATCTCAGGGCACAGTAATTCTGTCCCTGTGCTTGTCTTTGCCTTCCCAGGGTGGGCACTGCTGGCTGTGCAGAGGTGGCCCCATGGCTTTACTGAGGGTGACAGGTCTCACTGCACCCATGTGGAAATGTCCTGCTGCTTTAGGATCTCCCCCCCAAACAGACAAACCCCAAGGTGAGGGAATGGAGGGGGGAAGTGTAATGGCTCTACAAGAAACAATCTCCATGTCTGTTTGGAGAAATGTCTGTGGGTCTGTGAGACTGGTTTTGACTTTGGGCACAGGAATCTGGTCTAACAGAAAGCAGGAATATCTTACAAACCCATGAAGTTTTATCTCTGCAAAAAAAATGAGAATAATTTGGGGGAGTTTTGTTTTTCTTGTGAGAAATGACTTGATAAAGCCACTTTTCCTTTCAGTGATTAGTTTTCAGTTTAGATGTGTCCAAACAGTCATTTTGGCATTACAACTGATGCTCTTTAATAAAACCAAGCCCCACTTCTCAAGCTGATTATTCTGCTTGGCTTTAGGATATGTCCCCTTTGAGTGGGTTAATTTTAATGTCATGCACCTCTCTGGGCTTGGGCCACTAAATCACAGTAGTTTTGAGTGGGGGTCTTGAGAGCTCTGCTGTGCTGTTTAATTTAAATTAAATGCAGTAAAAGAATTTTTCTTTCTTTTCAAAAAGAGTCAAATCTTGATTTCAATGAATTGAGAAAGTGAATTGCCCACAGCTGGTGATGAATTGTCATTGTAGAGATGATAGAAACATAATCATGGGAAGCACTGCAGACACCTCTCATCCTGCTGCAGTTTTTCCTCAATTTGATTACTTCTTAATCTTTTGTATGAAAAATTGTAATGACAATGGCAGTGAGACATAATTATGAGTCAGTAGGATTATTCATAACACTTCTGCTGCAATTTTCTGCCCACCAAAGGCAGTGGATTATTCCTCAGGTATCACCAAACCAGAAAATAACTGAGCTACACTGGCCAGTGAGTGAATGTCCTCAGGTACAAAGCTGGACATGTGTTTGTTGCATGTATGAGCTTGCTGTAAGGTCTGCATTAAATGTTTTTATATGGCAAAATCTCTCCTCCAGTAAATTCCCAGTAATATTTTGATATAAGCAAGTACTGGAGCATGTAAAGGATAAAATAATGTTCTGTTGCACAAGCTATTGGCTCTTTGTTAATTGTGTTACCCTCTAAAATATTAAAGACTATGTCAGATGAAGTTTCTCAGAATAAAATCTAATTTTAGACCCAAGAATGAGTGCTAATGTTGTAATGGAAATGGCTTAATGACAAGTTCCTTGATTTTGTGTCTGGTTTCATTTGCTTGTTGTGTCCTGCCCTGCACATTTCCAGGGCAGGAAGGAGAAAACATCTGCTTCCAGGAAAAAGCACATTGTGCATTCTTCTTTCTGTCCCTTTGGGGAAGGCAGGAATCTCATCTCTTCTGTTGTGAACTCATTGAAATTAACTATTCAGTATAAATTCTCCAAAATATTACCAAATCACTTTGGTGAGGTGAGGCACAAGCTTTGTGTGAGAGCATTTCAAATTTCTCATTTTCTATTTTTATTTTATATAAAGAATATAAAATATTTCTATTTGAGTTTCCTTTTTGTTCAAATCAAAGGAAAAAAGAAAAATGTGCAATCCCTCAGCTTCTCATACAGCATGGAGAAGGATTTACATAAAAGATACAAACGCTGTAAATAAAACTAAATATTCCACAGCAATCAATTTCTTAGTCAGAATTGAGAACATTTCACTATTTTTGGTTGAATGAAGGTGCATTTTAGTTAAAAAGTTCTGTGAAACTGTTTCTAGTGGTGACATAATTTTCTCTTTTCAGCTAACTCTAGAGATAGAGGGAAAAAAAGGAATCTACACTTTCTTCTTAGGAAATGGAAGTGATTGCTGTCCAGTCCCACTTTCACATCTCCAGTATAGGGAGGGTATATTCTTGTTTTCAGTAACTTTTTACCTTGGTGCTTAAAGGTAGACAGGTTTGAAATCTCAAATGTGCCAAAGAGAAGTGCAGGTTAAAACCCCATACTGTGTCCTTGATGTCACGGGTTGGCATGAAATGTCAGTTTTACACATTAGGATTTTGCATTGTTTTAGAGGCTTTTTTGCATTGTTTAAGAGGCTTTTGCCTCTTTAAAAGCAGGAATGTCCTTTCACCAATTCAGCTTTTATAAGGGCTGTGTGTGTGTGTGTGTGTATGGAATTTCAGCCATTTGGTTTATCAGTGTGGGTCTGGTCTGTCTCATACAGTGTTAAACAATGCTTTATTTCCCTTCTGTGGCAAGAGCACCACCCACTGCTCTGAAGGACCAGCAAGGCAGGTTTTTAAAGATGTGGATCTGGGCTCATTTTGTGCCAGGCATGCCAGGGTTTCCTTCCAGGAATTCTCAATAAAGAGCAAATTCACTGACATACAACCGAAGAGTTTGCACAGTCCTCATAATGCTGTCAAGTGCATTTGCCCAGTTGGGAAATCCTGTCTGGGAGAGACTGCAGGTCTTGATGGTGATTTTCATTCTGTTGTTGATTCATCCCTCTCCAAACTGTTCATCATCCTCAGTTATTTAATAGATCATCCTAACTGTAGTTTAAATAATTGCCTTGTGGCTGTTGAGAGCTCACACTGAGACAACCACCACAGTGTGAGATTTTTATTGATCAGAGAGCATTGTTTGAAGCAGAAAAGCTTGAATTAAGAGGGTTCTTTGTAGTAGAACAAATTCTCAAGAGTTATCTCTCATATAAAGGGAGTACTTATTTTGGAATGTGGTTCAAAGCATTTTTCATGTTTTCAAGTGAAGAGTCTGTTGTGTGAATTAATGATTTTGATGATTTTAGCTTTCAGAAGACATCAGAAACCAAAATATTGGATTTGGGAGCTCTGTGCTTGAAAGAAATAAGATATTTTTCTTTAATTTCCAGATCGATTGTATATTTCTGGGTTGTATCAGCTCTGGTACATGGTTATAGTTAATATGTCTGAAAACTCCAGATTCTACTGGGATTCTGTATGTGCAATTGTGCCAGATTATATGAGGTTTTTTGCTCTCCTTCCTCACACTAGGGCAGATTCACTTTGATGGTAGTCCTCACATTTCTCATTTTTCATCCTGCTCTTTTAAGTACAACTGTTCTCACCTGCCTCCTTCAGTCCCATAAATGTCTTGTACTCCAGCCAGGACTTGTCTTGCCTTTTCCTTTAGAGGAAGCTCACACAAATCTGTAGCAAACTTTTACTAGTGACAGATTTCAGAAACAGATAGCAGAGCTTCTTCAGGATGCTCTGGGGTGTCCTGTGTCCCAGGATTTTAACATGAACATCAGTGCAGAGCGTCTTGGCCTTTTCCATTTCAGACAAGCAAGCAGGTGAACAGCTCTAGGAGAGAGGAGCTGTGCAATAGCATTGGCTGCCTGTCCTGTGTCAGCCCTGGCTGGTTAGGGAAAAAAAACCAACCCTGTACACTGCAGGCCTCTGCTTCTGTAGTTCTGAGTATTTTGCAGTGAGGTGGCCATTCCAGCAAAAATAACCCTGGAATGATTTGATTTCTTCCATGGTTGCTGTTTTCTGGAAGCAAAGGTCTGTTTCCCAGGGCTTTAGAGAGCCGGTGTCTTGTCTTGGATGAGTTAACCTAACTACTTGCATGAACCAACCACTAAAATACTACAACAGTCCCTTTGAAGTTGCTGTGTTTTTGTGGAGGGGCTGAATCTGCTGTCCTTTGTCCCATCCTGCCTGCTGTCCTTGTTACAGCCCCAGTGCTCAGCAGGCAGGCATGGCAACACCTCTCCCATCACCAGGCTGTTGATGAGCCTGTTCTCAATGTGCTCGTAGCTGTAGGCAGGGAAAAAGAACAGCATAACAGCATCCTTGGCTTCCAGTTTAAAGCTGGAAAAATTGAGTTTCAGCTGCTCCTCACAAGCCTCATAACAAGCTGAACAGGGGACATGAGGGCTGCTTTGTATGCATAAGCCTAGAGGGTCTTGTTCACTGCAGCTGAAATTTGTGGTGAACAGATCTCTACAACACGAATTCTAATGTCAGAGCAGCTTTACGCTGAGTGGTTTAATTTCATGCCAGCTTTAGATAAGACATTTTTTTGTTTCGTTCCTGTGGTTATTCAATAGCCTGTTGTTAAAAGTCAGCACTCAGGTTTATGCCCATTGCAAGCCAGAAGCAGAAAACAATCTAATAGTGCTACAGCAATGAGAAAGTTATCTTAATCTAAATTATACAAGAAATAAGCAAAATATTTGATGGGGACTCTGGTTATCTTTTCATGTCGTCTCAGCTTGTGCTCTTTGCTGTGACAGGAATTTATATATGAGGTTTAGAACTAAGAAATAATGTTTAACTCTTCATGGTAATCCTTTCTAGAATCACACTTAGTAGAAAATATTGTTACTGTTTCACTTTCTTTCATCCATGTTAACATCTTAAAATAGGAGTTCCCATGGAAGTTTCCATCCAACTGTGGTAATACCTTTCTAGAACTTACACCTTCCTTTTTAATCACTCAGCCTTTATAAATTTAAGGAGTCCTATAGTTGTAAATAAAGACTGTTTTGGAACCAGTCTAAACATTAACAAACACAAATTTTGCTACCAAGGATACAAGCAGGTGAATATTTACATATGTAATTTTCCACGCAAGGGTCTTGCATATCTTTCTTACGCATGAGAAGTTCATCCTTGTTCATTTTCTGAGGATTCCCACTGCAGCTTTTTCCTCCCTGTGCTTAGTGCACCTGCCTGGTGCCCCACAAAGTCTGGAATTACTCAGTATGCAGAGCGAGGAGGACATGTGGAGCTGTTTATCCACCAGCTGTTTGCATATATATCAGCAAAGCAACAGGACTTGCTCTGAGCCACCTTTTGAGGCATGGTAGGGAATTAAGAAGTTTTTCTTCGGGATCTCTTTCTCCAATGTAAGAGCTTGATTTCATCTTAAGAAGGTTGGAGAGAGAGTCCTGGTGCAGGAGCAGGGAATTTGGAGGGGATCAGGCTAAGGTGACTGTGCTCAGCTCTCTGAGGGAGCAGGGGCTGACTCCTGCACTCCCCAGGGAGCTGGAGCTCACCTTGTAGGGATGAAGGACTGTCTGCTGAGGAGGGACAGAGGGAAAGAGCTGGGAGTCCCTAGGCCATGGTCTAATATCCTTCTTCTGTTTCCATCCCTGGTCACTGACACCCTCCTGGAGCTCCTGGTGAACATCAGCACTCACTCTTTGTTTGTTGCTGTGCCAGTAGGAGCTATTGTAAAACACAGTCCTGTAGTTACCTGCCCATTGCACAGATGCTTCAAGACATTTCAGGGAGTGGGCTTGAAGGGTTTTTTTCCACCTTGACTGGAAGTTCAGGGGCCAGAACCCTCAAAGGTGAGATTCCTGTCTTGGATACCAAATCCCATTTGTAAAGCTTGGCTGCATGCTCCAGTTGAAAGGCTTGGGCCAGGAGCTTTGTCTAGCCTTAGTGACCATTTGGGAAATAAGTGCTTCAGGATTTAGCTGGCATTTAATCCCAGGAACCTTTGCCATGTAAGAAATAGCACGTTGGATTTATGGGGGGCTTTTTGTTGCCAACAGTCTATTAGTATTTCCACTTAAGTAAGGTTTAATTGTGAATGTGAAGTTGCTCATTAACAGTAGACAGGATAAGTTCTCCAGCTGCATGAAATTGTCCTCCATTACTTGCTTTACTCTCTATTACTCCATTACTCCCTTAAAGGTTTTAGTTTATCTCTATAACCTTAATTATAACTTTTATGTCTTTGGAAGCAGTCCCTTCAAACAACAGTTACCTTTCCTTACATCATGATTTGGAGGTTAAAATCCAGTTCCTGCTGTAAGATGCTAAGTACAGAAAATGGGGATCACAAACCACTGCTCCTGGTTCCCTAATATGCCCCTACACATTAACTTGATTTCTGCCCTTCTGAATTTTCCCAAGGTGTAAATCAAGTCAGCTTGCAGCAGTGCTGCTGTTGATGCTGTCCATTTGATCTGATTATAAGGCACTTTAGGTGTTAAGAAATTGAGATGATGTTCCTTCACCCAGCTCAGAGCCAAGCTAAAACTCTCCAAGCCTTAAGCTGAGGTGCTGTGAAAGGTTGACCTTTAAAGCTTAAGCTGCAGCAAAACTCTGTTTCTAAGCAGGTCTTAAAGCAGATGGTGGGAGACCAGAGATCTGCAGTTAAGAATATTAATTTTCCTTCTGTCTCACAGAGGATTTTTGCCATGGTCATGGGCCCCTTGAAGTGACATAACTTGTTGTGTTTTGCAGTTCTCTTTCCTCACTGTGTCCAGGGTAGAACAATTCCTGAAGAAGTTTGGGAATGAGGGCATTTTTGTGGCAGCTATTGTGGCATTTTTAGAAATTTCCTGCAGCTTTCTCTCTTTTGGAGCAAGCTTTATATCCCAAATCCTGCTGGAAGCTTAAGTTTCAGCAGATTTAGTAGTTTGATGAAAAACTATTTAACCATTTTTTTCCCTGACCCTTAGGTGTAGCTGTATCTTGGTGGATGAGATGAACAGGGAAAATGAGGAAGTCCTTTGGAGGCTGAGCTGCTGGGAATAGCCTGACTTCTGGGAGGAAATCTGAGGCTAAAGGCTGGCTGTACCAGGTGGATGAAGGTAATTCTTGAGCATCCAGTATTGCTGGAGCTGCCACCTTTCCACTCCTGCAACTAACATGACTTTGGGTGCTTAGATCTGAAAATCATTTGAGAGCTGAGCTTTGGGACAAATTTGATTACCATGCTGGAGGTAGGTAATCTAACACCAAACTGGTCAGATTTAAGAATTCAAAATTTTACATTACAGTCTGAAAAAGAAAGGTAAATTCCCAGGAATTTAGTTTATTTGCACATTCTGCTTGTTTTCTCTCTCCTTGGGTTAAATTCTTCTTAGAAGCAGGTGCCATTGCTTGGTTGTTGACAGATGACACCAGAGGTAAGGAATGACTGTTCTTAAGGACTGCTCAGTTCTGCAGGGCAATTTGCATTAAAGGAATTCAGGGATTTAAGCTGTGGATCTCATTGATTTAAATTTGGAGGTTAAATGGACACCTGCCATTCACTAACTCCTCCTGCTGGAGTTTTCATACAGTATAGGCAAGAATGACAGCTATCCTTTCCCTCCAAAAGCCTCTGAATCACAAGAAAGAAGAGACAATGAGCATTATTTGCTCTGCCCAACATGATTTTAGAGGCTTCTAACCTCTCCCACCTCAGTTTCCTGGCAGAAAGATGCTAATTTAGTCATCCCATGGTCTGACACAGTTTCTTATCTCTGATCATTCTGTCCCTTTCAATGCTTTTCCATTTGCTCTACTCCCTCGAGGGAAGAGGGTCAGAACCATAAGTATTGACTTATGGAAAATTTGTTCTTTTCTAAGTTTTAAAACATTAGTTCGTTTTGCATTTTTGACTCTTGAGGTTTGACTCATATTGAACAGGCAGTTTCCAACACATCTTAGTTATAATGCTAAGATCTCATTCTCTTTGTTTTAAAGAACACATTTTGAAAATAAATTCACCAGTTTGCTTGAAGAGTGGTTTGCTTTTAAGTTTTACTTTTTGTACTGTTCAGTAGGATGCTAGTGCATCATTTCCTCCAGGTGGATGTTACCTGTGGCATCTTTAAAGCAATCTTAGGAGAGAACATTTACAGGAATTTCTCAAATAAGGATTTTTGATCTTGTGAATAATGTACCACAAAAGGACACAGAAGCTTGTTAGAGTTATATGTGAAATTTGACGTGCTGTCATTCTGAAATAAATAATTGATGTTTGCTGAAGAAAACAACCCACACCTACAGGTTTCTTTTCCAGCTCCATTGCTATCTGTCTATGTTTTTGTCATGCCAGAAATATGATTGCTTTTCTGCTTAGATTCTGCTATTCCATTGAACACTTCTGCCCATACTCTTTTTCTCTGTGGATACCATTCTTTATTTCTCTGTTCATTTCAACATAAGCATGGGCTTCATAATTGACATTGTTGACTCAGGGAGCAGGTCCATTGCTGACAGGTGAGGTCTCATCTGAAGCGCTTCTGTGGGGAGGGACGAGGAGGAACAGAGAAGAAAGAGCCTGATGCCTTAGGTTTTAGCTTTTCTATTTTTCAGATTCTGTGCTGCTTTAGTGTAGGGGGATGCAGTATGGGTAAATGAAGGTGGTATAGAATGTAATCTTATCCCTTAAAGAGTTGCAGCTGAACCAATTACTAAAGATTAGGAGCAGGCCTGATGCTAACAGGCCACAGCTGTAGCCAATAAGAACAGAGTTATAAAAGAGTGGGTTGGTGGGAGCTGGAGTCAGATGGCTGCTGTGAGGACAAGGAAGAGTCAGTGCCTGGAGGAACTGCCTACAAGAAACATCAAGGAGCTATGAAACTCTAGCAATATGGAACCCTTGCACTATAATGGCACACTTCAGTGTGCAGTTCTGAGCTTTGTATTAGGGGATGGTGAGTTCCCTTCACAGAGTAGGGAGACAAAACAATTCCTTTTCTTGCTTGAGACCAAGGACAGCCATTCCAAGTTTCAGGCCCAAGAGCATAAACAATGTGGACTAAAGAGAGAAAAACAAGCAGGATGGGACTTAATAACCTAAAGCTGTAATTGGACAATGAACTCCAATATGCAAATGGAGCAGAACTGATCAAAGTGACAGACCCTGTGACTGGTTATCCATTTTGTGCCCATTTTGGTTCACCTTGGGTGCAGCCTTGGCTGGGCTCTTGTGCTGCCCAAGGTGGATCCATGGAGGCCTTTTATAAATCCCTGCTTTATTCTTTAACTCTGTCTGACCTCTGCTGTAGGTCAGCCTTCATAGGGCATCAGATCAGGCAAAAAATGAGCAGGAATGTTAGTGTTGGCCATGTTCAGATGCTGTGGAAGGTTCTGCAGTGCTGGTCCCAGGAGGGGAAGCGCTCCCAGAGCTGGTCTTGTGCTCTGTGTGCAGCCACCCGAACAGAGCCTGGCCATCCTGTTCTCTGTTCCTAGATTCATAACAGGAACTCTGTGCCATCCCATTAAAGCCAGGGTGTTGAAAGAAACAGAAGAAGCACAAAACAAAGGCCAGGTGCATTCAGATGAACTATTAGGATATGCTGGAGGAAATCAATGCTGATGCCTGGCAATAAAATCTCAGTGAACAGCTCTCTGTCCATTATTCCCAAAAAGCGAGCGGGGCAGAATTTGGAAGGGTTTGGTTGCAGACGGCAGTACAGACAACCTCGAGGTGATTGGATACTCTGCCTGTTAGGAAATGCAGATTGTGTTTTGCTCTGTGAAATGGTCCAGCCTGTGACCCTCGTGGGTTTGCTTTGCTTTTCCAACAGCATAACTGGACCAGTGGGAGCTCAGCAGAAGGATACAGCCACAGAGAACAGTATTGCCCACGGCTTAAAATCTGTTCAAGGGAAATAATATCCAAAGAAAACCAATCAAAGAACTTTATATTGCTTAGGTCCATTAGGGCTAATTAGCAGCACTGGATGATAAAGTTTTGAAAGCCATGTTAGCCCATAGCTAATACTTGACAGCTGGCACAGGGAATATGGCAGGAGCTGTTCTCCCTTTCTGTAAGGGGAGGGAGTCCATAAAGCTGAAGTGTTTAGTAAGCAGCTACATTAATTATTTGCTGCCTACTCTTGTAAGTAAAAAAGTCTTGGGATTATCTGGTCTCTGAGGGAGAAGAGCATTGACAAATGAAGATTGTCTGGACAGTTGCAATTTTGTTTAAAGCTCCCTGCAATGAGCAGATGTTTGGACAGCTGAGAATTTTCATCTGAGCTTTCCTGAGGGGACTTTGTAGCCCAGTGTGTGCAGCAAGTCTGTGGGGACGTATTTGCAGCAGGGCTTGAGGTTTGTCACCCTCCTCTGTACATACCAAAAAGATGATAAAACTAAACTAAACTTGTGTTTAGTTGCTAACTTGTGTTTTGTACCTAAACTAAACTTGTGTTTTGTTTAAAACTAAAACTTCCTTTTTCCATGTTGCATGCTTGTTTTTTAGAAACAATCTCGCTGACTAGAATGACATTGTCTCCACCTCTTTTCAAAAGACAGGAGGGAAATGCTGAAGTAATTTAAACTTGCTATGAGCAGCAAAATTAGAGCAAGTGGGAATTCCATATGCTCCTTTGCACTCTGCACAACCAAGGCCCAGAGAGAGTCAAGCCTTGGGGTGCTTACAAGTGAGGGCAGTGCTTCCACAGGAGGGAAAGAGCTTGAACTGCTGCTTGAAGGGGGACTGGGACTCCAAAATCTGTATTTAGTTGACCTTCCAGATACAGGTCTTCCAGTCCCATGTGAGGCAGGAAAGATTTGTGTCTGACATCCTTTCAGCTCCTCTAATACCAACACCAGCCAGGTTTCTTCATCTACCTGAAGCTCTCTTTGTGGGTAAAAATGAGATGAGCAGAAAGGAATGTTTTCTTAATGGTCAGACTAAAAGGGGAAATTATCTGCAGGAATTACTTCTGTCACACTCTGGAAGGACAGGTATTTTATGGGGTGGAGGCAGTGCTTAAGGGTGCACTATTAATGCTCTGTGGATTAGACAGCAAGTGGAAGAGAAGTGCTCTGTCCTTGTAGATAAAAAAAAAATTGGAAATATGAATAATACAGAGAGAGAGAGGTATTTTTAAAGTCAAGTCCACCATGAACTGCAAGAAGCAAGTCTTTTTGTATATGACTGTGCTTCTTATCACATGTTCACCCATAACATTTACCTTTCACATCTCTTTTCTACATTTGCTTTCTATATAATACTCTGTTTTCTCCAGCATGTTTTGAAAGCTCAACCTCTTAATTTAATGGACTCAAAAAGCTGCTTCCCTGAAACAGCCTTTTTAGTTCCTGTTTACTGCAGGTTTTTATGCCTCAGTTTACTTTAGCTCTTTCTGTGCCATTCCCCACACTCCCCATCTTTTTCTTTCCCAGCTTGCCATGATTTCTTTAATAGGAAATAGTGTGTATCTGTTGTGGTTTGTTCCATTCAGATGTTTCTAGACCATCTTAAGATAAATTTTAAGTTGTACTAAATAGTAAGTTCATGCAAAAATGTTCAGTTTGGGTGCATTTTGCCAGCACCTTTTCTTTCCTTCTTAAATTGTTTAAATCCATTAAATGTTCTAGAGGTTTAAAGATTAAAATATCTTAATATGGGCTAGAGATGTAAAAGCTTAAAGCAAATCCTCTCCAAGTTTATGAGCATAGCAAGAAGTTAATTAAAGTCAATGAAGAAAATACAAATGTTAGGGGAAAAAAAATTCCACATTATGAAGAAATGCAAATTCAGGATTTATAACTGTGAGTTTCCATGAGTGAGGTTGGGGCAGGTCCAAGTTAAAGCTTTTACCTTACCCTTCAAGGTGAGCATTTTGTGGTCACAGAAATGTGACATTGCAGCCCACCACAACCCCTCTTTGCCTGAGAGTCCTTTGAGTCTGAGCCCCACTCAGAAGGTTTTACTGCCTGTCCAGTCCATGGTGCTGCAATGGGCAGTTTGTGCCAGTTCAAGGCTTTTGTTCAAGCACAAGTGTTCTGGCACACCTATTTTGATGTTGCTTTATTTCTGTCTATTATGTCTGTTTTATGTGCTCTGCCCATCCAAGCAGTTTTATTTCACTCCTGATGCCTGCAGAAAGAGGGGTACTCTGAATTCCCAGAAAGATGGCTGAGAATGTGCAAAGCTGCTGTGATACATCCCCAGTGTGACATATACAGCTCTCTGTTTAATGAGGTTATGTACTGTAAATGCAGTTTTTAAGAGCAAAAAAACCCTGGAAATTCTAACGGTAAATGTAAATATTCATTTTAATGTCCCTGTTTAATCATTCAGTGAAGTTATTAGTGCTAATTAACCATACCCACATAAGTAGGGAGTCATTTGAGGCCTCTTGGCAATCTCAAATTGAAGTCTGAGCAATTTGCAGAGTCAAAGCCTGCATGTTCAGCTGTGCAGAGTGCAAGGTTTTCACAGTTTGCTGTGAGCTGTGTGTGGATCCCAGGTGCTGGAACACTGCTGACTCTTTATACGCACCACAGGGAATCAAAATGGGAAAAAGGGAATTACGGCAAATGCACTGATGTCAGAATTTAGTACCTGGGAACTTGTGTGTGGTGATCTAGGAGCTGCTAATCTTCATGGTGAAACTCTCTCAGAGAGGTCTTTTATCACCAATGCACAGAACCCCCAACCTAAATCATGGAATCATACAAGTTTTTACTTCTTCATAATTGGTTTGGATGAAATTGCTCTTGGGACAAGAATGTAATGTTCACTTCAGAAACCTTCTCCCAAAGTTTACAATAGATCTCAAAGTACTGTTTCTCTGTTTTTATCTTTTTTAGGAAAAGCACTTAGATATGTATCAAAAATAGGCTCACTCTTTGAAAAAGGCATTAAGTCTAGAAATAGATGCAATGCAACTTCAAACCCATTGCAGCTTGTATTGAGAAACACTTGAGTGTGTGTGGGCTGGCCCAGCAGCTGGATTGCAGTGAATTGTCATCCCTGATGTTAAACAGGTTTGAAAGGGGGACAGGTCTCGTTTGAAATCTTCCCAAGCAGAGGAAATTAAACTCTAACCTGTTTCTGAGCACTTCCAGCCTGTATGAAAACTTAAAGGCAAAGTCAGACTGGTGAATTCCAAATCCCGATCCCAGGTCTCACATTTGACTCTGCAGTGCAGCTGCCCTCAAACCCAACCGAGCAGTTGGAATCAAGACGCTTTTAGGAAATTGCTCAATCACCTCTGACCTTGTGAATGACTCAAACCAAATTGGGCCAACGGCAAATAGATGAGCTTGACATTGCTACTCTTTATTCCTCTTGTTTTTACCCTGAAAGATCTGCAGGTCTGAAGTACTCAGGAGCTGCCAGAGGCAGGCTGGGAAGGCAAAGTCCCTTTGCTGCTAATTCCATCTCCCAGCTGAGACACCATGAAGGTGTTTGAGCATCCTCCTGCAAAAACTCAGACAGGAGTGTGTGAGTCACTGACACAGACTCTCCCAGGGCTGCAGCAGGCTCAGATCAGTTTGTCATGGGTTACATTATCTTCTGCACAATTGCTGCCTGCCCACTTGTTCTTGTCCCTGTATTTGCGTTGTCCCTTATTCCCGTCCCAGGACTAACCCGAACCCTTACCCTTACTGGAGTGATTTTCAGGATCTTTGAGTGATTCCTGGTTCATATCATGTCAGGAACAACAGTGATCTGCTGAGCCACTGCCAGCATTGAGTTAGATTTAATATGCAAATGCACATTACAATATGCACTGATGCAGTGATACACAGATACTTGCCTCAGATTTCTTCTCTTGGATGAGGTTGTCTTCTAAATGCTGTTTCAAAATCTTGGAACTGTGCTAGATTAGAAACAATTGGGAGCTGCTGCATTATCCAGAAAGGCCTTTTCTCTGTTGCCAGGGTTCATCAGCTTACTGGGATTTTGTACAGAGCAGTGGGGAAAGAGGGAAGCTGCTGTGGCCATAATAACTGATAATAAAGAGCACTAATGCAGTGTTTTGGTGCTTTGAGGCTGACTGGCTTGGAAAGCACTAGACAATCCTCTTTTACCTCATGAAAGTTCTTCTCAATTAACTTTTAAAATAAGCAGTGGTTTATAAATGTCAATTGCCCATCTTTAGTTTGCTGTTAATAGTGGAAAGTTATTGCCTCTGAATAGGATTGGTTGTAATGAAAACAAGCCTGTGCTTAACTTCCTACCAAGTGACCAGTTTTATTGTCTTGGATGTTGCCATTTTGCAGACCTCTAAAGATTCAGGTTCTGCACATGCGATTTTATAAGCCACAAAATCATCTTGCAATAGAGTTTAAAATTGATTGAAACAGAATTAGAAGAGGAGAAGGGAAAATAACGTCTAGAGTCTGTGTAAAAAGACAGGAATCTTCTGCTTTAGGAAGTATCAAATTGAAAATGATTTGGTATTTAAATAGAAAATGATGGGGGGGGTGTGTTTGTGTGTAAAAGAATTTAAAATCCTGGTACATATACTGTCTCAGAGAAGCATAGTTCAGGATGCAGAGATGGGAAAAACTTAGCAGGCTATTTCTAATCCTAAATAAGAATGCAACTCTTCTCATTGTCCTTCTTAATAAAGAAAATGTTGAAACCTTCCAATAAAATCCCAAATTTTTAAATTGAACAGAATATAGGAGTAGATTACATGATTAGTCTTTCTCTACTTTTCCAGTAAGATGTTGATTTTGAGTATTTGAATCTATCTTTAAAGACAGGCTACCTGGGACCCTAGAAATGCCAGTCAGGGATGCCCTGTACATATCAACCATAGATTACTGGAAGGGATTAAATCGCTTCCAGTACAAAACATTAATCACTTGGCAGAAAGAAGCAGCTCTCAAGAAAAGCCTTGAGACATATTAGAGACTAAATCCCTGGCATTTCAATCAAATATGGCTGTAGTTTGGAATTTGATGTAAGGAGAGATTGATACCTGAGACGGTTCCTGTGCTGAGCCCAGCTTCAGGCAGCCCAGGACAAATATCTTCCAAAGGAGGAACAAATTGTGCCAGGATTGCCAGGGATTGATGTGCTTGGTGTCAGGTGTTGAGAGAGAACCTGTGTTGCAGTTACTGGGGGGAGCAGGTACTCAGCTGAGCATTTATTTATTCCTGTAGAGCACAAAAGGCAGTGAGGGTTATTCCTGTGGCTGATCCTGAGATTCCAGGCTGCATCCTGAGCCTCATGGCCCTGGCAAGCTGAGATTCTCAGATTCTCTCAGATTTCTGTGCAGTATAAATGGATTTGATGGGCTGATCTCAGGCTGTTTCCTCTACCTCTGGTTCTGTATAATCATAGGCTACTTTTTCAGGTTCTCTGATTCCTTGCAGCAGCCTCAGGATTTCTCATCCTTGCCAGTGCTCTATTCCTGCCTCTCAAATTCTCAAACTGACTACACAGGCAGTCAAACCCCATCCATTCTTGACAAAGTTTTAAATTATTTATTGCTAACCTCTCACGGAAAATTAGGCTCCTTGTGTCTGTGTGGAGGAGAATGAAAATTGACACTTTACTGATTGCTAAAGAAGGCTTGAAATACAAACAGGAGTTGCTGTTATGAACATGATGCAATACAGACTTAATATTCCCTTTTCCTCTCCTAACCAGTGCCATTTCCCTGGCTACCATCCTCTTCTCCCCACTTTTCCATGGTCTCTGGTCTCTCTCAATCCTGCTTCACTGCTCCTACCAGTGTGCTGCTTTTAGGTGTTTCTATGTGAGAAATAGAATTAATTATACACAACATAAACATACTCCTCACGTACAGTCGTGGTAATGGAAATTCTCTGCACGGAGGAGGTGGCAGTATGGGAAAAGGACTGTCCTGCATTTTAAAAGCCACAGAAGAAATTAGAAAGGAAAATTTTCCTGTAGTACTTCAGAAGGTATTTAAGAGTAAGGAAATTACTAAAAAAATATAATTTTAAATGACAGTATCTGTTCAATTGTTGGTATGAAGCAGATATGAAATAATAAATCCCAATTATAAATGTGTTTATTTTTTTAGCTGTAATAGCAGTCCACAGGTATGAAATGGAGGCCACACATGCCACAGGATGCTGAGGAAATTTGGGAAATTACTTTCTGTCTCAGTCC
Source organism: Melospiza georgiana (assembly GCF_028018845.1). Classification (NCBI taxonomy): domain Eukaryota; kingdom Metazoa; phylum Chordata; class Aves; order Passeriformes; family Passerellidae; genus Melospiza; species Melospiza georgiana. The sequence goes on along the minus strand of NC_080437.1, from coordinate 7,121,892 downwards.
TGCTGTGAACAGATACTGTTTTATTCCTCTTTAGTCATGCAGGCACATATAGAAATGAAATGGCTGATTTGTGTGAGGGCTCCAGTACTAAGTATGTAAATTCATGTGCTTACCTGTGTGTAACTTTCTTAAAATCCCTAAGTCACACAATTTGTACATGATTGTACAGAAACTGTAAAATCAATAGGCAGAAAAATATGATCATAAAGGATGAATGGTTAATCTCTTAAAACTCTTGCATGTTATGGCTGTACCTGGTCTTGGTGGGTATTGCAGAGGCTGAGGGCTTTTATTTAATGTTTATTCTGAAAGACAGACCCTGGGCTGATTCACTCTGGGATGGGACTGTTGCCTGCATCCTGTTTGTGGCCCATCCACTACTGCTTTATTTTCAGGAATAAAGGAATGCAAGGAATTCCTTGGAATCGAGGAATTTACAACTGGAAGAAAATACTGCAGGGTTCTGAATACTCCAAGGGTATGTCTAGAAGGTATATTTTTTTAATTTTTTGATGTTCATTAGTATTTTTAATTAAACAGTGGAGTGTAAGAAAATACAGTCTGAAAACTGCACACCAGGACTTTGACAAGTCACATGGACTTTTTCTGTCTGTTGAGATTTCCTGGGAGCTGAGCCTGATCTCTCTCTGCCTTCTGAGTGGAATCCTCCTGATGCTCCCTGAGGCAGGAAGCCTTTGTGGGCAGCAGCTGAGGTGACAGAAATCCTTCTTCCAAGAGGTCACTGTGTCCCAAGTGAGGCGGTCTTTTGGGAGAAATTCTGTCAGAAGTTCCTGTCAGATGGTCCTGCCTTGAGGCTGCCATGTCATCTGTCTTCCTTCAGGTTTCTGTCACAATCTCTATCCCCTGGATGTGAGGGACAGGGCACTGCCTGTGAGATAAGGTTGTCCCCATGCACATCCTGGCTGCTGGTGTCAAGCAGAGCCATCTTACAGGGTCAGCTCATTCCAACTGATTCCTTCAGGGAGCCCTAAAGCCTCACTGTGGTGTTTCAGAGCCTGGATGCAAAGGCTGCATCACAGAACTGGGTAATTTAACTAACTTGGGCCAATTGTTCTGGCCTCACCCTTGAGCTATTCCAATTTCCAAGAAGGAAATGCTGTCTCAGGTTTTAGCTTTTCTATTTTTCAGATTCTGTGCTGCTTTAGTGTGCAGTTCTGAGCTTCATTTTAGGGGATGGTGAGCTCTCTGCACAGAGCAGGGAGACAAAACAATTCCTGCTCTAGCTGGGGACCAAGGACAAATGATCCAAATCTCAGGCCCAAGAGCACAGACAGCGTGGGCTGAAGAGAGAAAAACAAGCAGGATTGTCGCTATAGGACACGAAAAACGCAAGCACACACCGCTGTTCTCAAGGTGAAGAAAAAGGGAAGTTTATTTTCTGACTCAACATTTATAGTTTTCCAAAAGTGCCAGTAGATTGGATGGTGACTGTGCCATCTCTCCAATGGCACTGGTCAAACCAACAGTCCATCAACTTTCTCTTCCTCTATAAAGGAATGCAAAACAATGAGTTATTTACAGACAGTGTGTGAGAAAGTTCACTACAAGAATGTCAACATCAGAAGGCTTAGAAAATCTTAAAAAACCAGGGTGACACAGGATAGGACTTAATAACCTAAAGCTGGAATTGGACAATTAACTCCAATATGCAAATGGAGCAGAACTGATCAAAGTGACAGACCCTGTGACCGGGTGTCCATTTTGTGCCCATTTTGATTCAACCTGGGTGCAGCCCTGGCTGGGCTCTTGTGGATCCATGGAGGAGATCCTTTTAATAAATCCCTGCTTTATTCTTTAACTCTGTCCAGCCTCTGTTCTAGGTCAGCCTTCTCAAGGCATCAGTTCCAGAGGACCTAGGGGTGAGCTCAAAGTAGGGAAGGTTTTGTCCCAGGGCTGCCAGTGCAGGACTCCCTGTGTGTGAAGGCTGCAAACCCCATAAAGGTGACATCTGCCAGGAATTCAGAATGTCAGATGGGGGAATGAGAGAAGTGGAGAGACAGACTGCTGCTTTTCTTCCCAAGATGTTAACTCTAGGGTATAGCTAGTTTTATATTTTCTACAAATGAATATTTCAGCCTCTTTCAAGGTTCCTATTACAATAAATTTTATAGACTTCCTTATTCATTTCTTTATGGAATTCAAGATATTCTGACCTTGTCATAAGATCATTTCTTCTTTTAGAAGTCTCTCTGACAGAGAGAAAGTCATCTTCTAAATGACAAGGTCAATGAAAGTCCTGTTTAAGACATGTGGGAGAATGAATATTTCTCAAAGGGGTGGCTTACAAAGAGATGTTTTAAATAAGCACAGTCAAAGGGCTGAAAAAAGCAGAGAAAGAAGAAAAATAATTGCAAATTATATTCTGTGTTAAGTATTTTTAAATTAATGCAATAAGTGCAAAGGAAAAGCACATTAATTAATCTCCTAATAGGTGTTGTGTATCTTTTGTTGGAAGGTTAAAAGTGATCTTCACCTGTAGCTTTGGGTCTGGGTGCCCTGTAAGGGACAGACTGGCTTAACCCAGATTAGATTGGTGGCCTTTTTGTGCCAGGCTGTCTGGAGGGCCATGGTTTATTCTTGTACAAGAGCCTCCCTGTGAAGAGGCTCAAAGTGATTCCTCAGCAGCTCCTGGGATCAGGAGCAGAGCAATGTACAGAAATCTCCAAAGGAAAGTATGGCAACCACAAACCTTCTCCAAAAATTCTCTTGTGACTGTGGGAGAATGAGAAGTGTGCAAACAGCTCGATTCTGCCTTAAAATGTAATAGCTTTAACAAAAACATTGGGAGTTGGTTTATTTTTTCCTTCTTGAGTTAGTTTTTCTTATCTTTTAATAGTTTTCAGCTGACTGGGGGGGGGGCAGCTCTGAAATGGTGTTTTAGTCTGGAACTAAGAAATACAGTATTCAAACTAGAAATGAAGCTGATCTTATTGGAAAGCACAATTAAAAAGATGAAAATATAGATATTGTCTGATCTAAGGCTGAGCAGACATTATTGCAATTTGTAATTGCTTGTGGAGGAGGACTTGGGAGCTTGCAGTTGACGTCAACAGCGAAACCCCAGAGAGTTTGGAAAGAATCACAATTAACCTTTTTCAAAGTAATTTAAATTTTGAAGGCAGAGGAAGTTATCTGGCCCAGACTGAAGTTACAAGAATTTCAGAAGCTTTTTTTGCCTCAGGTTCCTTTTCCTACAGGTCCTTTTTTTCTCTCTGTAGTATAGAGAACTATGTTTATTTTTTCCTTTCAATAAAAATGCCTGTTCCAGGAGCCAAGAAGAGCTAAATTATACTCAGACAATGTCACAAATATGTAGTTCATCAGATCCTTTTGCTCCCCTATGTTTGTGGGGGAGTGAACAGAGCTCAGCAATATTACCTGTAACCTCCAACAATTCCTCAGAGAGATGATGGATCTGCAGTAGGTGATGGGACACAGTTGGAGGGCACACCTTTAATTCATCTGTGTTCCTGAGCACACTGAGACAAGGCTGTATTCCCTGTGTTTTAACAGCAGGTGTCAGGAAGCTGCTTGATTTTTCTTTTCCTGGGCCACTTCATCCTGATTTGTGCTCCCAGGACAGGCTGCTGTAGTCCTGCACCCTGGAATTTACAGATGCTGTGGCCCAAAATCAGCTTTCCTGTGCAAACCCTCACCTTCTGCAGACTGGTCTCTTCAATTAGTGTCATCTATGGGAATTTTAGAAGCTTCAGGATATTCACCCTCTGCATTTTCCCCTAAGGGAGAGCTGATTTTGTGTCTGAGTTGTATAACAGGGACATAGGGACACCAGTATTCCCACAGAAGTGGGATGGAACACAGCCTCTTACATGATTGGAAGTCCCAGGCAAAGAGCTTTACCACTGCCTCATTGTTTTATCTTCCAGCATTGCTTTATCTCTCCAGCAATTCTCAAAATCAGAGAATTTTCCCGTTGTTTAATGTGAAGTGTTAAATATCAAAAAGGATTTTTTTCTTCTAATTTTTCAAGATTTTTTTTTAAATCAAAAAATAACCAGGGATCATTCAGGTCTACTGTAAATCCATATCAGTACATTCAGTAGATGTTAAACAAGCTGTGCAGCATTTTTACAGGTCATGACTTTGAGACAGTGTAATTCCCTTTCTATCTGAGTGCAGTAATGCTGAAGCCAGACTTGCTTAATGACATGATTATATCACCAGCTCCATTAACTTAAGTGAAAGGGGATCTACCATTATTCTTGCTATGCCTGGTATGTGTAATTACAAATATCAAATTGCATTTTCCAGAACCATTATAAAACTGGGGGGAGATTTGCAGGAATTTTATATTGCTTCATGGAGTGGCTTCAAGCCTGTGCTTTTTTAAAAAGCAAAGCCACATATGAAGTGCACAGGAACTTACCTGAGAGGGCATCAGAAACAGGCAAAAGAAGGGGTTTTTTTTGCTGCAGTTTGCCAAACACAGCATTTTGGAGACTCTTTCTCTATGTCCCTCCCCAGCTCCCCCATTCCAGCAAGGCAAGCTGAGAGTAGGGAGTGTTGCCTGCTCCCATCCTTTGGATGGAGAGCAGACTGCAGGGAGGCCAAGGAATGATCCTCCTTTATCCCTCAAAGGGACTGTGCATGTGTCTGGAGGGGAGAGGAAGAACTGCTGAGATTTACTGGGAAAGGAAAAGGCCATGGAGTAATGTTGTCCATTTTCTCCATGATGGAAAAAGCCCCTTCTTTATTCACATAACTCCTTTTTATACAGTTTTGCAGACCTTGTGTGTGACTCCAATTGGTCAGGAGCTTTCTTGCCAATTACTTTATTGGTTATTAACAAGTTGTCATTCTGCATTGATTGGTCAATCAAACTCTCAGTGTGCACATGCAGGAAAAGTTTGTGAGAGATAGTTTTCATTTTTTGTCCAACAGTGTATACAGGTGCTGGTTGTTTTTTACCCAGGAATAGATTGTTATGTTCATGAACTGCTCACACCAGGAATGCTTTCACATGGGAACATGTAAAGTGCCAGCCTGACAAGGCCAGCCACTGATTTTAGGAGAGCAGGCTGATTTTATGAAGTGGTTCTCTGTGATTTTTCTACCTTACTGAAAAGTCCAGCGTGAGATGTGAGCAGGGGGATGGTGCCATGCAGCAGTTGATCTCCAAGAGCTGCTTTCCTGGGGAATAATCAAATTCTCCAGCCCTTTGACAAAGGTGGATGTGAGTGGAAAGAAAAATCCTGTATTTCAGTTTGTCTCTGTGCCAGAGCTATAAATGACAAACCAGTTCAGCTTTAGTGCTCTTAGTTTGGTTTGTTAAGATATCAAGTTATATTATAATTCTGTGCTCTTATTGCTGTGTATGCTCAGTAGTTATTTTCACAGATCATTTTGCTATAGAATTATTATATAAATATTTTTACTGGATTTAACCTTTTCTAGTCTTTTTAGGAAGATGGGAATCAGTTTCTATCTTGTTGTTTATTATTGTATGCTATTAGAATACTGTCACTCACTATTGAAAGCTATTTTCCAGCTATTCAAAATTAGGAACTAAAAAGAAAATTAATTAAGATAATAGGATATTTTAGCAAACTTCTGATTTTGTTTTAACTGTTGGTGTCTACTGCCCATTTATCTAAACTCATATTTCCTATGCTTACTATTATCTCATTAAAATGAAAAGGAAAATGATGAGATTTTAGAGAAGGAAAATGTTTGTAATTCTGCTACACTGAATAATCTGTAATTTTCCTGCTGTGACTTTTTTCCTTCCTTGCCAGTCTATCACCTGTATGATTTAATGTTTTGAAAACGAAGTTTTAGCTCTGCTAAGCTATATCAAAAGACACTTCTTCCAGAATAGGTATGATGAAGAAATTTCAGCAATTATGTATTGTTGCTGGAATTTTGGATTTGGTTTTTATTTTTTCTTTCACCACAGGTCTGAAAAGCTGGCTTTGTTAGCAAAATGCAAATTCCTCTCATAAAACAGAAGCTTTTTCTGTGTTGTACTTTAATGTATTTAATAAATAGTCAGAAATTAAACAAATCCAGATGCTTACTGGGATTTGATGTGACAGTATAGCAGCAATTGATAGATATGTTCTGTTTTGTGAGAGCAGCCTTCTGCTCACATGTACCATCCTCCTTGGTGATTTTTAGTTGAGTCTCAGCTGCATTTCACTGTAGGTGGAGCTGTATCACACATAAAAGCAAACAAGGAACCCTATTATGTTTGTAGTTGGTGGTTAAGGGATCTAAATTGCAATGAAGAAAATTCTTTGATATTTGTTTCCTTCCAGGCAGAGCAGTGGCAAAGGCAAGGCCAGGAACTCCTGTGAATGGCTCTTCTCTGGAGAATCTGCTCGTGTTGGGGAGCAGATATTGCAGTGCCAATGCCACTGAGTCTGCCTTCCCTGCTGGGGAACAAAGGGAATGGTGAAGTGTCCTCTCTCAGAAAAGGGGCTGTGTTACTGGGAGAGGTAGAAGTCGCTGCAAATTACAGGCTGCCAAACCCTGTGTCATTGTGAAACCACTGCTAGATTTCCCTCTTTACCTTTTGGATAATAGGAGAGCTTGGGAGGCTGCATTTTCCTTTGCTTTATTCCTGTCAAGTTGGCCACTTACACTGGCACCAAGTAAGCACTGAGTTAAGCACTGACTCTTCTGATAATTTTATGTTGCATTTACACTCCCTTTGCAGCAGTGAAACACCCGTTGGAGTTGGTGACACCAGAAAAGCTGGCTGTGCCTCTGAGCAGTGAGGAGTGAGGTGCAAGCCCTGCATGGCTGGTTAGGTGTTCTCTGATGCCAACAGTGTGGACTGATCCTCTCCCATTTATCACAAGAATGCAGGTGATTTCCTGCTTCTATGGTGTAACCAAGGTTTTTTTCTCATTCTGTCCCCTCTGAAACTCTGGGGATTTAAAAAACACACCCAACCCCTCCACAGAGATTTAGAGGAAGCAATTGAAACAAGAAATTCTGGCACTTGGCTTGGGCTTTGAGAAGAGAAGGTCCAATGCAGTGGGGTAAGGGACTCAGCTCTAATGCTGCTGTGTAGAGTGTTAAAGAGTTGACAAGAAATATTTTGTGGGTATAGATTGAAAACATAGAGAACCTGGACTGAACCCCCAGCGTGGGCAGCAGGGCAGGGGGGGATTCTGCCCCTGTGCCCTGGGCTCAGGTGAGACCCCACCTGCAGAGCTGCCCCAGCACAGGAGGGACCTGGAGCTGCTGCAGAGAGCCCAGGGCAGGCACCAGCATGGGCAGAGGGATGGAGCAGCTCTGCTGGGAGGAAAGGCTGGCACAGCTGGGGGGGCTCACCTGGACAGGAGAAGCTCTGGGGTGACCAAATCGTGGCATCCCAGTGCCTGAAGGAGCTACAGGAAAGATGGAGAGAGATTATTTGGAAGGATCTGGTGTGCCAGGACAAGGGGCATTGGCTTCCCACTGCCAGGGATAGATGGGATACTGGGGAAGAAATCCTTCCCTGGCAGGGTGGGCAGGCCCTGGCACAGGGTGCCCAGAGCAGCTGTGGCTGCCCCTGGATCCCTGGCAGTGCCCAGGGCCAGGTTGGACATTGGGGCTTGGAGCAGCCTGGGACAGTGGAAGGTGTCCCTGCCATGGCAGAGCAGAGGAACTGGATGGGTTTGATGTCCCTTCCAACCCAAACCAATCTGTTATTTTATGATCACACACTGAGAGGTCAAATCACCAGCCTGTCATCCTAGCCCCTTGATTTATGTATGTGTTTGCCCATTTTGGAGTCAGACAAGATTGATCAACTTGTTCCTCATTCTCCCATCTTATGCTTGGATTATATGATCATAAATGATGTGTTCACTTTAAGTGAAGTTTAACATTATAAAAATTTCCTAGTTCACATTCACTTTTCAAAATCTTGTAGCTTAAATGGCTTAACTATCAGATGCTGAAAATTCCTCAGGTAGAAGAGTTGAGCTTTTGTTTGCAATTCTGGCAGAATGGGCCATCTGTCTCTTTCAACCATTTCCCTCTAAGAAAGTATGATATTAAAGCTCCTGAATCTACACTGGCACAGAAGGCGAAGAAGATTTTTCTTTCTGAGACTTGGGTTTTCTAAAAATACTGAAGAGGAGGGATAAAAGTGGAGAGTAGAAATGGCTTGAGAAGAAACATGTTCTAAATAGTTAAGCCTTGTGTTATTCAGAGCAGAAGCAGGGACTTTAATCCCCTCTTATGTTCAAACCATATGAAGGTCCCTGCTTGCTTAACACAATCCTGATACACAGTTGTTTAATAGCTGTAAAAGGGAAAATTCTCCTGGGTGTCTTAAGAACCAGGAGTGTTCACTGGCCCAAAAATCTTTGAGCTTCTTAATTTATATCTGCTCTTCAAAAAAAAAAAAAAAAAATTGTTAATAAAAGGAAGTACAAACCCAGGAAATGAACTACCCCATGGGTTTCCAGGTGTCCTTCTGCTATCAGCCACTTTCTTATTACAGAGGGTGTTCCACTGTAGTCAATTTATTCCTTGAAGGCTCAAATCTCTGGATTACTCCTTAAAAGTTTGTGTCAATGCCAGAACCCTGTGAACTGGTGGCTAGGAAACTGTGTCCTAGATTTTTTTCTGTTTATCCTGGAATCCTAGACCAGGGTGTTCCACGCCCTGTCCAACCTGGCCTTGGACACTTCCAGGGATCCAGGGGCAGCCACAGCTGCTCTGGGCACCCTTTGCCAGGGCCTGCCCACTTTCACAGCAAAGAATTTCTTCTTAATAAGGGTATTTGTCAAATCTGGTTTTAGAAACCTGCAGCAAAGGAAGTCTCACCACCTTTCTGGATTGAGAGATTAACCGTTTGGGTTTAACAAGGCTTTCTTTGCTCATATTTAAGTACTTTGAGACTTTTTCTCTGTCCTTAGCAGACTCATCACAGAGGACTGGTGATTACCACCATCCTTGTAATCCTCTAAGCATTTGAAGAGGGTGGTAGTCACATAAATTTTCTTTTATTATGCCTTTTTTTTTGGTCATGCATCACACTTCCTAATAATTTTGTTATTCTAGATGGTTCCTTTGGACCAGTTGGTTTACAATTTTATGCCAGTATAGTGCTTCAAAATGGCTTTTTTAAACCCTAATAGAGCAGGGAAAAGAGAATCCAGATTTTCAATGAGTGTATCATAGAGTGAGCATTGTCTTTATCAACATCATGTTGCATTCATTTGCTTAGTGGTATAAGTATTGTATCATGTTTTGAGATTAGTCTAGTCCCTAGTTTATTTGGGCATCTCTCAAATGGGTTATTCCCATGAGAAAATTGGGAATTTGATTGTTCTGTTTTGTTTTGTTTTGTTTCACATTGAGTTTAGTTTCTTTGATTTCAGAGTGCTTCCCTCACCTGTGATTTTGAACTCTGTTCTTGTACCCCAGAGTGTTCACAGCCCATCCTAGATTTAGGAATATATTCTGTATCCCAAAATTGAAGCCTTTAGCAAAACCAAGAACTGAAATAGGGCCCTGTTTGAAATGGCTTTGTTCATTAAAGGCAGCTTAGGTGGCATAGCATGCCTTGGAACAGAGGGAATTCTGGTGCAAGGCTGGAAAACCCTGATCTGTCCCTGAAGAAAATTGGACCAATGATGAACTTGACTGGCAATATTAGCTCTCTCTTACCCCTTTTTGCCCATGCAGGTGGAGAATAATTTGTTGTTTGTTGGTATTTGGCCTTTTGGAGAGCAGTGAAAGTGGTCAGCACCAGCTACACCTGCCAGGGAGTTTCTCAAGGCTGAGTGAGCAGCCTTGCTGCCAGAGCAGTGCCAGCACCAAACAGCCCTTGCCAGGCAGGACCTGACACCTGAAGTCCCTTTGTCTGGCACCTGCTGATGCTGCTGTTGAATCACACTGGTAGGAAGGGACATTTTCTTTTTAGAATATATCGGACTATAGCTAAGCTGTTACAAGGGGCACTGAGGTAATTAAGTCAGCCCAAGTTCACTGTTAACATTTTTTCTTCTGCAGTGGTTCACAGAGTGGATTTCCCTCCACCAGATCAAACTTTCAACTATTAATTCATGCACATGTAAGTTATGCTTGCAATATTTTTTGTTGCCTGGCTTTATTTGTGCCTTTGGATTTTGCTCTTTCCCACTCAAGCAGGCACTGGGATTATTTGGATGGCACAAATTCAGCACTGGAGTGATTTGAACAGCACACACTCAGTGCTGCCTGCTGGTGCCTGAGCACAGGGAGGGTTGTGTTTCCCTCCATGTCCTGCACAGGACACGTCCATCCTGTGTGTCCTGCTCACTGAGGCTAAGGCACAGCAAGGAACTTGTTTTTGTCAGGTCAGAAGGTGGGTTTCTCCTGAAGTGATATGAAATGACCAAATAGAATGTATTTTTGGGAGAAAAAAATTACTTGAGCATATTGGACTTGTTCTTGCAGCTGCATATTTATGAAATTGCTGAATTAGTTTAAAACCTTATATAATGGTATAGTTGAAGATTTCCTGCAAACTTATATATTTACTTCTATTTCTTTTAGTCCTAATACCTTAGGACACTGTTTCCTTCAACTGTCTCTTCACACAGATACATTTTGGTCTTTAATTAAAATACCATCATATTTTGAAAACACTTCCAAGTAAGAACCCATCATTTTATTTTTACTTTTGTTTATACTGAGCAGTTGTGAAATACTTAATTATACATTTTGTATGGCTTCCCCAGCTCTAACAGAAAACCTCTTTTGTCCTGTCTCTTTCAATACACAAATGCAACTAAGATTATTCAAATAACCCTATTCACTGGAATGACTATGATTAGCAATGTGATGAGAATCTAATTGTAAGAAATATGCTAATGTTTAATTTATTTTTTACTGAGCTACTTTGAGGGTTTAAAAGGCAATTTATATGCATTAGTAATAGTAATGATGAATTAATAGATAAATTAATGATGAATTTGTGGATAGATAATATAGATAGATATATTATAGATGTTTCCAAAAGTCCTTTTTGGCAGTGGAGGTGGATTGTGCTTTGAGCTGTGTCATAAGAGGACACAGACTATAAAGCTGGAGCCTAAGTTTAGGGTGCAGAGTGGGAAGAAAGGCTGTGATGCTGAGGTTTGGGAAGGGAATGATGAAATACTGCTCTCTGTAACCCCACTAACTCAGAAGGCACCTTAAACACTTGATTTTCATTGCAAACACAGAAAAATGTTACCAATATCAGTTTGTTCTAGTGCTTAATTCATTCACAGACACCTCCTATGATAACTGACAGAGGAGATAGATATTTAAAATTTATCCAAACAGCTACAGCATTTTGGGTGGTGTCAGCCAAGTGCTTGGAAGGTCTCAACTTTTTGTCAGAAATAAACTCTGAGCAATAAGAGCCTCAGAGGGAGTTTGGGAGAAGCTGTTAACATTTTTCCTGATCTTGCTCAGGATGTGCACACACACACATACAGAAACACCTGTGCACACACCCCCATTGCTGAAGCTGTTTGTATTCTGTTCCTAAAACTGTCCGGAAGTCCTGCTTGATGAAGTGCTCAATCTCTCCAGATTAACTCTTCACAAAAGCTGCGCTGAGAGAGTTATTACATATGTGGATAGGAATTGTAAAATAGTTCAGAACAATTCCTAATTCCCAATATCCCATCCAGCCCTGCCCTCTGGCACTGGGAAGCCATTCCCTGTGTCCTGTCCCTCCATCCCTTGTCCTGTCCCTCCATCCCTTGTCCCCAGTCCCTCTCCAGCTCTCCTGGGGCCCCTTTAGGCCCTGGAAAGGCTCTGAGCTCTCCCTGAGCCTTCTCCAGGTGAACACCCCCAGCTCTCTCTGCCAATTTCTGTGTTCTTGGGACATTTGGATGCCTGTTGGTCTGGCCTGAGTTGAGTCTTTATTTTGTGTTTTGCTCTAGGCTCCACCGGCATTAATCCTTGGAGAAAACCCAGCTTGTTTGTAAGAACTGAGGTTTCAATATATATCCAGGTATAAATTTCTGTTAGTTCTGGGAGCAGGTCAGATGTTACAGGTCTTGAGCAGAAGGAATGGAACAAGTATTTTACTGCTGGGATTGTTCTCAGGATGGCTCAGGAGAAAAACAACCATAAGCCCTCACACTGGGATTGTTGACTCAATACCAGAAAGGAGGAGGCCAGAAGCAGACATAGGTATTCATCAGAATTTCAGTCATATTTCATTTACCAAATTATTAAGTCTCATGAAATTCATCCTCATTTCTCCCATGTTTGCTGATTGATGATGGCGGAGCACATTGTTAGCATTTTTCAGATATTTATGTTAGCCAGCCTAAGACCTGTCTGAAAACTTTGTGGGCTTTTGTTGTTGTTGTTTTGTTTTATTGATAGTCAGAATCCCTTGAGAATTTTCTGGGATTTCTAATGCTTTCAGAACTGCTGCTGTCTCCTTGCTCTGGTTGCTGAGCCTGCCTTGCCTCTCAATTGCCTGACATGAGAGGCAGCTCAGGATTTTAATACCAGCTGTCAGCAAGAGGCTGGAGAGCAGCATGCTGGAGCACTGAGAAATGTGGATTCTTCAAATGTCTTTTCATTACAGGTTCTTCAAATGGAGTCTCTGACCTTCAGGGAGAAAAGGGGAGAAAGAGTCACCTGCCAGCACAGGTATGGAAACTTTCTGAAGAACCAGTCAGAAATGACACTTGGGGAAAAGTGAATATGTAACTGGCAGAGATAATTATGGGCAGGACATGTCTGTGTACTGAAGGAGTAGGTTTAGAGTCAATCACATTTCCCAGTGCTTTCCTATCTTTAAAGTCATGTTGAGACAGAAACACATAGAACAGAAAAATACAGATTTTTTAAATATGTCTAGAATTTATGTGTAAGCTGAATTTTATCTGACTTAGTGCTCTGTTAGAGTTACTGAAGTGGCTGAATTTCAGCTTCTAAGATGCCTACATGTTGTGCTATCCCCAAATGGCAAAAAGCTGCTGGTTTTATTTAATTCTCTGACTTGTGCAGCTCTTGGTGGCTGAACTTGACCATGGTTTGAGACTTGTCTCTGAGGTGCTCCATTCCTGGCTTGGCATCATATTTTTATTTTAAATTAAGAAAGGTTTACTTGATGAGGGATTGTAAAGTATTCAGTGTTCTTCAACAAATTGGTACTAAATGAATTCAATTACAACCTCTTCCAGAAGAAATTGCAGAGTTATGTGGTTTCACATACAAAGAGACAAAGCCCTTCTGTTGGTGTCTGGAGGGAAGAGGGAAAGTTTAGGCTTTTAACAGATAACACCAGACATTTGTATGGTTAAAAATTTCAAGTCCTACTTTCATCCAGAAAAATGTAATTCTGTTTCAAGGGAAAAAACCCATGTGTTTTAAAGTTCTACCCTACAGTTCTGTGGGTAAACTCTTCCTCTGTAGAACCCAGTGCAGGGCTGCCACAGAGGCACAGTTTTTCAGTATGCTTTGCTGCTGTGAATCATTTCATGGCTGATGTGTCCATGAATTCCTGGGAGCTGGGCTGGAGGCACTGGGATGGCTCTCTTTGAATGCTGGGTCTACTCTGGCAAAGTCCAAAATAGACAGCTGAGAGTGAGATTCCCCAAAAGTTGCACAGGGGCTGTGAGAAGTGACTGAGAGCCACAGAAGTTGATTCAATAAATTCTGGTTTTAGAACCACCACAGAAAAACCCAGCCTCTCATTTGTGATGCTGATTATCAAGTGAGTATTCACATGTTTGTGGATGTTCCTCCTGCTGCTGAGGCTGGGAGAGCCCAGCACCAGGCAGGAAAGTCCCATCAGCTGGAGTTCCACAGGAATTCATCAGCTGGAGTTCCACAGGAATTCATCAGCTGGTGTTCCACAGGAATTCATCAGCAGAATTCTGGAATTCTGCTGTCACACATGGCCCTAACACCCCCAGAGTGCTGCTGAGTAGAGGTTTGGGATTTAGTAGCTCTGGATATCATCACAACCAAGGCTTGGTAGCATGACTTCTAGCAGGAAAGGACATAAGGGGTCTTTAAAGCAAGATGAGATGAAATCTCCTATAGATCTTCAGTGAGTTATTCCTGGATAATGTGCATGGACATAGGATAAATTTTCCGTAAACAAATTCTTCTGTTCTTGTGTGTGGCTTGAACTTCTTTTGTGCTTGGGTAGGAAATAAGGTGGTAACAAGGATGGTTTCTGTTACTGTGGAAAGGGCCAAAAGAACATTTTTGGGTGCCAGGGGAGTGTGTTCAGTGGCTTAATTAGGGTTTCAGTCCAGCTTTTGGAGTGTCTCTGCAGAGGCCTCCCAGCACAGGGTAATACATCACTAACATAAACTCCTAAAAATAAAAGAAAGGAACAAAATCCCAATAACACCACCAACCTCTGAAATAATGACGCACAATTTTAGCGTCTCCAGAAGGTGTTTTGTTCTCCCTGTGTGCTGCTGCCCCTGATCCTCTCCCACAGTGCCACACATTGTCTCTGTGTCCCAGCTGAAGCCCCAGTTTTCAGCACACAAATGTGTGTTGCTGGAAGTCCCTGCATGGCATCCTCATCCAGCCTGGGAGGATGCTTTACTTGGCATTTCCCTTCCCTGGCCAAACAGGGAGGTGGAATTTTGTCCCTCTCCCACAGAATGCTGCAGCAGAACACAGGAATGGGGCAGGAGATGGATGTGTAATCCTTGGAGGGGCACTGGGAGGGTTTGTGTGAGAGGAAGAGGATGAGGAGGACATATTTATCTGAACTGTTCTAAGTGGAGAAGCAGCACCTGCTCTGGCAGCTCCAGCACAGAAAGAGCAGGAGATCAGTGAGGGACAGAGACCCCATTGAAAGTCAAGGAAAAAGTTTGGCTCTCCCCAGAAGATCTTTTCCCTGTGATCCATGGTGATTTCAGCACCCTTTTGGGGCTGGCTCTGGGTATCATGAAGACTCTAAGACACATGTCACTGGAGTAGTATGTGCAGCTAGAGGAGCTTGATCCCATGCCTGCTGTTCATTTCATTTCCAAGCAAGAGCTGTGCCTGCTAGCAGCAAGGCTGTGCTGTGACAGGTCCTTTCCCCACCACCTCACTCTTACCTCACCCACATAAAAAAGCAGGATTTGGGTCAAGTGTTCATGGAGTCAGTCATCCATATGGATTGGATGTCTGGGGGAGCATGAATGTTTAATCAGACATTTGTTAGCAAGCTAAAGAGGTGTCGTGGTGCCAAGCGCGGAGTGTTGGAACATTCCCTGCCTGCTGTCACTATGGCAACAGCCAACAAATGCCTGCTTGGGTTATGTCAGCACTGGGGATGAAGAAAAACCTCCAAATCATAAATTCTGCTCACCAGTGGCTGGCCTGGAACCAGTGGAGGTACTGCCATTTTCCAAACCTATTTGTCTGCCTGACTGATAGGATTTTTTCAGGTGCTCTTGTCAGTCATCAAGGAGCAGAAATGGACAGCACGTCCATCAACCACATGGACTGAATTTTAATTGCAGTTACTGGGCAAAAATATTCAGCTTTGCTTGAGTTGGCCCAAATATGTTCATTAAAAACTTAGTGAAGCATGTATATATATAATTCAAATAGCAAAATACTCTGAGCCAAGTGCTTCTTGTGAGAAATACATGGCTTGCAATGTTAATTTGGCTGGCTTTGCTGCCAGAGAGAATAAGAGCCAGGCTAGCCACTGTAAAATGTGTGTTTCTGCTGGGCTCCTTGAGAATTCCCTCATTTTCAGAATGGCATGGCATGTCCTAATAGGCTTAGGGACAGGCTTGTCTTAGGGATTCCTCTGGCACAGACCAGGGGGAGCCTCATTTCCCTATAACCCAGCTCCCAGTATGAAATCTCACAGGGGATCTTGCTCTGGTGCCTTTCCTGTCAATGCCTTTTTCTTTTCTCCCTCATCCTCTGAGTAATTCTTTAGAAGCAGCTCAGGCAGAACCTTTCAGAGGAGGCATTAAAGAAGGAAGATAATTCCCAGTGGCCTCCCTGTCCTCCTTCCTCACCAAAGATCTGTGCTGGGTAAGAAGCTGAGGCTTGATGAATGTTTCCCTCTCCCCCCAGATCTGCAATCTGCCTTCCCACTTTGTTCTTGGGAAGAATCTGGGAAAACACACAGCCTTTGGGAGCATTATCTCCCTGAGGTGAGGGGCAGTGGAAGTATCAGAGCCAGCTGGATAAGCCCTGCTGAGTCTGGTGTAGGGCTGGCAGGTGAAGCAGAGTCACCTGGGCCACCAGCAGATGTTGGGCTTTTGGACTCTGTGTCTCTGTCTCTCGCTGTGGCTTGTGAGACTCACATAATCTGCAGCACACACAGCTACAAAAATTACAGAGGAATCTTATTTTCAGATTTATATTGCCTATGGATTAATGAGACTGAAGAATCTGCCAGAGATACCTAAAGACTTTTAAATATTTTATCTTAACTCTGAAGGTTTATTCCTCTGCTCGTATCTTAGCACATGTAATTCTGTCTCTGGAAGGAAATTAATGGGCAGTGTTTTATTGCCAGATTATAGTGTTTTAGAAAATTCTGTGTCATAACCTGTCCTGGTAGGATTCTGAGGCTAAGTGGCTACTTTCTGTCTTATGAGTAGGATATGTAGGCATGCATATCTTACTCTTGTAAGATCTTGGAGCCCTGCAGAGTCGGAGAATGACTGATGCACTGGCAGGAGGAGCTGGAAAGGCATTCAAGTGCCATCCATATTTTATATCCTCTGTCTTGGACACTTTGGGTTAATTGGATATTAGTTACATTCTTGGACAGTACTGTAACTCTCATTCATTCAACAAAACCCCTCAGTAGATTTGGACAGTGTCAAACTGTTGATAATCTGTTTGGAAAAACAGAAGGTGAGATTGGATGCATGTGGGGTTGTGCAGATAATTTGTCAGCCTGGTTTGAATACTGCCTGCGTGGTCTCTTACCAGGGTCCTGTGTGCCAGCCATGGTGACTGCTGGTTACATGCACTGCTGTAATCTTGTGGTTTTTAAATGGTCAAGAGGCAGCTGTGGTCCCTGCATTATATTAGGCTGTTGAGTAGCACTTAACAATGGGCTTTTTAATTTTAATTTACTTAAAAGGGCAGTTTAGCCATTTAAAGTAAATTAAAATTAAAAAGCCCACTTTTGAGTACTACTGATTGCATTGCTGACATGCTTTAAAATGGCTGCATCCTCTTTAAAAATGCCTGTTAAAAAAGAAAAACTTCTGGAAAATAAATTCAATAGTGCTTTCAGTACTTTTTTTGCTGGGGGATAACAATATTCAGCCACAGATAGCAATGTTAAAATGCAGGTAGTTAAATAAAGACCTGATCTGTTTCCATGGGAGTAAACTGACTTGTTTTTTCATTGCTATGACTTGAAATTGCCACATTTTTCAGAAGTAACTTGAAAATGAGCTGTTGGTACATAGCCTTTTGAAAAATAAAGCTGATTACTTGATTGCCTACATTTTGGCACCCATATTGAACACCCCTGCTATATTATTCTAACCACTAAAAACAATCATTCCCAGAGGATGTGATTGAGAGAGTACAAAGCAATTCAAAGCTGCATCTCAGGGGAAAACAATTTATTGTTATTTTCATGAAAACTTGATGATGAGAGTGAGTGGCTTGTGAAAAGTGGCTGTGGATAACACTCCACAGTGCTCTCACCAAAAATTTGAAACTTTCTGATCTATGGCCAGTGTAGCAAGTTCCAACCTCCTTTTGATATGGCAGTTTGAATGCTGAGGTGAGCAAAGAGGGCTTCTTTTTTTTTGTGTGTACTTATTGTACCTCTTCAGGAAAGGTGGGAAATAAAATGGCTGTATTGTTGGTTTTGGAAGACGTGACTGAAAATCATGTTGTGCTTTTCAGGTGAATAAGGCTCAAACCCTTGTGTTGTGTTTTTTAAATCAATATCTGTCTGTCTGTCTGTCTTGAGAGATTGGGAAATCCTGAGATAAACTTGTTCCATGCCGGTCAGCTCAGTGCTGTGCTGGTTCCTGTGCTGGAGTTGCCCAGCTGGGGTGCAGCCACTGTACTGTCCCTCTGAATTTGGGGTTAAGGGAACAAGGAACCCCCTCAACAA
The DNA here is from genome assembly GCF_028018845.1 of Melospiza georgiana. NCBI lineage: Eukaryota > Metazoa > Chordata > Aves > Passeriformes > Passerellidae > Melospiza > Melospiza georgiana. The sequence goes on along the minus strand of NC_080437.1, from coordinate 7,103,840 downwards.
TCACAAAGAACCCAGTGTAAAAAAACCTGATATTTGAGGAAGTGCCTCTAGCTGTTGTTTGGCCATGCTGGCACCCAGGGGGTGTTTTAGGAGGGAAGCAGAGTCCTGCCAAATCTGACTGAAGGTGTTCCATAGATCTGGTGGCTTTTAAACCCCTTGCAAAAGTTCAGAGAAGTTTGTTGTTGGTGCCACACAGGAGAGTGGTGATGACCATGCGCAAAACTCCTTGGTGCTGCATAACATCCTCATGAGAGAATTCCTGTACATAGAGGGAACACAGGGAGAAGAGAATAACTGTAAATATATGATTTGTGGACTTATATTTTTGACAGACATGTGAGAGTTACATGGAAAATGCATTTGGATGTTGATCTGGGAACACGAGATGTCTGTTCTACTTCACACAGCTCTTACATGATGGCTGTGTACTCTGATGGCCATGACAGCATTAAAATTGAAAGGTGAAGAAGGATCAGAAGCATCTGTTTTTCACCCCAGACCAAGCACTGAATAAACCAGAAATTGATGCACTGCTGGGAAGTTCAGTTGTATTTCTCTTGGTTACTGTGCTGGTGCTGAGGTCCAGCCTGGCTTCCCTGCTGGCCATGATCCAGGGCTGAATTGGGGTTTTCTGACACTTGAGGACCCTCTGCCTTATCCCTAACCCTAGAAAATTGTGGTCACTGTGTCCTTGCCTGATGCTCAGTCTGAGACACAAAACTTGAGGTGTCAGAGAGAAAAGGGAGAGTAGACGAGGAGCAGAGGCAAGAGATGGAGAGGAAGCAAAGCGTTTTATTTTAGCACAATTACCAGCGAGCTGGAAAGCTCTTGTCAAGAAATTCACCATCAAGAATGGTGAATTTCAGCATTTTACCATCAATTCACCATCAAGGTGTTGCCTCCACCTCTACAGATGGAGACAGCAGCCTAACTAACAACTTTGTCCAGGAATAAAACTTCCAAGAGCATGTGTCTTACATCCCTAAGATGTAAGAGATTTTGTCCTTTGTTCTGAGACAAATTATAGCTGTAAATGGAAAAGAGGTTAATCAAGTAACTTTAATTGCTCTTTAGTTTTGGGGCCCTTTCCATGTCTAATGAAAATTTTCACAGAATCCTGGTGTGATATCACTACTGTATTAGTTATTAGGCCTACTTCACACTGAAGTCACACATCACCATATTAGGGGGTTGAAGTGGACATTGAATATGTTTCTGACACTCTGTGTTTGTCATACTTCACAGTTCTGGATTATTCATTGTCATACCTAGCGCAGAGTTTGTATTTTCATTAAGCTCCTGTTCCTGCCAGGGCGTTAGAGCTGCTTTTACATCTTGCTGCACAGTTCAGAGTGATGGCTGGGGAACACTTGCAGCCTTTTGCATTTTATCAAACTGTTAATGGATTCTGCTCAGATGGCTGTCCACTCCATCACAGGCAAATGATAGCATTCTCCAAAGCCTTTTAAGTTAAATAGGATTGATTAGTGACAGGGCAAAATGTAAATGCCTGTTAGGATTTTTTTTTAATGTAGTACACTTAAACTTGGTGTCTGACTGGAATAAGAGCAAAAATTATAGATGAGCCATCATTAACTATTTCTATTAGTTATTAGATTAATTATTAAGCAGTACTCTATCATTTTGTGTAATAGACACCTCAGTCATTTGTTATGGTGCATCTTCTGTATTTTATAAAACCATTTTCCTACATTTACATGTCACTCACCAGTAAATGAGGCTTGTCCCTGGGAAACCTAAGGAGGAGGCTGAGAAGATCATGGCTTGTTATTACACTTTAGGGAGACAGTTGTGCTGGGCTGAATCAGCCTGGGGCAGGGGGAAGGTGTGTGAGAAGCCCTGCTGGGTGGGAGTGAGGCGTTCCAGGTCCTTTTCCTTAGTTACAGGTGTTTCATTGAGGGTGTCTGCAGGGCTGATTCCTTCAGGTGGAAACAGTAAAGTGCTTTTCTGCTGTGGCTTTTTTGTAGACACTGAATATTCTACTCATTCACTTCCCTAGCACTTTATACCCGTGTGAATCTGTTTTTATTAAGCTTCTTCTTTTCCTTTATACACCTCCACATTGTTTCATGTGCTCTGGTATTTCCTAACACTTCAGTTAAGCACTCTTTATTCAAGGAGCTTCCTTTGCAGTCCTCAAGCCTCCCTCTCCACGTGGGTACCTGTGGGTTTGGGGATTGCTCTGCATTTACACCATATAAAGAAAGGTACCCAGCTGATGATGTTTGGTTTGTTTTACTCTCCCTTTTGTACCACTTCCCAGGAAACCTCTCAAACCTGTTCTTTTATTTGCTGTTGCCCTTGAATTCTGTGCTCAGATAGATTTGGATGGCTTCAGCTGAGAGGCAGAAAACCCCACCATGTGTGCCAGACACTGAGTTGGGCTTAGGAATCCTTTTGAAGCTCTTTCACTGACACTTTTTGTAGTGCTTAAAACAGACACATGGACAGTGCTGCACAGACTTCCTTACTGGTGCCAGATCTAGGGAGCTGAGAACAAAATTGTCTCCTTCACAGGAAGCTGTTAAATGTCACTTTGTTTGCATGTTCTCTAAGTGCCTAAAAGACAGTGGAACAAAAGGAAATGGTCAGAAGGTGTTTTTATTCCTGTAGTATCATACACAGGGGCACTGGGAAATGATCTGACTCAGAAATCCTAGGAAAGCTGCTTCTTTGGAGAGTTTTCCAATAACAAGGATGATTATTAGGTGTGATGCTGTAATCACATTTCCTGCTAGAAGCCCAAGTTCCCCTGCTTTTATTCTTCATCTAATCTAAGGTCTGTTGGGAAAACCAGGCTGATCTTTCTCCTTCCCCCTCTTCCCTGTGACCACACACATCTCCATGTGTGCAGTATTGCCGTACAGTCTATGGCACAGCATAAATTTAAAAAGATGCTTTCAACTATTGAACCACACCAAAGTTTCTCTTAGCAGACTCTGCCTCTTGTCATACAGTGAAAACTGAGCTGAAAAAGAATTGCACAGCTGGGCAGAGAATGGGAAATGAATGTTGTGAGGGGACTCCAAGAACCCTAAACAAATCATGGGGACAGGCAGGAGCACCTTCTTTGGTGGAGGATGTATGTAGATTCATCCTGGAGAGCTGACTGCAAATAACACTGAAGTCTGGTTTTAGGATCAGATTACTTTATTCCCTAATACATTTTAAAATGCTTAGACAGATTGAGCCCATTCTAAGTATCAGGATATAAGAATGGATCCCTGGGGCACAAGGAGATTAAGGGTTTCTTTTCCTGCCTAAGAGTCAAAATATGAATGCAACACAATGAAAACTTGTTTAGCTCACAAAAGGATTACAGGGTGTTCCAGAGATTTTAATCCATAGAGAATTCCTAATTACTATAATAATGATTTTTCTTGCAGTAGTTCATAACTCTTTGCTGAACAAAAAGGGAAATTGTCTTGTATGCAAAAAAATTCAAAGGATTTAGTTTCAGGTTATTTCATAATTACCCTCTAAGTGATCACACAGTTGATAAAAGGCCTGCTCCATCTTGCAGATAAGTCAGCAACTGTAGGGAAGGAAATCTGTGCAACAGCCTTTCTGGAAGGTTTTGTTTTAGTGCAGATTCAGTGACTGAGGGTAAATTCTGACTTGTGTACAATGTGAAGTGGTGCAGGGGCTGCATCCTATAGTCCAGAATTTCTGTGGTTCTGTAAATACAATTTAAAGGTAGAATTTTTAAGTGAGTTTAAGTGTTAATGCTGCCAGGTTCTGCAGCTTCTCATGCAAAAACCCCAGACAAGGATTTGAATCAGCTTACAAGGGTGATAGACTTTATGTTGTTTTGTTTGGTTTTTAAAACAAAACAAACCAAACCACCTATAGCACTGACTATACAAACCATCTCTATCAGTGTCTCCAAAACACTGATAGAGATGTAGACCCCCACACTGAGCTAATCTGACATCAGAAAGGGTGAAGACCACCATAAATTGCCTCTTTTGCCACTTTCCAGATTGAATCTCCCTTTTATTACTTACAGCCTCTTCAGGTGTATCTTGTATTACAGTACAATTCTTCCCGTATGCTTTTTGATGCTACCTATTGAATGATGAAATCCTTTTGTTCTGAGACAAAACAACTAAAGGAATAGAAATAAATACATAACATTATCAATTTTTACCCAGACTAAGTAGTGGGATGTAAGATGAGAAGTATTTCTTGCTTCTGAAGATTTGCCAGCCTCTAATTATCTGATTTGAAGAAGAAAGATCTTTAGGAAGTAGGCAATTTTAAAACTGCATGATATCCTGGGTCTTCAATACTGCCTGCATTCGGAGACAAGATATGTGAACTGCATTGAAAATTCCTATGTAACTTCTTTTTAAACATTTTGTAACTTCAGGACATTAATTCAATTCAAGATTTAATCCATGCAGTTATTTGCATTAAGTATCTGTCCTATAATGAATAGATGATTTTAATATTTAATTTTTTAGATAGAAATTGTTTTGATGTGGGTTTAATATACACACCAATATTTTTTATTTATATGTTTGTGAACAAACTTACAAGTAAGAGATTGTTGTAGGTCTGGGAATCAGTGATAAAATTCAATTTTGCACCTATTTCCGGTAGATTTCCATCTTTTTTGAGTGTTCAGGTATAAATAATAATCACATACCTTAAAGGAGCCTGCAAGAAAGATGGGGAGGGACTTGGGACGAGGGATGGAGTGCCAGGACACAGGGAATGGCTCCCAGTGCCAGAGGGCAGGGCTGGATGGGATGTTGGGAATTAGGAATTGTTCCCTGTGAGGGTGGGCAGGCCCTGGCACAGGGTGCCCAGAGCAGCTGTGGCAGCCCCTGGATCCCTGGCAGTGCCCAAGGCCAGGCTGGAGCAGCCTGGGACAGGGGAAGGTGTCCCTGCCATGGAAGGGGTGGAATGGGATGGTTTTTAACAGCCCTTCCAACCCAAACCCTCTGGGATTGTAGGACCATGATTCTATAATTTGATTTCTTATAGGGTTTTATTTATATTTTTATTTATATTTTATATATTTTTAGGTTCAAATGGAGTAATGGAATATAATTTCAGAGTCATCAATTTTCTTCCTACCTCCATTTTTTTAACCTACCCAGCCCTGGTAACCTACCCAATCCTTTTGCCTGGTTTGTGCCCTTTCCCTCTGTCCTAGGGAGTCCCTGGCCATTTGGATTCAGCAGCAGCTGTGGGAGAGCCTCAGGCAGCAGCTGTGACAAACAGAAAGTGAATTGTAGCACAGTGCTAAAAGTGTTTATCGGGTACTTTGTAAACTTCTTTGTAAATGGCCACAAATAGTGAGTTTGCTCTCCCTCCTGTCTCAGGCAGGATCTGCACAGAGGGAGCTGCTCTGTCTGTCCAAAGGGAAGGGCTGGCAGACTCACCAGGACCTCAGGCCAGGCCACAAACACCATATAATCTTGCTGTAAGGAGATTGTTCGTGGTGATTTTCTGTGTTTTGGCTGCATTAGTAACAGATGCCATTATTTGTTGGCAAACCCTGACGTTTACATCAGTAATGAGATGTGTAGGTTGACAGACTGACTCCTGCCTTGAATTCTTCTGCTTTCCAAAGTGTATCTGGAGATGATGTTGCTGGTTTGCTGGTGCTCATTTTTAGTTTGTTTGTTCATGCTGGCTATTTCTTGCTAAGCTGGATGCCATTTCTTCTTTCATGTTTTAAGGTGTAACTTGGGAATCAACTCAAAGTGATGGAATATTTCTCATTGAATTTCCTGCCCAGCCAGGACCAAGGGCTTCCTGGCCCTTCTTGTGGTGGCCTCAGCAGTAGGAACCCCCCAAAATTGCTATTTTTCAAAAGTGGGGTCAAATCCAAGGATGGCATGTGTGCATGTCACACTGAACAATGTGTGAGCCTTTCTCTCCAGGCCCAGCCATTCCAGGTGTTTTTATTTGAGAAGCAGTATCTCCTCAATGAGGAGATTTAATGTCACTCTTATGACTTAAGAAACAAGATTTGTTTTGCCATGCTTCTTTTTTTTTTTTTTTTTTTCTTGGCAGTTGTTTTTCTTTTAGTAAATGTGATCAGCCTTTGTGCTGAAGTCTCCCCATTGTCAGGCAGATGGAGGTGTAGGGAATTTTGTAAGTGGTCTTGGTTGTTAGAAGAATAAGGTTTATTTGGTTTATTCTCTTTGTACAGCTTAGGATGGAAGTTATCTCTTTTGTGCTCTATGAATGCCAGTGTGGTAGCACTCACTGCTAATTGTGGAAAATGTATTTTCTACTTTTCCTTCTGACTCAAAAGACATCACATTATTGTTCTATATGAGTGGTAAATGCTTGCCTCCTTGTGTTACAGCTCAATTTTGATTTTCAATTTCCTTTTTGCCACCTCCTAGATGTCTTTAATATATTCCAAGGATTTTGAAGATTATGTTAATTCAGTTCACCCACAGGGTGTCTGTTGTTGGTTTGTTCTGGAAAGCCTCTTACTCTGTCTCTTGGTGTGAGCAACAGCCCGGTCCTCTGGTGTCCTTGCTAAGGAGGTTTCCAAGTCACTTTTGTAACTTGCCTTTTTTGAAAACAAGTTAGAAAGACTTTGTCAGTGATAATTTACTGTCGCCTTCCTCTGTCTGACTTCACACCATCATTTGGGTGATCTGGACTTGCCTTTTCCCCTTTGCTGTTGGTATCTCTTGCCTACACTCCCAAGCCCTCTTACAGCCCATCAAGGTCAACTCCTGCAGAAACAGACTTCAGTGAGGGCAGAAAGGTTCTGGCTTGTTCTGGTGCTGGAATAAAGAGAAAAAGTTGGGCCCTGAGTTCAGTATCTCTGGTGCTCAGGGCTGGCAAACTCCTCTTCAGCCCTTGGCAGTGAGAGGCTGTGTCACACCAGAAATACAAGGATTAATGTGGCTTATAAATGTTAATGTTAAAATAATGATGTCAGAAGAACCATGGAGGTTCTTAGTGCCTGGATGAATGGCTAATCCTCCTTTCAGGTCTGGCAGAGCTGTTGACCTCACTGATCCTTGAAGTCAGTGAGCAGCTCGGGCTAATTACAAGTAGGGTTAAAAACTTGCTTCCCTGAAGTTTCAATTTTCAGCTTTTGTCATTAATATCATGTACCTCTTCCTGTGTAAAATGCCTAGGAGGAGATAAACTGACCACAAGCACATTTGGTTTATAGACTGGAAAGTCCTTTATGTTTTTTTTTTTTTTTGGACTTACAGGATTTATAGATTTTTCTGCAAAAAATTCCCCTTAACTAGAAGTGAGAAAGTGAGGGAGAAAGAAAGATGCCACTAAACTAATAAAATTGCCTAATTTTGTCCTTTCGGATATAATTCAGGATTTTCCTGATAAAATAGATACAAAGCATTTTATTTCAGTGTCAACTTTGTATTTCTGGAAAATCTGGGGATTTCCAGAATTGCTGCTACATTGGTGGGCATTAAAAGGTCTAGGGTTGCACAGAAATTGCTCCAGCACATTCAGGAGCAGCTGAAGATGTGGCAGCCAGTGTGCAGCAGCACAAGGGTGAGACCTGGGCCCCTCTTGGCTGATTGTAGACATTGAGTGTAGCTTTCAGCTCATTTGGTAGTTAAAAACTCCTTTTAACTGAGATTTGGAACAGTTGTGTTCTCAGGATCTCTCTTATCCTTTATTAGTGTGTTTCATTTTCTTCTGTGCAATCTTTACTGCCTGTTAGGAGATTGTCATTGATTTCACATAAAAACAGTTGGTCATCTTTGCTGAGTCATTTGCAAGCAAGGAAAGAGCAGCAGCAGAATGCAGAGTGTTTGTCCCTCAGTCGCTGGTTTACTTCATTCAGTGACCTTGTGTGTCTTGGCTAATGGGCACATGAGCAGGCCTTTATTGCAGTAACATTTCTTTCTGCTAGAGTGAGACAAAGAATTGGAGTAATCCATTGGAATTACATCAGCCCCAGAGCACAAAAACCAGCCAGATATTGAGAGACAAACTCATTTCCTTACTGTGGGCACTAGAGAGGAGGAGGAAACAGAGACAGGAGAAGATGTACAGACCTGATGGTGATTCAGGAAGGACCATTTTATTTGTCCTGAAAAATTAAGTTTGTTCCCTCCAACTCCACTTGCACTTGCAGCGCATAGAAAACACTGGGGACAGCCTTCCATCAGGGGCCCAAAGAATCTCAAAGATCACAAAATCTGAGTGATCTCTGAAGATAATCAAGTTCAGTCCCTTTCTCAGAGCACAGCTAATTTCAAATGCAGACTAGCTTGCTGTGGGCTTTGTCCAGCTGAGTTTTGAGTATTTCCAGAGTTGGATACTCCTCTATGACCTTGTGCCTTTACTGGAGGGGTTTTTTCCCCCTTATGCTCAAACCACAAATTCCTTTTCTACAATTAATCCCCTGCCCCACCCTGAGGGAAATCTTCTTCCATCTGCTCGACTGGGGAGCTGAAAACAGCATTTAGAGCTCCTGTAGTTTTCTCCTCATAGTCCTTGACTTACTCCAGGCAGTTCAAGTCTCCATTAATCCCTCCCTGTCACCCAGCAGTTGTTGCTGTGTTGCTTTGGAAGGCACTGAGTCCTCTGTGCTTGCCAGTGTGGGCTGCCACTTTGGTGTGCTTGCACAAATGAACCCCAGAAAACATTTATGGGAGAGAGAGATTGAGCAGAGTATCAGGAGGGAGCTCCTGTCCAGTCAGAATGTGCAGCTGGGAACTGAAGTGTATTTGTGCCTTTTTGTTTTTCCTTTCAATTCTTCCTTATCCATATTGCTTTTGTCTCTTTATTTCTACATAATTCCCTGGGTTTTTTTTTTTTTCTGTTTGTTTTTTTTTCGTTGGTTGAATTTTTGGGGTTTTTTTCTTTGAGATGTTTGGAAGGAGTGGGAGCTCACTAAGTGAAAGGGTGCCTGGATTTGATTTGGAAAAAGTCAATCACCTCCATCTTCGTGGAGTATGATTTGATTAGGATGATGCAGAAATCATCGCAGACATGTCCGGGTGGGGTTGAAAGGTAAATTTAGCTGGCATTTGAGGCCTATGGACAGGAAATAAGATGAACTTTCCCTGCAGAGGCTTTATGCAGTTGGGGCCCATTCCTTCTGACCAGCAAAGAGGTGACAGTGATTCCATAAGGTCAAGGAAGTTCAAAGTGAAGGTTTGTGTGTTTTTTCCTGGTAAGTGTAAATAGTAATGGGATCAAGGCTTATCATATTGAAGGGACAAAATGCCTGTTCCCATAGGAAGGGGCTCAGCTGCTCTGCCTGGAAAATCCTTTGCAGCTTTGGGAAATGTCCTTCCAGGCTCTTGGAGTGTCAGAAGCTGCCTGCAGTGGAGGAAATGGGATTTTACAGGGATGTTCTCTGTTGTATTCATATTGTTGTATATCATATTTCCAGAGTCTCATACCTTCTGGGTGGTTTTCTCACAGCAGATCTTCGCAGCAGTGGTGTTGTTGCTTCTCAGTCAGGGCTCCTCTCCAAGGCTCTCCCTGAATGCCTCACCCCCTTTTATCTCAGTTACCTCCATGGGCTACAGCTGCTGCCCAATCAAGGACATCACAGCTGCAGCCCATTTACAATAACTAGAATCAGGGCAGGGTCACTTCTACAATACAGAGATCTTTTACTGCCATACATATATTTACAATACATATATTTACTCAGGCCCCTACATTTCCCCCTTTTCTTTTAACAATTATACAATTACAATACACATTTTTGTCCCAGCTCTCAGGCTGCCACAGCTCTCAGCTGTCTTGAATACATACAAATCCCTAGATGTTCCCAGGCTCTTTTCCTCAAAGGCCATATTCTTACAGCTCTCTGCTGCTACAGCTCCTTGATTCAAAGGCCATATGATAGTCTAAAGTCCCAGCTCTCTGGCTGCCGCAGCTCTCGGCTGTCCTATCTTCTACTGTCCCAGCTCTCCAGCTGCACAGCTCTCGGCTGTCCGGGGAATTCCATACCTTCATTAGATGTTTGGCTGCATGTTCTTCATCACGTCGGGGAACTCTATCACGTCGGGGTCACCAGATGTTGTATTCATATTGTTGCATATCATATTTCCAGAGTCTCATACCTTCTGGGTGGTTTTCTCACGGCAGATCTTCACAGCAGTGCTGTTGTTGCTTCTCAGTCAGGGCTCCTCTCCAAGGCTCTCCCTGACCAGCCCACCCCCTTTTATCCCAGCTACCTCCATGGGCTACAGCTGCTGCCCAATCAAGGACATCACAGCTGCAGCCCATTTACAATAACTAGAATCAGGGCAGGGTCACTTCTACAATACAGAGGTCTTTTACTGCCATACATATATTTACAATACCTATATTTACTCAGGCCCCTACACATATATTTACTCAGGCCCCTACAGTTCTCCATGTAAAGCACCACTTGGAGCCTGTCTGGGGTGCTCTGTGTTTGGGATAGGCCACAACTCCAGATCCATTCTGTAGCTTGCTGCTTGCATTCCTTGTGCTGAGATTCATTAGCCTGGGAAATCAGCTCCTGTGACTCTTCAGCAATGGCAAAAGCAGAACATTTTTATAATTGTGAGTTCATGCTTTATGTGGTATCACTACCTGTGCTTCAGCTTGCTTTCACTGATGGAAAAGCAACTTTGAAGCTTTACTGTATTAAAAACTGGTGTCTGAAGAAGGCTGTTCAAATGCTCCTTTATAAATACACATGTGTTAAGATAAACATTTCCATAACAGTGCTTTTCAAAAATATGTTCTCTTGGTGTCTTGAGTAATTACACCAATCTGCATGCAGTTTATTTCTGTTTATCTTCCAGTAAATTCACCAGATTCTTCCAGCACCATCCCATGTCAGTATTTTGGGTCTAATGTTCTGTGGCTTCAGAATTATCACCCACATGCATATTCCAAAATTGCAATTCTACTATAAAGTCATCCTGCAGGGAGCTCTTGTGGCTTTCACAACCTCATTTACACAGCAATAAATTCCCAAATCTCATTCAGCCAGTGTTTTCTCTGTGACTAAATATTTCAGTCACCCATCACAGAGGATAATTTTCTGAAGTTGAAGCAGTATGGGAATAACTGTTACAATTAAAGGTATAATAAACTGTTAAAGTTGAACAAATGAACTGGTGCTTTGGTGTAAAAGGCAGTAAGTTGTAAAACCCATTGTTCCTAATTATAGTAATGGGTGTTTCTCCTGCTTGGTCCCTATGACTGCTCTGTACAATCCTCAGTGCTGGGGCTAAGCTTGGCATGGCAGCTTCCTTTTAATTTATGGATTCCATTAAAGGCACCAAACCTTCAATTAAAAGGGGAATTCCATTGAAAACTCCTATTTCCAAAATAAGAATCCTTGAATTCTTTTATTCCATTTCCCCTGAATTACACTGAGCACATATCACTGCATGTCTTCTAAAATGTGCATTGTGTGCAGGGGTAAGGTAATTTCTGAGAACTATTGAGGCAGATTTTGTTTTTTTTTTTTTTTCACAAAAGAACCAGAAAGTTTGAAGAGGAAAGGGAGTTTGTGTGGCCATTGATAACAGGAGTTCCTTGTTGGAATTGCTGCCAATGCAGACACTTGAATGGTAATTGATCAAAATTAAATAAAACACCTCTGAAAAAGTGATGAGGCTTTTTCTCTTGCTAAAATACATTATGCTAATGTCATGGCTGTAGCTTCTAGAATAAACTCACCAAAACTAATAGAAGCATAGCTCAAAGAGATGTGGTTCCTTGAATTGCAGAACCTGTCTCAATTGGTAGGTAGTCAGTAAATGCTTTTTTATTCAAGGCAGATAATTTATCAGAGTCATGTTTGATCCCATCTTTCTTAGGTAATGGTTCAATGTGTCCTTGGACCCAAAGCTCTCGGAAATGTTCATAAAGGAAGGAAATAGTTTCATTGGAAAATGAAAAGGGTTTACTTTATTTTTGGGAATGGGACTTTCCTTTTATCTTCACACAAACCTAAAGGAGCTGTGTGAGTTTGTGATTTTTAAAACTGAAGAGTGTTTTACAAATTAAGGCTTAAATTCTTCCAGAAAATATGCCAAATATCTCAAATCCTTTATCATATATATTGCTTTTTCTGTTGGTTGTTCTTTTAATTATTTTGTTGTCCTCCTCAATACTGTTCTCTTGAGCTGGTTAACACCAAGACTGCTGAGTATCATAGAATTGTTGAGGTTGGAAATTACCTTTAAGATCAGAGTGTGAACACTGAAAAAGGAGGAGGAGAGAATAATGATTAGTGCAAGATACAGTCTTCATGATGTGTACAGCAAATTTTGGTTAGATAATTAGGCTGAAAGTTAAAATTTAGTAAGTGTCCCTATTTCCACAGTTGCTGCACTGTGCCAACACAAGCTTTGACACAGAATTCACCTATTTTTAGAGCCAAGTCAACAGATCTTGGGCATGCTTTGCTCATCACAGTATTTTAGCAGTAGCTTTTCATAAAAAAATTTTTAAGCACTTAGTAAAGTGCATTGTGTGAAAATTGTTCAGGCTTTGTTTGGTTTGTTTTGGCAATGTAGGATGTTTGCAACCTGCCATGGTGGTTGAAGAGGTGAGGTAGCTGAGGCAGGAAAAGACATCCTCTAGATTTAGCATTTGACCTGGGAAATGACATAATAACCCATCAGCTCTTCAGGCATCAGAAATGGGCTGATGATTCCAGCATCCAAGTGTCTCTGAGGAGCTCCAGTTAACTGACAAGGTTTGTTTCTTTCATGTGAACAATTAAATATTGACTGAGTATTTTTAAGAAACCTTGGCCACATGATCTGCTTGAAAACAATTGGAATAACTATCATACTTACTAATAAATTCTGATTGTTTTATACTACACTTATAATCTTGCATTCCTTAGAAAATAATGGTGTATTTTATAGACCTGCAGGGTGCTGTTAATGCTTTGTGTGTGGTGCAATCTGAAAAGGTAAGATTTTACAAAATGAATCCAGGAGAGGAGCAGAGCTGTCAGTATCTGATAAATGTGGTGTGCTTTGCTAAAGAAAAGAATGATGTCTGTGTTTTGTTCCTGACTACTCAGGTTTGGTGTCAGGGCTGTGAGGGGCCTGGAAGAGAGGTTTGCTGGGATTTTTGTTGCAATGTGTCTAAGTGGAAAGGCTTCCCATGGCAGCAGATGTTCTCCAGTAAAATGTCAAAGCTCTGCTGTGGATATCCCCTTGGCACTGATCCCTGCACTGCCTGTCATTGCTTCAGTTCAAGGTTTGGAAAGGTGTTTTCTGTAGAGTTCACAAAAGCTGTGTTTATTATCAGCACCCAGCTTAAGATTTTTCCTGGAACTTGTTCTCTGTCTTTAAGTATTTAGTCAGGTTACTCACTTCCATCTCCAGCATTTTCTTGGGCAGGGAATATGAAAACACTGAACCTCTGGGCTGAGCCTGGGGTCAATGCCTGGGAGATGTCTCAGAGCTGCCTTGAACAGGGGTTTAAGGCCATGAGTGCCCCATGGAGCCCTGTGAGGGACCCTTTCCCCACACTGACCAGTGAATTGTCACAGGGCACAGCCATGTCTCTGCCCTTCCATTTTCCAACTGCTGCACCCAGCAGGTGAATTCAGGATTTGATAATTCAAAGCCGATGGGGCCTGGGTTTGCTGCTCTTCATTCAAGGAGAGACCTTCAGAATTTGGATATTTCTGGGCAGGTTTTCCTTTTCCTCTCATTGCTAGAGGTGGAGGAAACCAATGCCTGGATCAGAACACTGATCATTTCCTGAGCTTCATAGAACCATGGTAGATCAGAATTCCCTTGGTCACCAGAAAAGCATTTTGCTGATCCAAGTGTTCTCAAGACCTTCAGCATTCACTAACCCTTCAGATCTCTTCTTCAGTAGTGTTTTGTTCAATGACTTTATTCAGGCTGTGCCAGTTTCTATGGTGTTTAGGATATTTTTTCCTGCCATCTCAAGCTGTAGTTCTATTGCTCACCAGCACTCAGCAATGAGTTGAATCTCCTGACTGTCACTGAGATGTTGTCACTTGGGTTTTGACTGGCATTGTACTGAGCCCCCAATAAATTTCCATGCTTGATTCTGTCAAAGCAGCATTGCCTGTGCACAGTGAGGCACAGTTTAAAATGTTATTAATATAACAGCACAAAGAAACTTATCTTTCACTACAACACTTCACTTTGTTCCCTGTGCTTTAATGAAGACCTTCACACTGCTGTAAAACTTGTTTTGGTTTACAGAGAAAATGAGAAAATGACTTGCCTCTCTCATTCTCTCATATTATATTGGCTTTAATTTTTTTTTTTTTTTTTTTTTTTTTTTTTTTTTTTTAGTGAGAGTTTAGGTTTCCATTTTCTCAAGTTATGTTAGTCCTTAAACTAATTTAATATTATATTTTACATTGCTGTATGTCTTGGAATGTCTTCTTTCATTTTAAAATGTCTTTGAGGCATGAGGTTATTTTTCACATCTTTTCTCCCAAAGCTTTTCTCTGAGCAGTTTAGTCACCTACAGGAGAGGGACAGGATGCTTGAAGACAGGGAAACACAGTATTCCCTTTATCCTTGTTGCTAACTCCCTTCTCACAGTGCTGTCATTCCCACACTCCAGGAGTTTAAATAGCTTTCTGAGAGTTGGATAGGTTAGTCTCTTTGTCTTTTCAGGGCAACAACTGTTAAAAAACATCCCCAACATCCCAAAACCGCCACATGTTTCTTGTTTCCTCTACAAGTTATTTTTAAGCATTGTGATTTTAAACCTGTTGCACTTAGTGATGCACATGCATCAGTGGGAATAATATTAATTGGTTTAAAAATGTAAAATGTTCTAGTGGAAAGCAGTAATATCATAATTATATCATTTATAATAATATAATTTATAATATCATAATAATGTAATTTATAACAACAGCACCTTGCTCTGCTCTCTCTCTCCCTCTCTCTGGTATTCCTGTAGTCACCGTAATGGAACAATATAGGAAGAAATCTAGTTGATTTTTATGGATTTTTTTCTGAGAAGTTTGGCTTTTCCTGTGCTTAATGTCTCTCCAGTCTTCTTTCAGAAGATTACATAGGGAAATATTTGAGCAGCTTCATCACAAACCTGTGGCAAAGTTGGGATGCTCTCACACTCTGCTGCACTCTCTGGTTTGTAAGCAAACTCTGCATTTGGGAAAACAAATATTCCTGGCAGAGAAGACACTGTTATCAGTGTGAGGTAATCCTAAATTTGGGGTTGACAAAGGTTTGGCTGTCAGGTTCTTTGGAACTTCACTTTCCTGAATAGTTCTCTGTGAACTCTCTGGCTGTGTTTGATTTCTGGGGGAAAGTTTTGAGGAAAAAGGGGAAAATTTTGTTCAAAGCCACTTTTTCCCTGGAGCAGTTCCTGCTGGGTTGGTGTGGCCCAGCTCAGCCCTGTGTGAATGCAGTGAGGGAATGGCTCCTGCCTGTGTGCCTGTGCTCTGTGGTGTTGTTAGTGGTCAGGAACACATAATCATGGAATAATTATATGCAGGGGCTTTTATTGAAGAGCTCAGGGTGCCAGGGGTACAGACCCAGATCTGTCTCCAACATGGATTCAGGATAAACACGTTTTTATACCCTTATTGTTATATAACTACATATTAATCATTAAACTTATATTGTTCTATTGTATACATTGATCTCATCCGAGCATGGATTCTTGTAATCTCCATCAAACTCCCCAAACATTGTTTCTCATGATTCCTGTTACAATTAAACAATAATTATATCCAATTGCCAAATAATCATCACATTTAACAATCATATCATTTATCATATAGCAATCATATAATTTATCATAGTCATTAAATGATTTTACAGGTGCATGTTGTATTGCACGTTTTCTTACAGGTGCAGTTTTGCATGATCCAGTCAAGCCCAACATTTCCCAAGGGCCTACCCTAACATTTTCCCAGGCTCTACCAGGCCCAACCTTTCTTTCCAACTCCCCTGAATATCCCATGATTTTAGAAACATTTTATTCCTGTACTCTCAGTGTCACCTGGATGATCTGACAGGTAACCTGAGGCAGCACAGAGCAGTGGAATGCTCCAGTTGCACACTTAATATTCAACAGCAGCTGCTGTGGGGGCTGCCAAAGGCACAGCAGGAACAGCTCTGCCCTGGGATGGGATTTTCCAATGCTGCACATGGCCCAAGAACTGGAGCTGATTAACGGCCCTGCTCTAACTGGGACTCATCTGTGGTTTTGCTGTGCTTGAGTCATGTTTAGTTCTTTGGTAAAGCAAATTGTTTAATGCTTTATCACCAGTCTCATCCCTTTTAGCTGCATCACACTGAGAATTAACTGGTGATCAGAAATCTTAGTGTTCTCTCATCCTTCCTCTGATACAGTGACACAGATCTCACAATAATAAAGAATTTTCTCAGTTGTATAAAGTGACAGGGGTATCCTGCCTTTAAGTGTCAATGCCTTTCCCCAAGCCAAAGAAACAAGAATTTTCCCCCCTGTCATTCTCAAAGTTATCTTAAAATCTTGCATTGATTCATTTCATATTTGTGTGGTACTTGTTCTACTATCCCTCCACTGCCTTATTTTTATCAATCTCAGAAGAGCTCTTGTACAGATAACGCTGCACACAGTTTCCCTAACAAGCTATGCAAGACACCATGAAAGGATTTTGCAGAATCATGCTATAAATCCCTTGAATAGGTGCTATTGATTTCTGAAGAGGTCTTGCTGCAAAAGGAATGTGCTGCTCAGGTCTCCAGAGGTGTTACTAAAAGGACAATAGCACTGGAGAAGCAACAGCAGGAGCAAATCGATTCCCTGGCTATTTTTTGTTTGTTTGTTCTCAGTGAGATGATACAGAGGGAGAGGAGATGGATTGAGCTATATTCTTTCAGCCAGGCTGAAAGTTGCTTTCTTTTTTCATGTTGAGCCATTTGATGTGCCTGAAATGAGTGAGAGCTGAGGTCTATTGCTGGGTATAAGTGGCAAACAGACTCAGCTTGTCAGGTTGTTTACTTGCAGTGTGTGAGCAGTGGCTCTTTCACAGTGAGCACACACTGCCTCCTCCAAAGGAGCTATCCAGCCATGTGCCAGACTTACTCCAGGGAGGAGGGAGTTTGTCTTATTCTGCCACTGCCTCTGGTTTAAGACCAGGCTTGTGTATTCTTTTGCTGTCAGACAGTGATTTTTTTTTTCTTTTAATGAAAACATAGGAAAGGAATTTTGTTTGTAAAAAGTAGCTGTACTATTCAGAGTTATCTTTTCATCAGGCCAGCCAGTGGCTTGTATTCACACTTGAATGCTGACAAATGACAGGAGAGGAAAAAGAAGAAATTGCTGGAAGAGAAATGGAAGAAGAACCCATGAAAACTAGGTTAGACACTCACCATTACTTTCTTTAAAAACATCTCTGATGTTGACTGGAGCTGGTTCCCATTCTGTTGTTTTGAGAAGCAGTAAGTCCTCATTCCTCCATGCCAGAAACTGCAGTGGTTTTGGAATTATTTTAAAATGAAGCTGAAGCTTGCTGCTCTTTTCATTTACCTTTTTCCCAGTTGTTCTCGAGCTCAGTAGTTGTTGCACTTCATCTTTGGAAAGACAGTGTTATCCTCAAGGAATATGTTTTATCAAAGAGATGTGTTCTAGCTATTTCCTTTGTATTGTGTTCTTTACATCATGTATTTGGGCTTGTGTCTATAAGAGCAGATTTTGGAGTATATTTTAATTTGTGGTGTTTGGGACTAGCAAGAAAATAGCACCTTTAAAATACTTCTGGAAGATCTACAGGATTTTGGAGGCTGTTTTCAAACAATGGGGCATTTAAAGTCTTGAGAAACCCTTTTCTTTACTCAAAGGCACCTGATGATGTTTCTAGGCTGGTCCTTAGGCAGGCCCCACTAAAAGAGCAATGTACCAATTCACACTGAGAATCCAGTTTAAGATGCTGATGTTTCACAGATGATTTTGTCCATCTGTAGTCTCTGGCTGTGGTACCCTAAGAGGAGGAATCATTTTTTTCTTGTATAAAAACTATCTATAAAGCTCTTCTGTTTTATTAACAGCTATCCTCTAACAGCTTTCTTGAAAATATCAATCTGCTCTCAGATTTCTACCAGATTTTCCCCCCAAGGTATTTTCTTTCCTTTTCTGTCCTCTGAATTGAAGCAGTCTTACTTCAATGCTAGCAACATACAGACTTGGTTCTGCCCCCTTTCTTCCCCTATTCTCACAGTATTTTGAGTGGAAAGTAGTTTTTCAAATTATGCTATTTTGCTTTTCTTCTTTTTCTTTTAGGTATTCTCTGTATTCTTTACACATTCTTTGTAGTTTTTTATTGTAACTTAGCCTTAGTATTTTCCAAGGAAGAAAGACAAAACAAGTACCAGGACCCCTACACTTGGTTGGTTCTTGTCTTGGTTCTCTCCTTGTTTTGGTTCTCTTTAAAAGCCAAGGTTGAAACCAGCCCTTTGAGACATATTTTTTACAAACAGATCTTAGTCCTCATCTGAGGGAGGAGGATTTAGGAGGTGCTAGAACTGGGGGGATTACTTCACTGGACCTGCTTCTAACTGGGGACTCTGGCCAGATGTGCTAATTTGAGAAATTGATGAAAATCGCACACATGTGTTTGGCACATCTTTGGCTTTTTCTGACTGATGAATTGCACACCTAAGGATCCTTATATAAAGGTGAAAACCCCTTATTATTACCCTAAATGTGTCTGGCTAGTGATTCTAGGGCCAAAGAAAAGGACATCCCAGCTTGTCTCAAACCTGTTCTGGAAGGAAGCAGTCCATTTCCATTGCCTAGCTTCAGGTGCATCTGGGGAAGAGGGAGTCAAGGGCTCAATATGTTCTCTCTTGGTAATTTTTTTCCCCCAACCAATTTTCTATTAAAATTGTAGGACTGAAGAATAATTGAGGAGGAAAGAGACTTCTGGGGGCTCCTTGTCCAACCCCTTGCTTAGAGCATCCTCATACATCAGGTTGCTCAAGACCTTGTCCAGGTGAACTCGGAATATCCGAGGATGGAGATTCCTTCGTTAGTGTGGAGCCCCGTTCCAATGTATGACCACTCTGAGGTGAAAAAAGGCTCCCTTGTTCTCCCTTGTGCCTCTGGATCCCCGTCCTTTACCTGCACACTGAGAGGTGGCTCCGGCTGTGCCTTCTTCACCCTGTCCCAGAAGGCAGCTGGTTCAGAGACACAAGTTGTGTTAAGGCGAACAGTCATTTTGCTAAGTTTGTCTTCTTTAGAACTCAGTGCAGATTTTTCTGAAATTCCCCAGCATTTTTTATTTTTACATTTGTTTCCAATACTGCTTGATAATGAAAGGTGAGTCTATTTAGAAGTAATGAAAATACAGAGAAGCCCCTGCTGACACAGGGCACCTCCAGGCAAGCTGCTAAAGAGGATTCATCTTGAGGGACACCTTTAATACTGCTCTGGAAAGCAGGGTCAGCCTCCACCTACTTTTTAATGAACTTGCATATCTGCAAAGAAATACAAATGGAATTGTGTGGAAAAGATATTTTTTTCGTGTGAAAATATATATTTGTGATAGAGATTTGGACTGAAACTGGTTTTAGTTTTATGGGCCATGTAGCTTCAGAGGAAAACTAATGCTGTTAGTGAAAGTCCTTATATTACAACTTTTCTTCAAAGGATGGGCTTTAGTCCAGTCAGAAATCTGACACAGCAGCTTAATTACAGAGAGTAAAAGAATAGATTTAGTTGTTTAAAAAAATCTAATTTCCATCTGTGGTGGAAGGTTTACATGTAACTCTTGAGAAACATTTATTAAAACCACCCTTACAACATGCACAGAGCCAAACCAAGGCAACACCACTTTGGTGGACTGATTTTATGCTTTATATTCGGTTTTGAATTTATTCTTTCTTTTCTGGTTATTTCTGTACACGCAGCTTCCAGCATATGCCACAGCCACACAAAAGCTGCTCCTGATGGCCTCTGATCTGCAAACACTGCAGCAGGAAATCTCCTCTGGAGACTTGTTTGACAGAACGAGGTGAGAGAGGAGATCTCTTCTTCTGTGTTGGCCCCTGGCAGTGAATTTGTTACCCACGTTGTGCCTAAACTCTGAACTGGGTGAGGTCTGAAAGGTCAGTGTCGGTCCCTGACCTGGCAGTGTGGATGTGGAGGAACGTCCTGTGGAATCACTGGAATCGGAGAGAATGGCATCTTGGGGAATAGGCTTTGGCAGTCACTCCACATTATATCTCCTGCTTGCACTGAACATTTTTTTCCAGGCTAGGGATTAATTTAACTCTGCATGGCTTTATGCTATCCAGCTGCTGCAGTGCTTGTGGCTATGTGCTGTAATCATCCTGACTGGGTCTCGCTCTGGATGAGTGCCACACTGCTGCCCCATGGGTTTGCTTCCAAAAGCAAAAAACAGTAGCACAATAAACAGACATAAATAATGCAAATATTTAGAAATATGTTATTTATATTTATATAGGTGTTGCTTATAGCTGCTACCTTTACAGAAATTGTGGGAAAAAAAAGGAGGTAATGGAATTAATAAGTAATTGTTGAACTGTTTTGGTTTGTACATACCCCTGATTTGATTTGTCCATACCTTTAATTTGATTTGTACATATTCTTCCAAACCTTCTCTCCAAACACTGCTTGCTTTCCTGAGCTATTTTTTTAAGTTTTAATGAATCTTTTGAAAACAGGTAAACCCCAGTGATCTGCAAACAGAGAGTTGAAATCCACATCTGTGAGTGTCAGAGCACAGTTGACTTTTTGTATGCCATAAACTCTTCCAGGGCCGCCTTTGAACCAGAACTTTTCTTTAGACACTCCAAATCCTCCATCTGGTACCTTGTATTCAGAAGGGACAGAGAAAGACTGAGTTTGATTTTCTGTATTTAATGGGCTTGATTGGGATTGTACATCTCTATTGCTTCACTCACTTCAGTAAAAAGCCGCTCTCTGTATCTCTCTGATTTCAGAATTTGGATGGAAATTGATAGTGGTATCACAAAAAGGAAAATACTATTAGGAACTAACACTCAAGACAAATGACACAGCCTGGCTTTGAAAATGGAACTAATTTATTCACCCGCTCCCTTGGCAGCAAAGCAGAAATGAGTGGAAAGGATGAGAAGTGATAACAGTGATGGAAGCTGGGGCATCCTCCTGTGGGCAGGCACTGAGGCTGTTCTAAAAATGTGCAGTCAGTTTTCTGACACAGAGTCACCACCTTCTGAGAAAGGTCTGCATTTCTAACATTAGGCTTAAGGCTCAAGAAAAAAAATGTAAAATTACATCTCTTCTGCCCACTCCTCACTTATGTTTTGTATTCTGCTGCTGGCCTTTGGCTGTCAGCACCAGAATCACATTAGATGTGTGGGGATCCCTATAAAATCCCTCATTCCAGCTCAAAACAGCAAAACTCCAGCGGTGAGGGTGCTCTGGGAGCACTTGCACAGGTGGGCTTGGTGCTGGTATGAGCTCAGCTTGTACCTGGAAATCCAAGGAAAATGAGCCCCTCTGTCCCTGGCATGAGCTCATCTGCTGTGCTTGCATGCTCAAATGAACTTGGCAAGAGGATTTACCCTGGAGGGCAGCAGTGGATTGTGCCATGGCAGAGAGAGTGGCAGGCATTGCCGATTCCTTGGTACACACAGCACTTCCAGGGCACTTTCATCTGCTGGAGCCACTGTCACACCAGCTGCTTTCCCCCCTGACTCCAGCCTGGAATTGCTCAGGCTTGCCTGATTTAAGCTGATTTTGTGAGGTTTTTTGTTTCATGCCCCCTTGTTGCTCCCTGACACCCACTGCTCCAGCTGACTGTCCCAGCCTGGCCAGCAGCTTTTCTGATTTTGGCTCTCAGCAAGAGGGCAGGTAACTCTGAGAGCTCACAGCATCTCCTGGCTCATCAGGGACCTGGGAACAACTTCTGCCAGCTCACACCTGGGAACAGGCACTTATATAAAACTTCCCTCTCAGGTTTCTTGGCTTTTGACCCTGATGCTGGAAGCTGTTGGCTGTGATTAGGAGGAGCCTGCAGTCAGACATGTGGCTGAATTGTGGTAAGTTCACACCTTATCAGGTTCTTTTCTACTATATGATGAATTTGCGATATTATCTGTAAAAAGTACATCTAGTTTTGTAAACTCATGAAAATAAATGTGTTAGTGTCTGTCAGCTTGTCCTTTCCCTTTATCATTCCTCCTGTTCACTAGATTCCAGCAGACCACTCCTCTGTTTCTTGGCTCCTTTTCTCTCCTAAACTCTTCAGAATGAGAGGTGCTGAATGGATTTTGCCTTATGCACACAATAAATGTATTTAAATAAGCAAAACTTCAGCAGAGTGGGGAGGGACAGAGAAGCACAGATTATGTCAGATATGGAAACCTGTTGTATTCATATTGTTGTATATCATATTTCCAGAGTCTCATACCTTCTGGGTGGTTTTCTCACAGCAGATCTTCACAGCAGTAGTGTTGTTGCTTCTCAGTCAGGGCTCCTCTCCAAGGCTCTCCCTGAATGCCTCACCCCCTTTAATCTCAGCTACCTCCATGGGCTGCAGCTGCTGCCCAATCAAGCACATCACAGCTGCAGCCCATTTACAATAACTAGAATCAGGGCAGGGTCACTTCTACAATACAGAGATCTTTTACTGCCATACATATATTTACAATACATATATTTACTCAGTCCCCTACACATATATTTACTCAGGCCCATATATTTACAATACATATATTTACTCAGGCCCCTACATTTCCCCCTTTTCTTTTAACAATTATACAATTACAATACACATTTTCGTCCCACCTCTCAGGCTGCCACAGCTCTCAGCTGTCTTGAATACATACAAATCCCTAGATGTTCCCAGGCTCTTTTCCTCAAAGGCCATAGTCTTACAGCTTTCTGCTCTTACAGCTCCTTGATTCAAAGGCCATACTATATTCTAGAGTCCCAGCTCTCAGGCTGCCACAGCTCTCGGCTGTCCGGGGGATTCCATACCTTCTTTCGATGTTTGGCTGCTTGTTCTTAATCACGTCGGGGTCACCAGATGTTGTATTCTTATTGTTGTATATCATATTTCCAGAGTCTCCTACCTTCTGGGTGGTTTTCTCACAGCAGATCTTCACAGCAGTGGTGTTGTTGCTTCTCAGTCAGGGCTCCTCTCCAGCCCCCCCTGAATGCCTCACCCCCTTTTATCCCAGCTACCTCCATGGGCTACAGCTGCTGCCCAATCAAGGACATCACAGCTGCAGCCCATTTACAATAACTAGAATCAGGGCAGGGTCACTTCTACAATACAGAGATCTTTTACTGCCATACATATATTTACAATTCATATATTTACTCAGGCCCATATATTTACAATACCTATATTTACTCAGGCCCCTACACATATATTTACTCAGGCCCCTACAGAAACCTGGGCAATCTGCATCAGGAGGTCCTGGTAAGACTCTGGGCAGATCCTGTTTGTGCTGGGTGTGACTGCAGCAGCAGCAGCTCTGTTGTCCTTGGTTGTGTTCTCCACAACATGTCAGTCTGGCTCAGAGCAGTGCCCCCTAGACCCTGATCTCCTGCTTCAAGAAGGGTTTGGGGCTTTTTAGGGTGAGGATCTTTCTATGACTGGATAAAATCTGAACCCTTGGGAAACTTGTGAAGCTGCTACTGCAAACTGCAGCCAGGCCATGGTGACACATGCAAGCTTTAAAACAAATTTTGAGTTATCCTCAGTCATATTGCAGTCATGTCCCCAGAAATCTGTGATTTAGCTCCTCCCAGGAGCATGAAGAAGAAAAAGCTTATTTCCTTAAAAGCAAAGTTGGCAGAATGATGGAGCCTGTGTATGATGGTTTCAGTGGGGAGATCCACCTTCCCTCAGTTCCACCTTTCCTCACTAACCTGCTGGCATTGCTCCAGGTTAGTGGTGCAATTCTTTCCATCCTGTTCCTCTTTCTGCTCCATTTTGATGTCTTGCTGCATCTTTTTCCTGCTCCATTCAGCTTTGGGGGTTTTCATCTTGTTCTGTGAATCCAGCAGCTCAGAACCATTGAACTCCTTCAATTTGAGTTTTAGCTTTTCCCATCTGTGCTGATTGGTCTCACTTTACCATTCCTCTACTCATGTGCTCAATGTTTGTGCAGTGACTGTTGTCATTTTCTGTTTGTGCTGCTGTAACATCCAAAAACACCGTGTAGATCAAAGCCAAGTCAAGCTAGCGCTTGCAAAACCTAAGGAAATGAGAAAATGTGGTTTGTATCCCAAAGAGCTTTACAACAAAGAGCTTTAATTCCTATGTCGTGGTTAGACTTTTTAAAGGACTTTTTTGAGGCCAGCAGAATGTGAGAAGAATTGTCGAGTTTGACTGAAGAGAAGATGACAGTCTGTCTCCCCACCTGTGGTTTGGGTCATGGCTGCAGTGAGCAGCCTCCTGCCTCTCTCCTCCTCTCCCAGTCAGCTTTAGCATTCTGGAGCAAGCAAGGAGAAAGTTTCCTGTGACCTCAGAGCACCACCTATAAATCCAGACACTGTTACCTAAGAGTAGAGACAACTCCTGCATATAATTTAGAGGATCAGTGCACTGCAGGACTCCTCAGTAACACAAGCCACAGATGTTTGTCACTGCTATTCTTTTTTTCTGTAATAGCTATAGCATCTCGTTGAGTGCATAGCACAGGAGAAGAGACCAGCATGGGTCTAAACTGCCTGGTTTTAGCTCAAAGTGGGCCTTTATTAAAATACTCAAACCCCATTTGTTATATTTAGAGATTATAGTACCATTTGTAGATGTTTGCTGATTGCTAAATCAGGATACCAAGCAATTATGAAATGGAAGTGCTTTATGAATTTCATTTTCTGATATGAAAAGCACAAGGGAAAATACCAATATTAATACTGTAGAGTCTCCAGGATAATTCTGCAGGAGAAATTTGCTGGTACATATTCTAGGTAAGCTCTGCAGGGACAGACTGGTTGTGCAGCAGCTCCCTTGCCCCATCAGGACCCAGGTCATTGAGAGCTCCGTGGTCCCCTGTGAAAAATCTCATTTGTAAAAGGGTCTCTGAGATGTTCCTCCCTGTGCTCATTTCATCATTCCACAGCTGCCTTCCCAGCAGGGCACCATTTCCTTCTTGGCCTCATCTCTCTCATTCAATACCCACCTGGAAGGAGCAGACAGGGTTTCTACAGACAAACTCCAGGGCCATGTGGAGTAGACTCCTTTCAAAGCAGGATCTCTTTTGTGCCTTTGTAGAGGGGGTCAGAAAGACAAATAAATAATGATTTTTAAAAATTAAAAATAGTTGCCTAAAGACCTTCCCATTGCTACGGATCTAGTGTGTTATTGTGATATTTTATGAAAAATCCTTTTGCCAGCATTTCTTCTCCTAGGAAGCTGGGAAGCTTCAGCTTCTTCTTGGTTTGCTGCTTTGGAATGTGATTTGGAAAATTGTTTACCTAGCATGTGAACTGTTTTAATTTAATGACTATTCACAGCTAGCTGTGTCAAACTTTCTGAGTCTGTTATGGGTTTTTTATTATCATTTTTGTTTTTGCCTTCTGATGTATTCTTTCTCTTTCTTTATTATAGTTTTAGCATAACATTTTTAATATAAAATAATATCATAATATAATAAATCAGCCTTCTAAAAACTTAGATTCTCATCTCTCACCTCATCCTGGGGACCCAACACCACAACACTAATGCTCACATTCCAGGATATTGCTCATGGCAGTTGAAGCTGTAACATTTTTCTCACCTATTTTGTTTCCTTCCCTCAAGGTTTACATTTTCATTTGCTTTCATGCAGCAAATAAATTCCATGAAAGGGAAATGCTTAATAAACAGCCTCTGGTAAAGAGTATGGCATAACTGGCATAACTCCTTTGCTTTTTAGAAGCATGAAGATTGCATCACTGAATATTGTGCCTGTCAGTAAATTAAATAAAAAACCCAAACCAAGTCCAGGAAATTAAATTCATTATAAAGATAATGGAAAATTCTGATTTTCCTTGCTGCTGTCGCCATGCACACTTTAATTGTTTCCTTGAACAGTCAACACCTTGTAAAGAAAATAAACATCCTCTTCTCTTAAGGCACTGCTCAGTTTCCTAGGGATGTGTGGCCCCCTGAACTGGAGTGTTCCAGCTGTGTTTCAGCCTGGCCTGTCCCACAGTGCTGTCCTGGGGCTTTAGCTGGTCACTGTGACCCCAAGATAAGTTAGAAAATCTCTTTTCACAGCCTGTCAGTGGAAGAAGGAGTCAGAACTCTTCAGTTCTTGTTCTCAAGGTTGTTTATTGTTTCTTATCTATAAAATTCTTTCTCTGGCCTGCTTAGGTCCATTCAGCAGGACAGGCAGAGGCAAACTGCCTGTCCTTGGGGTGGTGTTATCTTTTTATACTAAAAACTACGGGTGCATTATTTACCATAACTTCCCAATACCCATCACCTGTGTTAGACAGTGAGCTTCTACTCTAAACCAATCCAAAAGTGCCAACATCACAGCAGAAGATGGAGGCCAAGAAGAAGAAGGAGAAAGGCTGGACATGCCCAGATTCCTCCATCTTGCCCCCTGAACCCCCATTCTAAAAACCCTAAAAAATTTGGTTTTCACCCCATTACAAACTAATTATTATTCTGCTTAAACTTTTGTAGCTTGCAGATCCTCATATAAGGTTGGTAACTTGCTCCATGGGTCATAATCAAAGTCAGAGGCGTCTTGGGGTCTCTGAGCCCCCTGGTAGGGGTCCTGGCAATCCAGGACAGCCAGAGGGATGTCCTGAATTCCAGCAGTGCTGCTTTCTGTTCATGTTTGCTGAGCAGGGGTGAGAACAGCTGGAATGTCTGCAGGGGAGGAGGAAGTGGCTGTGCACCTCAGGGCTGGGGATGCCAGGCCTTGGTGGAACAGAGCAGGGAGCTAAGAACAGATTGCTTTGCCCCACTTCATGTATTAATCAGTTTGATTATTTTACTCTCTCCAGTTTTGCAAATCAGACATAATCAGGTTCCCTTAATAGCATGATAGGTCTGTGTGTTCAATTATACAGGGCAACATTATTCATAGATCCTTCTAATTTCCCCATATAGACTAATCTTATTAATATTTATCTTCTAATATATTTACAAATTCAGAGAGGGTAATCTCTGTCTAAATGAAGCTACTGCTCATGCAGAGTTCTCTTCTTTAAAGGAGTCATGGTAGAATTTGATATTATAAAAAGCTTAAAGCAGAAAAAATGAAATTAACCATGAAGCATCATTAACAATGATGGTGTCCAAAATGTTTGTGTGGCTGATTTTTAAGGTCTTTTCCAGGCCAAACCATTCTCTGTTGTCAAAAGAAAAGGCAGGAAGGGTAAGAGCATACAGCAGGTGAAACCCCAAGTTCAGAAACACAACCACTTTAGTTCTTGACCTCAGTGTTTATGTTTGGCTACAGACACTGCCTTGTTCAATGGTCAGGAAACAAATGCCCAGGTCCCAAAGGATCCTGTGTCTGCCTCTTTCCATCCATTTGTTTTAATCAGTGTGGGATGAGGAGTGGGGGAGAAAAGCAAGCAGGAATTTCGAAAAATGCAGGTTATGACCTAAGCATGGCTGCAGCTTCTTCCAGTTCTGGGCACTGGGTTTGGCTCCTGAAGCAGGAGGAGCTGTGTCTGGAGAGCTGATCTGGAGTACGTTCACTGTGTACTAGTTGGAAATGTCCAAGTGGGTATTTAAGGGACTTTGGACTGACTCTTCAGTGCCAATGACAACAAGGGTTGTGTGAAGCATTTAGGCACACACAAACCTGTCCCTGCTCAGTAAAGCACTTCAGGGTGCTTTTAAGGCCCTTGATTTCTGCTCTTGGTTTTATCAGCAGGAGGCTTTTCAAAGGCAAGAGGCTGCCCTTATCTCACAAACAGGCTAAGCTGCCTTATGGCAAAATAGTGCTCAAAAACTCTTCATTCCTCAAAATGTTGATGTTGTTCTCCCTCCTCTGCTGCAGTGCTCAGTGCAGGGAGGGAGAACAACAATTCCTTTCTTACCTGGGCATTTGGGAAAGTGTTTCTAATGATGTCATTCTGCTCTTTTTCCCCTCAAACAGTCACTGAAAATACTCTGGATTTTCCTCAGACTGCTGCATTGGCAGGTTGATGCATCCCTGTCAGTCATTGCTTCTCCAAGTGCTCGTGTTCCTGCATCAGCTCGTTCAGGGCAGTTCTTCCAGGTGTGCACCAATGCAGCAAAGAAAATCAAACAGGTGTGAAAGCAGGAAGAAATGGTCACATTGCTTCATAAGATTCTGTACAGAAAGACACCTCATTGAGATTGGAAAAATCACTGGGTTTCTTGCAGCCAGGCAGAAAATTCTCTGCTTCTCTCCCCCTTTTCCTCTGAACAGCCAGGCAGATTTTGGGGTGCAGGAGAAGGATGCCATGTGCAGGTTTTCCTGCTGACTGCCTTAGATTTAGGATATGCCACAGATTTTCAACATTCAGGCATCATTAGAGCCATCTTTTCTGATGTTCTTTATAGCCCTGGCTAAAGGGTTTTATCTGGTAATGCTGAACTAAATTATCTCTAAAAGTACCCGTTTGTGAGGCGGAAACCAGAAAACAAGAACATGCCTCTGTGTGCTGGGCAGGTGTCTGCTCTCAGAGTGTAAAATGGGCACCTCAAGTCATTCCACTTGGCTTTGGAGCTTATCATGGACCTTGTTCTGCCAGGTTAAAGCATGCTGAGCAGGGAGGGATAACAGGAAAGATTAGGGGTGTGGGAAAACTTTTTTATGTAAGAGCAAAAGGATTGATGCTGTTCACTATGGAGAAGCAACAAATGGGAACAGATCTGAAAATCTCTTACCATTTGTGACTGTGAAGCCCAGGTAACAGGAGGTAGAGATATTAATTTAAAATGAGACACTTAACACCTGTTTAAAAAGAAATTTCTCATTCTTTCCATATTTTAGCCATATTTTAGCTCTTTCAAGACTTCATGGGGACTAAGAGATTAGTATGATTTTTCTTTTCATAGGAGTTTTTTTTGAAAGACTCCTTATTTATAGGCAGAATATCCCATTATATGTCAAGTGTGACAAAACTACAAATTGATCAAAACCAAAAATGCTCACAGTATTTGACAGAATCTTAGTGCTTCAGTGCCATGGTTTGTAAGCAACATTCCCTGTGCTATCAGAGGTTTTCTTCACTTAGTATAAAGCATGATAAGAGGGATCAAATGCATTTCATGGAAAACCATCTCTGAAAAAAAATTAAAATGTATACATTATGTATACTTATATACATATATATATATATAAACAGTTTATATATTAGCCTGAACTGGGTATAACATCCTGCAATCCTACACATGTCAGTTCAGCCTGGAAAAAAGTGACAATTGAGGCCATTTTCCCTCATCCTGTTATTTTGGTAATATACAAGTTATAATTGTTAAATTGAGTCTAAGCAATCTATAATATAATTTAGTTTAACAGGTTGCCTACAAATATCCACAAAATGAAAGGTATTTGGACAAATATCTTTCACAAATGATATTTATTAGGCAGAAGAGTGCTAGAATTGCAGTGGTTTGTTTTCATACATTTCGGTTTCATGAATCTGCTAAAGAGGAAGCATCCTATTTTTTTATTGCATAATTATACTAAAAAACCCCCAAAAATTCATAAAGCTGGTGTATATTAAAAATATCTGGTTCATTTCCTTATAAAATATCTCTGAGCAGTGTTTTGTGTATATTTTAATACCATTGATAAGATCCTGGTTTGTCTCTTGGATTAATTTGTAGCAAAATTTTATGGACATTGGCATCTTTCAGTTCCAAAGGCAGCTGATATTTTGAAGGATGTTCCCCTGGGAATGAGGCTGGTGTTTTAATCTGCCCACTTGCAGTTATTTTCACTTTTAATAACCTGCTACCTTGGAACCTTGACAACATTTAAACTGAGAGTTCCATGCCTTATGTTGATGATTAATTCTTGATTCAGGTAAGCACACAATGAAACTAAAATGTCACTTGTGGTTTAAGATACACAAGACATAATAAATTAATTAAGTGAACATCAGTCTCCTTTTCCTGTTGGAAGATATTGGTGAGAATATTGCTCTGGGTTTGATTTTACTTACTGAACTTTTACCTGCTTGTGGGATGAATACAAATATGGGACATTCACAGATGTGTTTGATGTTTGTCATTGCTTCAGTAATTTCCTTCTGGGATAACTGAGAGCAATTTCTGCACCCAAAATCTGTTTCAAATGTGGAATTTCTTTTAAAAATTCCAGAGCAGTTGTCATTCAGGAAAAGAAAAGAGACAACCTGAGATAGAAGTCAGTGAAAATAGAACAGAGTTGTTCAGGTGGCAGGGACCTGCAATGAGTCCCCAGTCCAACTGGGCAAAATAAAATAAAAACCAAGTTCTAAACCCCATCCAGGTATTCACAGAAGAATGGGGGCTGTGTAACTTGGACAGTGATGTTTGCTTACACTTCTCTAAGTGCTTGCAGAGCTGTTTGGTTGCACTTCTCCTTTCTTATGCTTACTGAGACAGAACATTTTATGCTCTTTACAATGAAAATGTCTGCATATACACAGAATGCTGGCATTATTATGAAATTTTAAGGTACTACAACCAATATTTTCCTCACAAAATTTAGAACTTGGTCGGAGAGCAACAAGGCTGGAGAGGGGCTTGGAGCACAAGCCATATGAAGAACGACTGAGGGAGCTGGGGCTGTTCAGCCTGGAGAAAAGGAGACTCAGGGGTGACCTCATCACTCTCTACAACCTCCTGAAGGGTGGCTGTGGTGAGCTGGGGGTCGGCCTCTTCCTCCGGGTGACAACAGACAGAACAAGAGGACACAGTCTCAAGCTGCGCCAAGGGAGATGCCAGTTAGAATTAAGAAGGAAGTATTTTACAGAAAGAGTGGTCAGATACTGGAATCATCTACCAAGGGAGGTGGTGGAGTCATCATCCCTCGAAGAGTTCAAAAAAAGACTGGATGTGGCACTTGCTGCCATGATCTAGTTGAATTGTTAGAACGTGGGTTGGACTTGATGATCTTACAGGTCTCTTCCAACCTTGAATTTCTGTGATTCTGTTATCATTTGACTGTTTGATTTATTTCTTGAATTCTCATTTTGAGCAAGCTAAATATTTTTATTTCTGGAAAGAAAATTGCCAGTCCTTTTAAATGCTGGAAATGCAGTCCAGAGGTTTTTTCCTAATCCTTGTGGTGCCCCATTGCTATGAGGTTTTGAATGGGCCATGGAGAGTGACCAGGGCACTTGGGGCTGCCCCTGGGTCCCTTCTCTAACCCTGTCAGAGAGCCCAAGCAGAGTCCTGCACGTGTTGTTTTGTAGCTGTTTAATGTCACCACTCTACTAAAACCAAGGAGAAAGTTGGTGATTCATGTAGGATTTGAAAGAAGGATTTACCATAATTTCCATTTAACCTGTCTAGCCTTAATCAGGTTATTTCTGTTTGTAGAAGGGAAACTGGAGAGAGGAATATTGAAGCTTGTCTGCAGTCACTCTTTGGACAAAGCACATAAACCTTGCCCACTGGATTGAGTTTTGGATCCTTGATTACAGGAGTTTGTTTGGGATTCTTTCATCCTTGGAGGGCTTGGAAGGCTCTGATGGCAGAGCAATGTATCCTTCAGTAATACAGATGAGTTTTCAAAGATTTTTATTTTAGGCTGCTAGTTGAAGGATTTTCTCATGGCCCTGCAAAACTGCAGCCTCTATCAGGAAAACAGATTTCTCCATGATAGACTCTTTTATCAGATAAATGTAAGAGTGTTTTGACCT
This sequence comes from Melospiza georgiana, assembly GCF_028018845.1. Taxonomy (NCBI): domain Eukaryota; kingdom Metazoa; phylum Chordata; class Aves; order Passeriformes; family Passerellidae; genus Melospiza; species Melospiza georgiana. The sequence goes on along the minus strand of NC_080437.1, from coordinate 7,072,082 downwards.
GGCTCTTTTAAAACATAATTTCAATCTTTCACTTCTGAGTCTGCAAAAGCCACAAACATTTGCTGTAATATCAATTTAGCAGTTTTTGTCTATCAGTGCTTTGTTACCAATGCTGAGCCCTCTGCAAAACCCCTCTCACCTAATGCAGGGTGATTCCTAGCTGGATCTGAGCTCCAGGGGTCCTGGAAAGAGGAAAACTGAGCCATCCCCTCGTGTGGAGCTGCAGTTCTACCTCAGTGGGTCTGAGGGAAGGGGGGATGGAGAAATGGAGCCATCCTTTGAAGGGAAAATGTCACAAATGAGCATTTTTCATAATGAAAGTGCAAACAGCTGCTCATCGCAGCAGGTTAAAAACCCCTAAATGGGATGAAAGTTCTGTGTTTTACTGAGCTCTGCTGTCCTGGTTTAGAGACAAATTTTAGGAGGAAAACACTCTGGAATGAGCGTTTTCTCTAAGGAGAAGGCCTTCAGCAATCCCTTTTGTCAATGAGAAATGAATAAAAATGGGTGAAAGTGAAAACAAACTCTGTTTATTAACAAAGCATGAAAGGCACAGGAAAAAAAATATTGAATAAATGCTAAATATTGAAATTTTGGAACTTTATCCCCTCTACCCCCACCTGACTGCTTGGCTGGGAAGGCAAAAATGATGCAGAATTTTTGTCTCAGGGAAAGGAAAAGTTCACACAGCAGCTCAGGCAAAACAGATGGGAACCTGGTGAACTTCTAGCATCAGTCTCCTCCTCACAGCCGATGAACCTGGTGGATTCTGGTGCCCTTTCCTGGTTAGTTCAGCTTTGTTTTTTTCCCCAAGGTCTCGGGCTTGAAGCAGCCCCCTACAGGCTCCCCGTCCACAGTGCTGGTGATTTGGATCTCTGAGTGAAACCCAAGCTGAAACTGTTCCAGGAAAAAACCAAAATGCTGCTGAAATGATTCCTGGTACAGCCTCCAGGCCAGGGGAAGGAGAAAAGAAAACTTCTTGCTTCAGGTAGGAAAAAGCCTAATCTGCAGAAAACAACAAAGTAACATTCAATCCCTGCCCTCAAGGTGAGTCTAAGAATAAATCCTTCCCCTCTCCAGACCCAGCTCAAAGCTCCAGCAGCCATTTCTGGGAATAAAGCAGGTGATTAGGGAATGGAGTATCATCAGAAAATCACCCCAAGACAGCATTGAATCCCAAAGCTGGACCACAGCACCTTACTGAAGATGCAGCTTTGTGGGACATACGCTGAAGTCCCATTGATTTGTAGATTGAATCAGGCAATCCCAGAATGGTTTGGGTTGGAAGGGCCCTAAAGCCCATCCATTAAAAGGCAGGGACACCTTCCACTGTCCCAGGCTGCTCCAGCCTGGCCTTGGGCACTGCCAGGGATCCAGGGGCAGCCACAGCTGCTCTGGGCACCCTGTGCCAGGGCCTGCCCACCCTGCCAGGGAACAATTCCTAATGCCCAATATCCCATCCAGCCCTGCCCTCTGGCAGTGGAAGCCATTCTCTGTGCCTGTCCCTCCATCCCTTGTCTCCAGTCCCTCTCCAGCTCTCTTGGAGCCCCTTTCAGCACTGGAGGTGACTCTAAGGTCTCCCTGGACTCTTCTCCTCTCCAGGCTGAACAAACCCTGCCCTCCCAGAACTCTTGTGAGGGTCCTGCTAGGCTCATGTCTGTAACATTAGATATCTGAACACCTGAGGAACTCCTGTCCCAAATCTTTCCTTTCCCAGAACCTTTCTCTGTGTAAAGGAGGAGGAAAGGCCATGGCAGGGGATCCTGTGGCTGGGTCCTGCCTGCAGGAGTTGGGGGTGAGTGCCCAGTGAGCAGCCCTGATGCTGGGAGCACACAGCCCAATTGTTGAAGAAAATGACTGGTAGATATTGTCTCTTCTGTAAAGGACATCATTAATATGTAAGTAAGTGATTTTTTAATGCATTATTTACATTCCTGAGGCAAGATGAAAAAACCCACAATGTATTTTGTACCTGCCTAGTTGGCTTCATGTCTCTGCAGCTAAAACCAGCACTGTTAGCTCTGAAATATATTCAAAAGGAACTTTTCTTTACTGCTGATCCTTTCTTTGTAACTTTCCCAGTCTTTTCACTTCTTCAAGTCTGAACTGGTTTGGCCCCAGATCCCCTCTTTTTGCTGATGTTAATAGGTAATTACCTGTTCCACTTTATCACTTATATCAGACACAAGTAAAACTTTCAGGGTTTGCCCTTTTAAAAATTTTCTTTGTCCCTCTTTCTTTTCAGCTGTAGCTGAGACTTAGATTTGCATTAACAGCAGGTATTTGAGACCATCCTTTATTGCCAGCCAGTTAAATAGAATTGTTGCATCCTCCTGCTCTTTGTTCCTGTTAAGAAAACCCTGCTTTCCCAAATGTGTCAGCCTTGTCCTTGGCATGGAAAGGATTGTGCCATCTGGGAGCAAAGCAGTGCTACAAGCCAGAACTGGAGGAGTAAAATAGCTAATAAAAAAGAAATTCAAGTCAAAATGGTGAAATTACTCTCAAGGTTTCCTTTGAAAGTGTGCTGAGTGGCTGATAGAAAAATGGCATTTCTGTAGTGCTCAGCTGAGCCTGGGAGTGAGGGATCACAAGGCTCTCTGCAGCGAGGAATGGTTATTAGGAGGGGAATTAAGGAATGCCTGTTATTCACAGGCTGGGAGATGTGATGAAGATATCACCTGTGTTTAAATCAATCTTCTGCAGCAATTTACCTCAATTCTTCCAACTTCAGCAGCAGTTGCCTCAGGAGGCCGTTCAGGAGGATAATGGAGATGAGACAAGGGTGGATGGAGGAAGTTGCAATTAGGAACAGCAGAGGCTGTCAGGGTACAAAAAGCTGGGAGTGTCTGAAGCTACTTAGAGCTGATGGCCTGGAGAAAATGATAATCAGAGTTGTTGTTGGCTGGGGACAAGGTGGTGGAAGGTCACAGGTGGCAGGCAGGCACTGAGCCCTTTACAGCACAGGCCAGGCTAGAAAAGGGGACATCTGAGGAGCCCTGGGGATGGAACCCACCAACCTCACTGGGTCCTGAAGCCTTTGAGAAAGGAGATTGAAGGGGCACAGCAAAACCTTGTAAATTGTTTTTATTTCCTGCTGGAATTGGTTTCATGTGGAATTTTAGGCTGAATGCAATGATCTATTAAAGCAAAACAGAAGGAAAGGAAATTTTGAAAAATGTAGGGTTTGTTACCTGTTTTTTTCCCCTTTCTCTTTTCTTTTGGTGTTAAACTACTTGCGAAAGAGACAAATAATCTGGGAGCTGCCAGTTTAGCTCTGTTCTCATTATCCTGGCAGAAGCACAGAAAGAATGCAAAATCAGGCAATGTCTATATTCTTCTAAGGCAGAACTCTTATTAAATGAGAGGCAGAGCATTTTAGCAACAAAGTAATTTCTTGAACATGATTAACAATTGGAATTTCTGTCCTAAGAGATTGCAGCTGGAAGGCAGCACCTGGATGGGCTGCCCAGACACCTGTGAGATGCACTGGGACATTGTCACCCTGTGCTGTGCTGTGCTGTGCCAGCTCCCTGCCAGGGTTTCATGGGTTTTCCTGCCCATCTCATCTGACTCTGGGCTAATGAGGTTCCTGCCAGAAGAAATCACACAAAACTTAAGGCCTTGAAAATCAATCACTGCACAAAGAGCGGTTAAATATATAAAAAGTGAAAAATCTTTGCCAGTCTCTGTTTGATAAGGTGCCTGCTGCAATTGATAGTGAGAACATTTCTGTGCAGCAGTGTTATGATTGTCTGCTTGTGTGTTAATACATGTAAAAAGAAAGGTGGTACTTAGGATTTTGAGGCACTGTGCTGTTTTACATGGCATCTTGGAGGAGCTTGAGCTGTGTTTTTCCAGACTTATTTATTTGCCTTAACAGTTTCTATAAAAAGAATGTTTTGCAATGAACAGAGGAAACTCTACCAAGCAGTCCCAATACAATTCAGGCAAATGACAGAAGGCAGAGCTTTCTTCTATAAAGATGTTATGAGTGCCTATATTTTTTTTTCTTATCTCTGGCATCCACTTTGCATTAGCTTTGGAGAGTGATTTTATCTTTAAATATGAATCAGACAATGTTGCCAAGACAACCTCTCCTCAAGCTTTTCATTTCAGCCCCACTGTGTGCTGAACCTCTCCTCAGTCTCCCAGAGCAACTGGTCACTTGTTTGTCAAGTGGGGCTTGATTTGATGGAGCAGAGCATTCCAGGGGCAGGATTTTCTTGGCTCCTTTGCAGGTCACTCCAGCCAGTGCTCCTGGCTCTGTCCCCAGGGCTGGAGGAGGCCAACCACCCTGGCAGCTGGGAATGAAATGTTTGGATGAGGTGCTTGATTCCTCTTGATTCCTGTGGTTGATTCCTGTGGTGGATTCCTGCTTTCCCAGCCAAGGCATGGATATCCCCCTTCTCCCCAGGCTGTAGCACAGGGTTTCTGCTGGGTTATTGGTTGTCAGTGCAGCAGTGCTGTGTTTTAGGCTCTCAGAGCTGTGCTCACTTTTGCATTCCCCACAAATATCTCATTGCTTTTGTTGGAGCAGGATAATTGCTGTGGCTTGGCAGGTGCTCAGCTGGTCTGTCCTGCTGCGGGCAGGGTGGGGAGGAGGGTGTGGGGGTCAGGTACCTGTCATTGCTCCCTACCATGAGAACTTTGGGTAGATCAAAGAATATCCTGAGCCAGAGGGGCCCACTGGGATCATCCACTCTAATTCCTGGCCCCAAGAATCCCACTCTTTGCATCCCTGAGAACATTGTCCAAATGGTCCTGGAGCTCTGGCAGCCTCAGGGCTGTGCCCATTCCCTGAGGAGCCTGTTCAGTACCCAGCACCCTCTGGGGGAAGAACTTTTCCCTGATTCCCAACCTAAAACTTCCCAGGAAAGGCATTGAGCTACTCAACTGTATGTTTCTGAGCTTTGCTTCAGTGTAACAGAGTGGGAGATGACACAGGCTCTAAAAAGCTGAAATTAAATATAACTCTGTCTTGTCAAAGGGGGAGTGACCAACTCAAATCAGATTTGAATAAATATAGGTTCAGTTTGTCATATGGTAATATTAAATTCCATTTTCATTTCTTATAACCTCAGTGTATTTTATGCCCCTTTTGCTCCTGCTTCTCATGCCTTTGCCAGCAGACCCTCTTTTCCCAGGCACCTCTCTGTGCTGTCACTCTTTCAGCTTTATTAAATAGTGGTTGTATTGTTCTGTCTTAAAGTTGCAAAGGAAGCTGTGGCAAAGTGATGTTTTAATTAAATATAACAGTGGAGATGGCTCTGCCTCTGTTAATAAAAAATGAAAGAGTTTGCTGGAAAGGTTTCTTTGCTCCTTTAGTGCCACAATAAATGTATTACTTCAGGGAACATGGCTGTGTTGGTGACAAGGGGATGGCCAGTGACAGCAAGGGGTGCCTTGACTTTGGTGGAGACACTCCCTGGGCACAGTCCAGAGGGCTGAGGGCTCTGTAGGGATCTGAGAGATGCCCTGATGCCTCCTGCTTGGGCCTGCAGGAGCTGGAATCTCAAATTGTTTACCAAGAAGCAGCTAAAAGATGGACGAGGCAGCAATTCGTCATCCTGCCAGAGATGAGAGTTTACCCAGTGACAGGCTTATATGATCACTGGTGTCCTGAACAGTTTGTGTTTTTCACAGAGAGAAAAACAATTTCCCCTTGAAAGATTTATATTTTTTTTTGTCAAATATTTCCAAAGTTTCAATTATTTTTTTTTTTAGCTATTGCATCCATTCCTTCCAGCAGAGAGACACAGAGGTCAAAGTCTCTGCTGCATCTGTCTCCTAAAAGTCCTTCCCATTTCTGAAAGGCTGGCTGCAGCTCAGGACTGTTTGCAAGTTTAATGTGGCTTTTCTGTTACATTTATGAATGTGGAATCCATTGGTATTTAATATGATCTGTACTGAATCCATAGCAGAAGTATAAATATTTATTGCTACTTTTTTCTTTGCAGCTGATGAACATTTTGCACATGGGCTCTGCATCTCAGGGTTTTTTTGTGTCTGTTTGAGAGAGGGTTGTGGAAAATGCATCAAAGTTTACTGAATAAAGAAAATTCAGATGATATTGTGAGCTGCAGTGTAGTACAGAGAAGGGATTATTCTAAATGCAATACATTAAAAGTTATTTCATCCAGGACATAAATGACATTTCAGATTTTGAAAAGAATAATTATCTGAGCTGGCACATGAAAGAGCTCTTTATCTATTGGAGCTTTTTGTGTGTGTGTTTTAACCTGTTAAAGATAACCATGGGATTTATTTAGTGTGTGAATAAAATGGAGTGAGTGATAACCTTGGTCTGTCACACACAGCCACCAGGGTCTGTCCCAGGGGTGCTCTGCCCATATTTTCCTGACATGCTCACTTCACCTCTTGCATTTCTGTGTTTTTTTGATTTGAGGCATCATTGTGAGTTGCAAAACAGAGCCTAAACAGCCCCCCTGATGCTGCTGCTGCTGGAGCCCCCTCCCAGGGGGAAGGCAGTGCTGTGACTCGCTGTCACATTGTCCCTGCTGTGGCACAGGGCAGTGTTTGTGGCTGCACAGGGGTGGCACAGGGCAGGGAATGCACAGCTGTGCAGCTGGGCTGTGGCTGAGGATGGAATTGTCCAGTCTGGGTTTGAAATGCAGCACAGCTGCTGGCTTGGGTCACACCTGAGGTGCTGACAGCTCTGGCCAGAGCCTGGCTGCTCTGCCCGAGCTTTGTCTGTCTGTACAAACCAGCTTCCATTCCCAGGGCAAGGGAATTTTCTCCATTTTCCTTGAGAGCCACAAATCTCAGAGACTGACAAACAGAAATCAGCTTCCCCTTGGAGAATATGGAGAACAAAAGCTGCACTGTGGGGAACTCGATTTTGCAGTGCTGCTGAGCTCTAAAGTCTTTACCTGCTCTCTCACTTTCTCTCCTCCACTTGTATTTTTTTTTCTTTTAGTAGAAAATTGGATTTGGAAACTCTTGGAAATGCAAACACTTGGAAACCAATTCTCTTGGTAAGCTATTACTAGAAAGGGTTTAAACAATTCATTTTTTCACGTACAATAGAGCTATTAAGTTCTTACCAAGAACTGCTACTAAGAATATTAACCTTTTAGTGAATTGATTTAAAGTAGAAGAGAAAAATATATCTAACTTGCATATCTTTTGACAGGCAATATAAAATATTTTGTTACACTATTTTAAGAGTAAATACATTTTTAAAAAATTAATGGCTATCTAAATCATAGGATCTAAAGGTTTGGGTCTGGGGATGGTACAGAAAGAACTGAAGCTCTGTCTGAAACAGATAGAAGGTGTAAGAAAAACAAAAGTTTATTGCAATGGTCTGTGACCACAAGAGAGAAGATCTGGAGCTTTATATTTTATATTCTTTACTAACCAAACCACAAGGAAAAATTTACCACAGCTGTGACAGTGTTCACAGGGGTCTGAGGATGAGGGAAGAGATGAGGATCTGACTCCATGTTTCAGAAGGCTTGATTTATTATTTTATGATATATATTACATTAAAACTATATGAAAAGAACAGAAGAAAGGATTTCATCAGCAGGCTGGCTAAGAATAGAATAAGAAAGAATGAATAACAAAGGCTTGTGTCTCTGACAGAGTCTGAGCCAGCTGACTGTGATTGGCCATTAATTAGAAACAACCACATGAGACCAATCACAGATGCACCTGTTGCATTCCACAGCAGCAAATAATCATTGTTTACATTTTGTTCCTGAGGCCTCTCAGCTTCTCAGGAGAAAAAATCCTAAAGAAAGGATTTTTCATAAATATGTCCGTGACACCACAGCCTCGTGCCTTTTCTGATTGCTTTCCAAAACTGTGCCAACTGATTGCTTCAATTTTTTTTTCATATTTATAAAATACTTAGAGGATGAGTTTAGAAGCATGATAGTAGACAAATACAGTTTAGCTCAGGAATTCTCTCTAATCAGTGACTTTCTGGGCAAGTAGAAGACACAGGGTCATCTGAAATACTCCCCTAAATATTCTAAAGAGAAATGGTAACTAAGTTTATAAGAATTTCTGTAGGCTGGTGAGAGTTTTGTAGTTGGGTTATACACAAAATAATGATCTTCAGTGATAGTAATTGTTGCTTTATTCAGAGTTCCACTGCCTGGTTCCTGACATCCTGAAGATGTCCCAGCTCCAAGGATTGCCCCTCCCAGCAGAAAGCCATTGAGGAGTGGTCCTTGCTCTTGAGGTGAGCCCTGGGAACCCTATGGCTTCCAAATTCGTTCTGATTACATTGTAATCATTGTTTAAATAAGCTTGTGCAGTGTGTGAGCTGGTTTGGAACCTTATTGGGCAGCAGAGGCTGAGGTGTCGGTCCTGCCATGCTCTTTATGCACATGTGAAAGTTTATTTTGTGTCAGTAGTTCCAGCCAGTGGAAGAAAGTGATGTAAGCTATCAGAAATCGTCAGAGCTCTTTTCCTCTGTGTTATCCAGACACTGGAAACCCATGGCTCATATTTCTGTGAGCTTTACAGCTCTCTGTGATCACAGAAGTAGGATGCCCTTGAAAGGTGAGAAAGGATGTTCTTCCTGGGGTTCCCTGGTTTGCAGAGGGAAAAGGGGACCTCACAGCTCATCACCAAAGGGGTACTGGGGACAGACAAAGGTGATACAGACTCTCCATCCTCAGAAGGCATGAAAAGCCACTTTATTATTAGAAATCCACAGTTCTTATAGAAACGATGGTGGATCTAAGACCTGATTGGCCTTCAGGAACCTTCTCTCACACTCTTGGTGAACTATGAGTAGCACACTCTGGAGAGCCATATCTATAAACAATGGCTACAGAAAGAGAGATAATAATTGTTTGAATTCTTTCCTCTAAGTTTGCCACAGCTTGCCAGGATTTTCCTGGGAGAACCATGTCTCTATTCAGAAGAAATGTCATTACTACAATTGCTGAAGACAGCCATGTCACACTGTGTTCCCATTAGAGGGAGAATAAATCCAGAAGAAGCTGCTTGTTTTTGAGCTGTCACCTGCGCTGGTTTTGGCTGGAGTAGGGCTCTTTATCTTCCCTGTGGCTGGTGTGGGCTGATTTTGGGTTTGTGCTGAGCTCAGGGCTGACAGCACAGAGGTGTTTCTGCTCTTGCTGAGCTTGCACAGAGCCAAAGCCCTTCCTGCCCCTCATCCAGCCATGCAGGACAGGGGCTGGGAGGGGACGTGGCCAGGACAGGTGGCCCCTTCACTTCCTAACTAACCATATAAATTAAATTAATTTTAGTCATCCTTTTGAAGGGAATAAAGAGAATTCTGTAGTATGGTGCCACAGGTCTGCATTGTTTATTGCAGTTGCATTTTGAACCCATACTTAGTTTAACCTTCAGTTTGCTTCCTAGCCTTTAAGTCTTGTCCTTCCTCCTGCTCAGATGTTGGGCAGGGCAGGGAGTGAGCACTGTGGGTTTGTCCATCTGTCCTGCAGTACAAGGTGCCTTGTGACCCAGCAGCCCTGAAGCTACAGAAAACAATTTTTTAAGTCTAGGAAAGAAACCTCATATTCTGTTGAGTCTCAATATTTACTGTCCACAGAACAAATGTACTCTTAAAAAAAAAAAAAACAAAAAAAAACCCTGTCTTGATATTTTGCTGTATTTTTACAGGGTTACTTCAGACTAAGTGAGTGAAGAGATAAATTCATGTGGTTTGCACAAGAAAGTGTTTTATTCATTTTCACTTGCTAAAGCACACAGGAAGTTCATCTGTCAATATGAAATCCAAATGAAAATAGAGGAATTGGGTATTATTGCTTGTTTTCTGCAAAAAATCAATAAATTTTCAAGGCATTTTACAGCATTGATATTTTGTTAAGCAAACACATCTGTTTCCAGATGTGGGTTGTTCTGTTTGTCCAGGATGTCTCAGCATTTATTTAAGCCATCAACTCCCACAGTCAACCCTGTATTTATCCAATTTAGTAGGTTCTCTTCCTTTAGTGATCCTTTTTGCTTTTGTACTTGTCACCCACAGCTTCATCCACAAACTAGATTAAATTTATTTTCCTGGACCCAACACCACAGGCATAGCAAGTGTCTCTGAGCTGTCACAGGTCACAAGTAAAAAAGCCTTTTAAAGATGTGTTTATGGTTGTTGTAAATCTCTCCATTCCCTCTCCAGCTGCAGAAGAGAGTGTTTCAGAGCAAGTCTTGTCTGGGGAAGTCTTTGCAGGATGTTTGCAGCACTCAGGAGGATGCTGGGGTAAGTCCGTCTAATGAAGGCAAAGTTGAAAACTCACAGTTTTCTAGAATTTAATATAAATTGAACGGGTTTGGAAGCTGATGTGCTGCCCAGAGGTTGTGGTGGTGGTTGGTGTTTTGACTGGATTGTGTAGAAGTCGATGAAGGGAAATGAGGCACAAGAGAGAAACTAAAGGGCAAGCAGAAAAGCAGGAGAAAGGACAGTAAGGCAGAGGCAAAGAAACTGAGGAGTGGAAATCTCAGTTGCTGAGAGTTTACCCTGCTGGAGCTATTGAAAACTGTCCTAATTTAAATAATTATTAGGAGCTAAAAATTACATCTTTTACCCAGGCAAAATCTTCCTGAAATGCTGCTGCTTTCATCTTCCAGTAGCTGTCACTGCAGGTGGCACTCACCAACCTTTCCAGTCACTCTTACCTCTATCACAGTCATTATTTTATCACCTTTTTTTTCTCTTCCACATGAGAGAATGCAGCAGCACAGCTGTGCTGGAATTGTCCTTGCTTCTTTTATTCAAACTCAGCTGGCTTCTCAGCTTCATCTTGTGGAGGACTCTTCTCCCTGCTGTGTGAACTTCATCATCTTGACTGCAAACCCTGTACAGAATCCCAGAATGGTCTGGGTCCTAAAAGAATATCTGTTTATGGTCCCCTAAAGAGGAACCATTGCAGAATATCCCTCTGCTATGTGCAGGGACACCTTCACCTTCCACCCCTCTAGGTTGCTCCAGGCCCTGTCCAACCTGGCTTTTATCTTGAGCTCTTCTTTCATTCCCCAGAGATACGTGTGAAGCTTTAGCAGTAATTTCCCCTCATACAAAGTTCTCTGTAGAGCCCACTTGCACTTGAGTTTCCCCCTGTTCGCAGGATTTGATGCTCCTCAGCCACTTCACCCATACTTTTTTATTTTTTTTTACTTTTTTCCTCATGAATCCTTGTGTATGAGAAAAAAAATGATTCTAATAGAGCTGTCCACCCATTTCAGTGTCCCTCATGATTCCTTGTGACTCTCTGCCTGTGAGTCCCTGTTATGCCTGAGTGGGGATATCACATGCATTGCACTTCTGGCTTTGCTGCTCCAACTATTCCTTTTCTCTTAACTTCCCATATTTCCACTATTTCTGATGGAAACTCACCCAGGTAGCTGAGCACTCAACATGTCCAACAGCATTACCTGTGCTTCTTGCCTTTCATCTCATAAATGGCCAAGAAATTTAGGGCTGGAACCTGTGATGAATGTGTTGCTGGGGTAGTGGAAAATGTCCATAGCTCTGTGACTGTGATCAGTGAAAGGGTATTTTCTCTCAATGTGATGAACTCCTAATCCTCTGGGAGGGATAGTGATCCCGGCTGGCTAACTGGGAATGCTTTTGTATTGGTTCTTTTGAAGAATAAAAGTGTTGACAGGAGTAGGATAATACTGTTTAAGTCTTTTATATTTGAGTAGCATAGAAACTAAATTCCATTACAATATTTGCATAAGTTATTCAGTACACAGAATTTTGTTTCAAACTTTTAAAGACATTACAATTACCTTAAGCTGCAAAGACCAGTAAATCAGTAATGTATATTAATTCCAATTCCTAAGCAAATATGCACAGTTAATTTAAATTTTTTTCTTCAGGGACACTGGCATATTAAGGAGAGCTGTGCAGGCCCTCCCTGTCCAGCTCTGGTAGACTGGAACATGGTCAGGAGGCTGCCTTGAAAATAATTTTTATTCCAAAGACTTTGCTGCCAGTCCCTTCACTTTTCTGTAAAGAAACTAAACCTCCCTGTAAAGCTTGGCTGTGCCCATGGCCTAGCCTCTGGCCTCTCCTGGCTGCAGAAGAATTCACTTGGATTTTCACCTGCTGTTCCTGCCTCTGTCTGGACATTAATTCTACTTCAGGTCACTGTTTCTTTGGTGGTCGTTCTGAATTATCCACCCACTCCAGCACTCCAGTTGCAACTCTACCTCCGCCAAATTTTGATTAGAGCAGTACCACAGTCACTACTGTAAAGATTTTTGGGTCTTCTGATGTACTGTTTTGTCTTCTTGTGTATTATCATGTTGTTTTCATGCTTGCATTTGTCAGGTGTGTGATTCTACTGTTGCTTCAAAGAACTCACAAAAAGAACCCTTGAGGTTATCCCGAATTAGGCATCACAAATCCTCTGCACTGTGTTTCACATCTTGATATTTCAGCAATGATTTTCCATTATTATTTAAGTCTGAATGGGAATGAGAGAATAGTCCCTTACTTGCAATTCAAAATTCTGGTGTTGGGCATCACATCAGGATATTTGGGACAAGTGGGATCAAGTGCCCTCAAGTCAAGTGAGCTGTTTTCCTGGTGTATAGAAAAATACAGTTCAAAAAAAACCCCTCAGTGTATGAAATGTGCTTCATCAACATGCTTTTCTTTTTCTAACAATTCTAGGAACTGTGCCTATTCCTGAAAAAAAAATATCCTGAAAGATTTTGAATTGGCAGTTGAGGTTCTTCTTGAATGCAGCATCCCACCCACCACAGCTACCCACAGACCCTTTGAGGTACCTTGGATATTCAATAGCAAACAACTAAACACCCAAGGCTTCAATTTGTGTTTTGAAATCTTAAGGCTGTCCCCTTAATTAGTCTGGGAAGCTCTGGAAGGTGGAGACTGAGAAGCTGTGTTGCAGAAAAGGGTGGATCCTATGAAGCCAAGCTGGGTATTGAATATTCAGATGGGGGGGTTGAAGGAATGTTATTTGCCTACTGGAGGAGGTGGTTGCTAACTTGGAAAAAAAAAAAAAAAGGAAGGAATTTGATTTCTGTCAGTCTGTGCTCTTATCCTGGTGCTTTATAGTTTTCCAGGGCTTTCCAACCATGCACACGAGACCTACAGAGAAGCTGTGGCTTCCCCTGAGTCAGTGGATTGTAATAACATTGCCTGGGAAGTGGGGGAAATCCATGGTTTTCCTTCTTCCTCAGATATTCCTGGCTGAGAGATGGGTGGGTGGCTCGTGCAGACTGAAAGGTGTCTCAGTCTAACTCCTGTTGTTCCAAAGTAAATCTGTTTTCCATTCCTGTCTCTGTCTGTGTAGATTGCAGAAATCCATTCACATTTAGCAGTGAAATTTTCACTCAGGAGCATTTCACTGTCTCAGGCTGATGAGTGAGGAAGCTTTGCATCTTTCCTGCTGGAGCTGGACCTTCCAGGGTGGAATCCTGTGCTGCTGAGGGATGGACCTGCCCAGATGGCCACCACTGGGAACTGGGAGCCTCTCAGGTGACTCTTCACTGCTGGCTGTGCCATTCACATTCTCTGATAAAATCCCTTTGCCCAGGATTTTTCTCCTGGGAAGCTGAGAAGCCTTAGAGAAAAGGAAAAAAATTCTTATCTCATTTGCTTCTCCTGTGTTGTGCTCATGAGTGGAATGTGTTTGGAGATTGTTTACCCACAGGTGATTGTTCCATTGGATTCTGCTGTGGGTTGTTTTCACTCTTTGGCCAATCAGGGCCAAGCTGTGTTGGGACTCTGGAAAGGGTCACAAGTTTTCATTATTATCTTTTTAGCATTCAGTAAGTGTCTTTTCTGTATTCTTTAATATAATATAGTATTATAAAGTAATAGATTAGCCTTCTGAGAATGTGGAGTCAGATGCACCATTCCTGCCTTCGTTGGGGCATTCCCAGCAAATACAGTAGCTGGGAACTGTGCTCTGTGTGCCCACATTTGAGATTTGGTCCCTGGAGTTTTCACTGTCACAGTGGGAAGGAAGCAGGACATAAAGCTGATCTCACTGAGGGACAGCGTACATGGTACTTTATTCTGGTGGTATTCTCTTCCTGTGAGATTCTGTAGACTTTCGTACTTTTGGTGGAAGTCCCTGATTGATTCACTTTGTTCTCAAAGGTGTAATTCAAACCTGGTTATTTATTTCATGTTTAATTCAGTTAATTTAGGATTCTGTACATGGGTGTGTGGGTGTGCACAGCCATGCAGAAACACATGAGTGATTGCACCTTTTCTGGCCTTTTCTGGGCTTTTGGTGACAGTAGTGAAGAAAGAAATAAAATAATTTCTTCCCTGTGTAGTTTGTGTGTATCTTTAGGTGATGTGGCTTGGACTGATTGGTCTGTCCTTGAGGAAAAGCACTGCTGTCGCCCTCTGGCCCTCTTCTCCTTTTGAAACCTTCATTTCTGCACAATATAATTTGTCTAAATAGGAAAAGCTTTTACATTAGCAGCAGGAAATGTGAACCAGCTTGTTTACCACCTGGGGTTATACATGTGTGTATAAAACATTCCTGAATGGAATGCATAATATAAAAAATCTTTTTATTTGTCACCTGCCAGAATGTCCACGTGCCTATGTGATCAGTCCATTAGCATTGAAAGGGACAATCCTTTCCCTGGGCACCCTGCTTTGAAATAATTGATTGGAGTCCCCACTTTGCTTAATTTCATTGCTGTTGGTTTGGCTTACAAAAATGTGGATGCATTTTCTTTTTAACAATACGCTTCAAGCAATGCTGTTTTTCTTGAAGCTAAAAATATTTCTGTGTAAAATGTCACATCTAGAATATCACATTTGTTATTAACCTGCAAGGAAGCCTGAACTTTTGTACTGGAAGTGAACAGGGTCACCAGAACAATTTGTTCTTTGTCTAGCCTGTTACATATCAACTCTAAAGATTTCCAAAGACCCTCTGGACTGCTGTAGGTTAGAAACTCATTTCCAAAAGAACCCAGGCACTTTACCTCTCACTGGCTACAGTAAGCCACCAACAAGATTCCATCCCAGTGGTTCTCCCATTGAGAAATTTGTGACTCATTTTCTGTAGACTCTGAGTTTTTTTTTCATTTTTTTTTTTTCTTTTTTTTTAATTTTTTTTTTTTTGGTTGTTTTGGTTGGTTGGTTGTATTTTTTTTAATGGCTTGCTGTTTGATTGGTATTTCTCCATTAATTTTCATTTCTGTCCCTTGAGGTAAGGCTGATTGCTCTGTGGGTTTTTGTCCTCTTCTGGCTCCTCTGAACAGGCTGGTTTTTTTCCCCTTGTTTTTGATAAGAGGAAGTAACAGTGGAAGAGCTAAAATTTGGTTTGGTTTAAAATAAGGCTGGGATTTCTTTCAAATTGAGCTTGACAGTAAGAGAATACATTCTCCTCATTAACATCACCTGGAGACCAAGTGGAGATTTGATGCTGCAGTCTAAGCAGCAGAACACTGTGGATTTTATAACTTCATGATCATTAAAAGTAGGATTTTACTGCAGAAGAACATTTGTAGTCTCTTTAGTTGCTGGTTATTGTGTCATATTAGATTTTAGGACACTCTTTAATTAATTCTAACATGGCAGATTGAAAACCTACCCTTCTTTCATGAGTTTGTGCTTCTGACTCAGAAACTTGGGTGCCTCATTTTATCAGTGGAAAATAATTTAATAATTTGTACTGTCCTGTAGTTTGCACATTGCTAGTTTAAGGTGCAGTTTTAGTTCATACTTTCCAGTTTGAATTTGGGCTCACTGGTTTTCATGGACCACTAGGCTTTGTAGATCTAACAAAACTACAATTTCTGCAATCATGCATTGAAATTAGTTTGTAAGGCTTTCATGGGGATTCAGTCATAAGGTGTGAGGGGCTTTGCTGTGGTAGTGTGGTAACTAAATGAAACAATTTTGAGTAGTTTTTGTTGTGTACAGTGCACAAAGCTGTGTTATTTCCATATGCAGCAACTCAATGTGAAACAAGACAAAAGCTTTCCCCTGCCCATTCTCAAAAGACAGATTGCTGTACTTTTTTTCCCATGTCAGCTTTCTCCATGCAAAGCTTCATAAAGCACAGGAGAAAGTCTGAGAGAACAAGGTCTACAATACTCCCTGAGACTTGAGGTGCCACAGGGTTGTCCACTGCAAATAAAAATGCCTTTGCCTTGGTTGCCATTGCTGTGGATTCAGTGGAGACTGTGGTTGTGCTTGTGCTCAGGGTCTCATGGCCAGGTGAGTCTGTTCTGAAGGCCATCCACTCTATTAATAAATAATTGTTCTTTGTACATTATCCACTGGCTCAGGAGGAAGCAAAAGTGCTGCCTTATCCCAGCTGTGTTTGGTCCTAAGGCAGGAAAACACAATTGGATGGAATGAGGCTCTCTGGGAAGTCACAGGGCTGGATGTGAAAGCAAAAATAGCTGAAGTGAGAAAGTGAGAGATACACAGAGTGGGAATCTTGTTTTCTTGTATTTCTTCCTTTCTGCCTTTCTCATGGGGGTTTGTGTTCAGCGCCTTGTGTTGTCTGTTTTTTTTTTTTTTTTCCTGAGGAGGTCAGCAAGGCTCTCCTGGCAATCAGATGAGGAAGACAGAGACTGAAAACTTCCTGATTGTACCCAGAACAAGTGGAGAAGCACGGGCAGAGTGATTATCCAGGGATTCCAGTATTTATGGTACTGATTTGGCTTTTTAAAAAAATAAATCAGCTTTTCACTTCTTATTATAAAAACAAAAAGCCTGAGTTTCAATTAGGCAGATCTCTTTCACTGTTAAAGCCAGTAAAGAGAAATATTTTATTTAATTCAGATGCATTCAAGTATTTTTGCCAGGTACTTATTCTTTGTGTTTTAAAAATGTTCATGTACTGCAAGTAAGAGCAGATATTGCTGCTCCCCTCTACTCCTTCCTGCTATTAAGGAAGGGAAGATTTGTAGTTGTACATGATTAATGTATTTCTCTTTGTCCAGTGGGCTTTTTTTCTATTTTACATTAGGTTTGAGAGGCATGTATTTAACAAGATAATTCAAATTTATATATGTGGCTTGACTACATAAATATATATATATACACACACCTATGTATATATATACACACACACACATACACTATTTCAATAATAAAGGAAGCCAATGATAACCTTGACATAGAAACATCTGATGACAATATTTAAAGTTAAATTTAAAGTAGCTACTGCAAAAAAAATATTGCTGATTCTTTGTAATGATATCTTTAAGGTCCAGTCCTGTACAGGTTTCTTTGAATTGATCAGATTTATTTCTTTATTATGAAATAAAAATCTTACTTTCCTTCATACCCTGCCATACTTGGTAGTGTTGGTATGGACCTGAAGTAGTTCTCTTTTCCTTGGTTAGCCACCTGATTCTTCTGTTAGATATTTAAGCACAGAAACCAAAGAATCAGTCATCCTTGTAATTAGCTTTCTTTGATTTTTAAGAGCCAGCAAAGAAAGGTTTGTCATTATTTCAGGCAGATCACCAACTCTGCTGTGTTAAGGTTCTGAACTGTTCTCTCTTTAAAGGTTGACTGTGTTCTGCATGCTTTAAAGTGCCTGTTTTTAAAAAAAATGATCTCACAAATGAATGTGTCTCACAGCTGTGTTGATTCATTAGAAACAGAGGGTTTTTCTCATTCTTATTTTATTCTGGTTGAAAAGAATACTAAGGAAGTTGTTTCTGTTACAGAAGTAACATCCTATCATTTTCTCCCTGAAAGCCTCCAGGGGTTCACCTTCTTTGGTCTCATTTCTGTCTGCAGAACTGGGCTGTTGGCACAGCTGGCATTGTGTGGATGTGTGTTTTTTACTCCAGGGAATACACGTGAAAGGGCTTTGCTGCAGAGAACATCCCAAAGGTCTTCTAAGTCTTCCACTCAACTAGCTTGGAAATTGTGCATATTTTCCTTGGAGAGTCCAACTCTCTTCTCTGCCTGAGCAGAGTTGACCTAAAGAGCTTTTCTGGTGGGAATCCAGCATTGCTGCTTCTCCCTTGGAGGGGGAGGTTGTCCTGGGCTTCATTCACATACAGGCATTGTCTATTGGCATGAGGAAAAGGTAACAGGTTTATCTGAAATGCTGGAAAAGGAGCTGTACAGTTCAACTTCTGCTGGAAAAGCTGGGGCAGTTTCTTTCTTGCTGGAACATGTTGTTCAGCAGTCACCTGCATTTAAGAATTTCATAAATTCTGGAGAAATGATTACTGAACTTAATCAAATCTTGGTGAATTGCCTATCAAAAAGAAAAAAATACAGTGAGAATTATCTCAGCCCTATGAGAGCTGCCCCCTGAATGCAGACAAGCACTTCTGTTCTAAGCAGAACACGTTCCTTTTGTGTGCAAGAGGTCTCTGTGGCCTTTCTCCATAAAGCTGTTCCCATCCTTCTGTGACAGAAAAGCCCTGATTTCGTTCTCATGGTGTTCTTTATCCACAGATTAGTGTGTGTGAGGTCACTGGATTAATGCTTCACATCCCCTGCTGTCCTCAGGGAATAGAGGTTGCATCCTCAAATCCGATTATTTACTGAACTGGCTGGGCTGGAGCCAGTGCTTTGGGAAAGGTACTTTCAGACCTCTTTGGTTTTTAAAATGGTTTATTGTTATGTTGGTTATTATCCCTTTTAACAACAAAACATGAAGTGCTCCAAGGTGACTAACTTTTTCCCAGTAACCAGTTTGTTTTTCCAAGTATCAGAATTCTGCAGGTACCTTTGCAGAATGTATTTACCTATATTTTTCTCCTTTTGACAGCTGAGTTTTGGTTATCCTGTGTCCTCTGCAGCTGCATCAGCCAGACCAGACAGCACATCCTGCAGCTCAGGAGGGCACTGGGGTTCCAGGGGCCTTAGAAATCAGTCTGGTGTATTTCTAATGATGCTGATGAGATCACAGAGAAAATAATTTGGATTGGAGGGTTTGCTAAAGAAACAGTTCATAACACACACAGTCTTCAAGTGTAATATTACTTAATGAAAAGAGGCAGGAGAAGCCAAATCCTCTGAAGCAACTCAGTGGTAATAGGAGCACAAACCCAGGTGCACCTGTGGCTGTTGGAAACCTGTAGGTGATGCCTTGAGAAGGCTGCCCTAGAACAGAGGCCAAACAGAGTTAAAGAATAAAGCAGGGATTTATAAAAGGCCTCCATGGATCCACCTTGGGCAGCACAAGAGCCCAGCCAGGGCTGCACCCAAGATGAACCAAAATGGGCACAAAATGGACACCTGGTCACAGGGTCTGTCACTTTGATCAGTTCTGCTCCATTTGCATCTTGGAGTTAATTGTCCAATTACAGCTTCAGATTATTAAGTCCCATCCTTGTTTTTCTCTCTTCAGTCCACATTGTTTGTGCTTTTGGGCCTGAAACTTGGAAGGGTTGTCCTTGGTCCCCAGCTAGAGAAGGAATTGTTTTGTCTCCCTACCCTGAAGAGAGCTCACCAACACTTAGCTCAGAACAACACAGCCAGGCAGCACAGAATGTGAGAAATATGCAAGCTAAAACTTAAGACATCATAGGAACCCTTGGAACAAGGACCATGCCACAGGGGTTTGGTTCCCTGTGGGCTGGGCAGGCTGGCACTGAGCTCTCAGCACTGGGCCTCTCAAGGTGGAGCCTTTGCCAACAAATTCAAACCCCACATCATTGCACATTGGCAACATGCTGAAAAGCAGATGTTCAGATATTCAGAACTGTCTGCCAGCCCACTAGAATGACTTTATTTGAGGATTTATTCAGAAAAGTGATTAAAAAAGTAAGCTCTGCTGTTGCAGACAGGTAGAAAAAGATGTATTGTATATATATTGAAAAGAAAGATATATTTATATATTATATATATATTATAAAAGAAAGGCCTCATAAATCAGGCCTGCTCTGCTAAATTAGTAGCTGGCCTGTCACTTCTAAATGCAGCTAAGTGGTTTGCAACTTCCTATGTGGAAACAATCTTGGGAATGAGAGCTTGTTAACACAACAATCTATTCCTAGGGTGAAAGATAGGTGCATCTGTATAAACAGTAATCTCTGTCTCATGAGAATCAGTTCAAAAATTAATTAAATTAACTAAAAATTCAGAAATTTGATAGATATGCAAAATACCATGTCCTGACCAATGAACTAAGTGTGAATGTATTGTCCACCAATAAGGTCTGACACAGTGCCTCCTGATAATCCTATAAAATATCACCTGTACAATAAAGAATTGTTTTTTTTTTCTGCCTAAAGAAACTGATCCCACCTGCTTTATTGCATATAAAATATGCAATATTCTGCCAGCCATGCATGTACAGCACATAGAGTCAGTGTGGTGGTGATGAAGAAAACAAAAGCAAGTAACACAGAGACGTAATTTCCCCTCATTTGTACAAAGCCCTCACAGTTAGATCTGATTTCTCCTAGAAGAGACAAAAAAACCCAATGTCCCTTGTACCCATCCTGCCTTTGTCTGTAATTGAGTTATAATCACCCTCATTGCTCTTGTAGAGAAAGCTGATACTAAAATATTACTGCAGAGTGGTTTTGGCAACACAGAACTTTGCTTAAAGATTATTAATGCTCCTACTGAAGTGTTCTAGAGGTGACTTTAGGAGTGTTTTTGGGATGTTCTAATACTAATACACAAATAACAGTGAAAGGATGTTATTATTGCAAATTGGTGAGGGGTTAAGTCCATCCCAGCTATCACACAAATGTCCTTTGGTTCAACTTTTCAGGGCAATGTAGGGCAAAGTGGGCTGTTCATAGCTCAGTTAAGCTGTGTTGAAATAAAAAATTGACTTATTTGTGCATTTTTGATTTGATAAAAGTTAATAGTTTTGCTGCTTCTTGTAATTAAAACAGAATCTATTGCTAATTTTTAAACTTTTTAAAAAGGCGTTTTTGCAGGTGCACCAGGGGATAAATGTGTGCTGAATAGAAATTTTAACTGTTGGTACTTGTTAGAGAAATGTGTTCACAATAAAAACAGAGTTCACCAAAGAGCAGCTTGAGAGGTGATTTTCCATTTTTTGCAGCTAATTAAGCACAGAAATGAAGCAGTGGTGCTGGGCTTTTCTACATGGCTGACAAACAGAAAAACTCAGCTGCTGAAATTGGAAATAAAGACAAATTCAATAATTAGCAAAGTGTGTTGGGCATAGGGAGATGTTTAGTTGGGTTTTTTTAACTGTCAGGTTTTGCATATTTAGGTTTTCTGAAGCATTGATAATTTCCATTGAGCTGGTGGGAAACCCAGGACTTGGTGGACTGGAAAAATGAAGTGTTACAAAAGAATCTTCAGTAGTGGGCAGAGAGCTGCAGGAATGTTTGGGAAGTGTAGGAACACTCTGGAGAGACAGGAAATCCTCTGATGAACTCACTTGTTAACAGAGCTCTTGGTAATGACCAAAAAATGGAAGGGGTGGGAAACAAAACAAAACTCATATTGTCACCCCTCAGTTATAGAATTTAGATTTAATCTTATTATTGACTGAGTATTCCACAAGCTAAGTATTAAAATGTAGTAAGACATTAATTTTTTTCTTGCTTTTCTGTCAGAACAGCAAAAAAAATCTTATTTCTTACAGTTTTATCCCATGCAAATTGGAGCATTTGCACAGAGATGGAATCTGGCATAAAATATTCCTAAGGAACCTTGTTTGTTCCCAAAGTGGACAGGCAGCACTGCCCATGTTATTTCACAGAATTCCATGGCTTTCCCAATAACATTTGAAGAATTTTCTCTGTGATTGGTAGAAGATGTGGTCTTTCCTCCCTCCTTGTTAAGTTAATAAAATAATTCAATAGAATATACTGACTATAACTTCTATATGTGTGTGTACATACATATATATAAAACCAAGACTAGTGATTATATATAACCAAGACTAATTACCTTCTCTATGTAGGCAGGTTCAGGTTAATAAATTTGAAGTGATTATATTAATTAGCTCATTGACACTTGAATTGTGGTCTGTTTTAAAATGATTCTACAATACTAGAGAGAAAAATTTTTTTAAGGAACTAATCATTTCATTCATAAATTTTATTTCTGCAGGAGTGAGAACTGGAAGAACATTCATCAGCTGTGAGTCATGGCATAATAGAATCATATCAGAGTCTGTGGAATCCTTCAAAAATTATTGAAAAATTGGTAAAGTGACTAATCTGCAGTTGTGGTTTTGAGGTAAGTGTCAGCTACTATTGAATTTATTTTCATAAATTAGATACCACTTCTTTGAACTTGTCTATTCAAATTATTCAAGTAAAACTATGGTTCTGTACCTGATGATATTTACCAAATTTTTGCAAATTTTCTCTGTGTAATTTACATGAACAAATGGATTTTCCTTTTTTCTCTGTGCTTTGTGTAAAATACATAAGAATTAGAAACACTGTACTTGAGCAAGTAAGTAAAGGTTACACTTTAAATTCATATATCCTATGAAAAGAAAAGGAAGATATGTTTTTCTTACATGTCAAAACCCCCAAATACAAAAGAATAGTCCTGCTTTAATTTGATCTAAATGAAACATCAGCAAAAAAAGGAACAGTGGGGAGAAAAGAAAAATTGTGCTACTAATGGATTGTGATGTGTGAAATGGAATTGGAGATGACAGGGGAATATCAGAGATCAGAGAGAGCTCCTAAAAACACCTCAGTAATGGTTGGCAAATGATCACCTCACCCAAGATGGGAAGTTCTGGAGCCAGCTCCAAACAATCTGTGGGAGGGGGATGTGTTTCCATGGTGTCTTTGAGGTTCCAGACAACTGGAATAGAAACTGAAATGATATTTGTAATACAGGTGAAATAAGCAGGGGAAAAGACAGAATTTTAAAAGATTTTTCTCTGGAGTGCCACGTGTTTGTAGAAGGAATTATTTGTAGAGGCAAGGTTCACACTGGAATTTTTCCCTGCCGAAATTAAGGCCTTCAAGGCCTGTTCTGATGCCCATGGCAGCCAGCAGAAGGAGGCTTGCCATGAAGCAGCAGAAGGAATCTCTGGAGGAGATTCCCACAACACCTAGCCTCACTTGAGTTGTCCTGCTTGTGCCAGGTTGAGCTCATTTTGCTTGAGACAGAGGATGAGGAATGATGGACATTGGGAATGAGGAGTGGTGGACACTGGAGATGAGGAGTGGTGGACATTGAGGATTAAGAATGATGAATATTGAGGATGAGGAGTGATGGACACTGAGGATGAGGAGTGGTGGACACTGGGGATGAGGAGTGGTGGACACTGGGGATGAGGGGTGGTGGACACTGAGGATGAGGAATGATGGACACTGGGGATGAGGAGTGGTGGACATTGAGGATTAAGAAAGATGAATATTGAGGATGAGGAGTGATGGACACTGGGGATGAGGAATTATGGACACTGAGGATGAGAAATGATGAATATTGAGAATGAGGAGTAGTGAACACTGAGGATGGGCAGTGGTGGACACTGAGGATGAGGAGTGATGGATGCTGAAAACAAGCCAGCCAACATTCAGCAGGGAGCTCAGGCTCTTGGGATGGCTGTGAAAGCCATTGGCAGGAATGGAGAATGGGATTTATTTTTCTAGCACACATCAAACATGTGCCAAAATGAGTGATTCACTGGCTTACATTTGAAGTGAACATTGACAGATACATTTGAAGGATCTGAACATTTTGGTAAGCAGCTTTCCCATCCTGCAGTTTTGTGACTCAGGGTTCCACAGTGTCCTCCAAGCTTTTGTGATCCTGGGAAGTCCTGATGATAACATTAGAGAATGATAGAATTTATACACTAGAGCAGAGTGCCCCGTCCAGGCAGGGATAAAATCCTGATTTTTAAAATATATTATTTCCTAAATTATGTATTTTGTACAGTGGACTCTCTGTACAAAATACATAATTTAGGAAAGAATATATTCTTTCCTAAGAATATATTCTTATTCTGCCTTTAGAAATTTACACTCAGGAATCAGGAAAAAGTCCAGCTCCATCTTTCTTTTTCAAGTGGTTGTTGATGAGAATGTGGCAAACTCCTCTTTCAGAGCATCACATGCACATTTCCTCTGTAACGTGGGAATGGCCTCATTTCCAGTTGGATTGAAAGAAATTTTGTCCATCCTCCAAGAAAATGGTCAAATACATTACTTCCTTAAGCAGGTGAACAATTCGTCTTCGCACCTTGGGTGTTTGCAAAGTCCAACCTGAAAACTCCAAACACTTTTATTCGGTGTACTTTCTCCTCATGTCCACAAGAATATGGAGTTTTGAACTCTTAATGTTGACTTATTTTCATACACTGCTTGGCTTTTGAAGGGTGTCTGTAGCAGATCACAGCTTTTTTTGCAAAGAGTGTTTGGTGCAATGTCTGGCTTTGAAGAATTAATATACCAACATTATTTCAAAGCATAACTGTTGATTGATGTGAAAGGATTGTTGCTCGTTGTTGAACTGTTGTATTTTTCTCTGTGTACACAGCAGGGGTGAAGGCAAAATAAAAAGGCATGGCAGGTGGGGCTGGGGGGCTGCTGTGTTTTGGGTTTACATTTGTTCAACTTTCTCAGCAACTTCAAAGACTTTATGTTTCTTCTGAAGCACTGTTGCACTCTTATCTGTAACCAGTGCTTAATGTTCATCTTTTTTATCATTTCAGTCCACAACCAAGCTTTTGTACAAACAAAGCAGCACTGGCTGCAGTGATAGAGATGATGTATCACTGGCTGTGCTGAGATATGTACATACATCATATAACAAGTGACACAGAAGGGATTTTGCAAAACAGTCTGTCAAAAAGTGATGAGGTTTCTAGATGCTCTTTGCTCTGAAAAGGGGTTATAAAAGTGTTTGTTTTCAAAGAGGGGTACTTTAATCTATGCTAGAACTATCAGTAATGCCAGCTGCTGTTGTCCTCAGTTTCTCTGGAAGCCTGCTGAGCTCCTCTGAAGGTGTGCATTACCCTTCCTAATTAAATTGAGGTGATCAACTTGATGGATGCACAGCTAAAATGTGCTTTCTGTAAACACTGAAACAGAGAGTTTTTATAGCTGTAAGAAAAAAGCATGGAGTTAAATTATGCAAAGAAACAAAATGTTTCCCCGACTTCTTCCCATCATTAATAATTGACTTTCTTTAATCTTCTGTGGTCATTTTACAAGCTTCATGACCTCTGTTTTTCTGAGTGCTATCAATGTTCTGTAGTCTTAGTTTAGGGGCCAAAGTGTCTCTCACCTGCGTGTGATTGGCCTGAATCCTGCAGGAATGTAACTGCTTTAAAGGTGTCAGTCTCTCTGGTATATCTAGTGGAAAATCATCAGTGTTTAGGAAGTTAGTGTGGGAAAAACAGGCTAAGGAGCTCTACAACATCTCCCAGAAGTTGTGTGTCTGTAGGGAGCCAGCTGGGAGCTGGAGGGCACCAGGGCAGTTGATGCTTTTCCCCTGAGGGTCTGTGAGCTGCAGTGACACCAACATTGATCCTGCTGCACTGAGAGACATCCCAGCCCCTCTGGAGCCCGTGTCTGTCCCAGCCGGGCAGCTCTGGGAGGGGGGGATTCTGTCCCTGTGCTCCGGTGAGACCCCACCTGCAGAGCTGCCCCAGCACAGGAGGGACCTGGAGCTGCTGCAGAGAGCCCAGGGCAGGCACCAGCATGGGCAGAGGGATGGAGCAGCTCTGCTGGGAGGAAAGGCTGCCACAGCTGGGGGGGCTCACCTGGGGAGGAGAAGGCTCCAGGGAGAGCTCAGAGCCCCTGCCAGGGCCTGAAGGGGCTCCAGGAGAGCTGGAGAGGGACTGGGGACAAGGGATGGAGGGACAGGACACAGGGAATGGCTTCAGAGTGATAGAGGGCAGGGCTGGATGGATATTGGGAATTAGGAATTGTTCCCTGGCAGGGTGGGCAGGCCCTGGCACAGGGTGCCCAGAGCAGCTGTGGCTGCCCCTGGATCCCTGGCAGTGCCCAAGGCCAGGCTGGAGCAGCCTGGGACAGTGGAAGGTGTCCCTGCCCATGGCAGGGGTGGCACTGGATGGGCTTTGAGGTCCCTTCAACCCAAACTGTTCAATGTTTGTATGATTGCTCTTTCAGTTGCAGATGACAAGGAGCTCATGGCTATTTTCTCTCTCTCTATCTTTGTAATATTGTTGTGCCAGGAAATTGAGACTGCCTGAGGCTGCGGACATCAACGTGATCTGATTGTACTTGCTGGAGAAGCCACATTCAAATGAGCAGTTACATAAAATCAAAACAAACTTGGAAGAGTTAAAGGGTTTCTCTTTTCAGACAACTTTGTGAGGAAGGTAAGGCAGAGCTGTGAACAGGACTCAGCAATGTTTTCAATCTGGGCCTCAGTTCTTGGTAAACTCTGAGTGCTCCAGAAAGTGAACTAAAGCCCAGAGAACATTAATTTCCTTACAGGCTCTAATTAAAGGTTTATGGACAAGTAAACAAAAGAGGGTCATGGGGCTGTGTCAGCACTGTCCTTTGAACATGAGGGAAAGGTAATTTCCTGAGTAGCACCATCCCTGCAGTGCTGGGGATCCACACCGGACACAGCCCCAGCTGGGGCTCAGAGCTCCCCTGGAGGAATGGCCCAGGACGTGGCTTTGAGCTCAAGGTTTGGGCTTGCAGCCACAGTTTTTGATTCCCTGATCTGCCGTCTTGGAGAGAATCTGTAGCTGTCAGGTTTAATCCTGACTATTTTGGCTGTTAACAAGGGTAGGTGTGGCTTTTGGAAGCCCAGTTTGACCAGAGAAATTTTGCTTGAGCAAACCACGAGTGGTGCTGGGGAAGGAGGAAAAGCAAATCCAGGGCTCCCCACCCTGCACAGACACCCCTCCCTGCCCCAGGAAAAGGAGAATCTGACAAAGCTGTCTGCCTGTGCCATGTTCCATCTGTAAAAACCCAGCTCTGAGCAGTGACTTCAAGCTTGCACTGGTTTCTCCTGACTCTCAGTTACTTTGAGTGTGTTTCAATAAGGCTCCAACTTCCAGAGTTTGCTTTCTGTCAGTCAGACCTGGGAAGGCTCTGGTATCAGATGGGAACAAAGAATGCAGGGGAAATTAGGGTAAGAAGATTGTAGCTGCTATTTATTTCAAAATTCAGAAATTATCCCTGGGCATCTTTAGAGAATTAGAGCTGCTAGAGATCTTCTCTGGTATTATGCCTGAATTGGAGAAAGGCTTGCCAGTTACTGTAAAAATTAGCCAATTTTAAATTGAGAATCCTTTAATTCAATTAATTTCCTTCATTTCTCAAGGCTGATTTGACAAAGCATTGCTAAGAAAACAAACAGTGTAGAAAATGGTTTGGAGTTAGTTACTTAGGGGCTCCTAAAAACCCAGGTATCTTAGTGTATTAGAAAAGCACCAGATAACCTGAATGCCTTGGTGTGAACTTTGCAATATTTTGTACTCAAATCTGGCTTTTGCTTAAGTAAAAAATAGATGAAATGTTGACTGTATTGTTCTTCCATGTGTAACCAAAATATTTTTTCTCCTGGTGGTGGCAGTGCTGGGTGAAAAATTCAGACTGAAAAGCAATATCAGGAAAAACTTCCTAATTTATTTTCTAATTTAACTGACCCCCTCCATTAAATGGACACAATTTGGGTCCAAAATGGGGGATCAGTTTTTCATAACACACATTGGGGAGATGCTTTAAAATAAGAAATCAAATCAAGAATAAGTTTAGGACAAATGCATTTCTTCTGAGAACTCTGTTCTTTAAGCCTTTTGCCTGTAATAGAGTTCATATTGTACTTGATTTTTACCATATTGCGTAAAGGAAGCTCAGTAACATGTTTTTGTCAATGTCATTTGCACAGTTTTAAGCTTTTTGAAGTGTTGAGAAATAGGTCACTTCCCCTGAATTCAGCAGTCAGTTTTCATGTTTAGTGGAGCTGAAGGTTAGGAAAAGTTTCAAAGCCTCTTTTGTTTTTCTTTTTTAAGCCATTATTCAACCTTGAAATGAAAACTCACTCACTAAACTATGCTAAATAGCTCATTTCCCTCGTTTGCTGATGGGGCTAAATGGCCTTTTGGAGATATTTATGAAGATGAGTTACCTTTTTCTTATGCACAACAGTCACACTTTCTCATCCGTGTAATGGAAACAAGAGAGACTGAGGACTTTGCCTCTCTGAAATGGTTTGGCTGTTTTCCCCATAAATTTACACTTTCAATACAAGACTTCTACATTTTAGAATGAATCAGAAGATAAACTTTTTTTTTTTTCCCCTTAGGATTTGATTATGAGAATATTGAGCTTCCTTGGAAAAGTTTGGATTCTTGCGAGCAGGAGGGTGTCAGCTCTGCTGGATGTGTGTCCCCTCTGTCAGGGTGCAGGTGAGGAAAGGGAGGAGAGGCTCGTATTCCATGGGACTCCACTGGGCTGGAGGGCAGGGAGTGGAGAGGAGCCTGCTGAGGGTGCTGTTTCTGAATGCTCTGTTAACAGGAGCTGGCTGAGATGGACAGATAGGGCGGTTCTGCATTTAGAGAATTCAGTGATGTGCACCTTCCTCAGCCTTTCCCAACCCCTGGAGGAGCAGGGAAGGGACACAAGTGGCATTGTGGCCGAGTTCCTGCTGTGCACAGGGATGGGGAACACCTGGCAGTGCATCCTGCACACCTGGGGTTCCCCTGGTGCAGCCTTTGTGTGCACCTTGTGACACCTGGTGCTCCCCTGGTTGTCTCCTCCTGTTCCCTTCGTGCTTCCCTTGGTGCTTCCCTTGGTGCTTCCCTGTTGTTCCCCTGATTGTCTTCTGGTGTTCCCCTGCTGTTCCCCTGGTTTTCTCCTCCTGTTCCCCCAGTGCTGCCCCAGTGCTGCCCCAGTGCTCCTCTGGTTGTCTCCTGCTCTTCCCCTGATGTTCCCCTGATTGTCTCCTGGTGTCTCCCTGGTGCTCCCGTGCTGTCCCCCTGGTTGTCCCCCTGGTTGTCCCCTCTGGTTGCTCTCTGCTGTTTCCCTGGTTGTCCCCCTGGTTGTCCCCTCTGGTTGCTCTCTGCTGTTTCCCTGCTGTTCCCCTGGTTGTCCCCTGCTGTTCCCCTGTTTGTCCCCTGCTGTTTCCCGGTGCTCCCCTGGTTGTCCCCCTGGTTGTCCCCTCTGGTTGCTCTCTGCTGTTTCCCTGCTGCTCCCCTGGTTGTCCCCTGCTGTTCCCCTGGTTGTCCCCTGCTGTTTCCCGGTGCTCCCCTGGTTGTCCCCTGCTGTTCCCCTGATGATTTCCTGGTTGTCCCCCTGATTGTCCCCCGGCTGTTCCCCGGTGCTCTCCCAGCGCGGCCGCGGGCGCACCTGGACTGCGGCCGCGGGGCACCAGGGGGCGCTCTCGCACCGCCTCCGCACCCGGCGGGGACGGGAAAGGGAATGAGGAGAGAGAAAGGGAATGGGAACTGGGAATGGGGATGGGGACAGGGGATGGGAGTGGGCAGAGGGAATGAGGATGGAAATGGGGAGAGAAAATGGGAATGAGAACAGGGAATGAGGATGGCGATGGGAACAGGGAATGGGGATGGGGAGAGGGACTGGAAATGGGGAGAGGGAAAGGCATGATGATGGGAGGGGAATAGGGACAAGAAAGGAGTGGCAATTGGAATGGCAAGGTGAATGGGAAGGGCAATGAGAGTGGGAAGATGGAAAGCGATATGGATGGGTATGGGGATGGGGATGGGAATGGGGAGAGGGAAAAGGATGAGGATGGGAGGAGAATGGGGACAGGGAATGGGGAGAGGGACTAGGGATGGGGAGAGGGAATGAGGATGGGAATGGGACTGAGGAGAGGAAAAGGGACAGGGATGGGAGGGGAATGGGGACAGGCAAAGAGATGGGGATGGGAGGGGAATGGGGACCAGGAAAGGAGTGGGAATTGTAATGGGAATGGGGAGGGGAATGAGACTGGGAAGATGGAAAGGAATATAGATAGGAACAGAGAAGGGTACAGGGATGGGAATGAGGATAGGAATAGGG
This sequence comes from Melospiza georgiana, assembly GCF_028018845.1. Lineage (NCBI taxonomy): Eukaryota > Metazoa > Chordata > Aves > Passeriformes > Passerellidae > Melospiza > Melospiza georgiana. The sequence continues at coordinate 7,042,220 of NC_080437.1, read as the reverse complement.
AGGGAAATGGACATGGGAATGGAAAGGGGACAGGGATAAGGATGGACATGGGAATAGGGATGGAGCAGGGATGCACCCTCGGCGGAGCTTTCCCCACGGGGCACAGCCCACCCACAAAGGGCCTTTCCAGCCCCTGGCTCAGATCCCACTAAAGCACCTGCAAACGAGCCAGGTGTTGGGAAGGAAACCCTGCAAAATCAGGGCCGTGTGCTCCCGGTGTTCCCATCTGTGGGATGTTTATCCAAGGCCACAGCTTGGGCATCTCCCTCACTCACAGAGATAAGCTAAATGCATCACTTACCTAAGGTTTAACATCTAGATAAGATTCCTATAGAAAATATGTGGGAAAAAATGGCTTTTTCTATTTTTTTTTCTTCCTGCAGAAAAAAACGATCTAATTTCTGCCCCGTGCTCAAACATTATTTTAGTCATGAAGAAAGCATTTGGAAAGCTTCCTTTAGTTTTGAGACAATGCCTTAATGCATTTAACATAATAATTTCTCCAAATCTGGAAACATTTCCAATCTCATGCAAAACTTTGGCTTATTTTATTCAACGGTGGTATTCAGCAATAAAGCTTTAATTAAACTTTTTTTACTATTTCAAGTGTAGAGTGAGTCAACAAAACAAAGTCCACTTGGACTTTGAAGAGTGAAATTGAAGGGTGTTTTAAGGCATTGCAAAATATGTGTTTATCTTTTATGTACAAATGCCAAAAAATGTGATTCGCTGTTTGCAGAAGTCCTTTGGAAAATGGTTTGTAGGCACTCAAACCGAAAAGGAAGTTTATATCTGACATGTATATAATGTGTTTAAATGATGATGTTTCTTCAGCTGTGGGAGGATAGAAGATTCTTTTACTGAAATCTTTGTGATTTTGCTGGCTTTAGCAGCACTTGTAAACACTAAGGTGGCAGAGAATGTGGCTGTCTTTTGGGAATGTGCATCTTTTCCTTACTCCTAACCCTGCCTCTCTCCATCTTCATAGCTGTGTTAACAAGGGAAAACAAATACAAAAGAAGATTTCTTGAAGAAAACTAATAAAAAGTAGCCTTGAGCAAAAACCTGGAGGAGGAAATCTTCCTTGGAGGCTTGGGGTGGATTTGGCAGAAGCGGCTCGGAGTCACAGATGGGAATTATCCAGCAGAACCTGCCTTGCAGTCCTCAGGAAATCAAAGCAGCCTGACAAATGTCTGGCTGCACACCCCAGAACAACACTCAGGAATGTTCTACCAACATCTGCTCCTGCTTCTGTGGCTGTGGCAGGAGACAGGCAAACAGAACCTGTGCCAGGCAGCCAGCGAATCCCACTTGGAGCTCCCTCGTGTATGCAGGACAAGAGGAGGGAAGGGAGCCCGAGATGGAAACCAATTTCGAAAATCATACTTAGAAATGGAAATTATTACTGAAAATGCCCAAAGTGTCCTTCCTCAGCTCATGGTGTGGCTGGGCAGGAGGTCACTTTGTCCAGGAACCTTTTTCAGAACCATTGGCCACTCAGGGAGGAGCAGAAGCTGAGTTTCCATTGGTGACAAGAGTGAGCTCCAGGTATCAGAGACCTCACAGCCATCTGAATCAACCAGAGAGAGACAAGTCCTACCACCTAACATAGCCACGAAATCTACTTCTGAGCAAAAATAATTAATAATTAAATGTTGTTCTAGGACACAAAATAAAATGACACTCATGCTGGAACTTCCAAGGTGAAAAGAATGGAAGTGGAAGTTCATTTCCTGACTCCAACATTTACAGACTTTCAAAAGTGACAGTGGATTGGCGGATGAAAGTGCCACCTCTCCAATGACACTGGACAAACCAACAGTCCATCAAATTTCTCCTCTTCCAGAAAAGAATAATTATTTACATAAAAGTGCATTAGAAAGTTCATTACAAAAATGTAAACATCAAAAGGCTTTGGAGAACTTAAAAGAACAGGGTGACAATTAAAGGCATATTTTCATTATTTGAAGGAAAACCACACATAATATAAATTCTTCCTGATTAGTAAATGAGTAATTTTGATCAAGGAAGTACAGACTGCATCTTTTAAAGGTAAGAAAAATGCTTTGAAGATATAATGTCAGTAAAAGAATATCTTTGGCAGTCTTTTCAGGCTGCCATCATGTTTACACACCACTTGGCAGATTGTCACTTCCTTCTCTTTATTTTCAGCTCCATCCTCTGCCATGTGTGGAATAATTGTTGACTCCAATTTGAAGCACATGCCTGTGCTGCACTCTCAGCTCAGCCATGGAGATGCCATCCCTTGCATACCAAGCTCAGCATTGTTTATGCTCTGGATTTTTTTTCTGTTGTAATGGGAACAATTATGGGTGAAAGCATTTTGCTGCTGATGAAGTGGTAAGAATGAGCATTTGGAATATTTGGTTCCAGCTCTGGCTCTTTTTAGTTTAGGTTTCACGCCTGTCACAGAGGAGCTGAAGGAACAGCCTGGGTGTGAGCTGGGCTGGTACATGAGACACGAAGCAGTTCTCACGTGTGTGTGCGCCAAACAAGGTGCTCAGAGCTCCCAGTTCTGACATTTGGGTGCAGAGCCCAGTGCCCAGGGGGTCCCAGGCAGCCCAGAAAGGGCTTTGCAAAGCAGACAACTGGTTTGTGTAGGGGGATACAGTATGGGTAAATGAAGGTGGTACAAAATGTAATCTTATCCCCTAAAGAGTTGCGGCTGAACCTATTACTAAAGATTAGGATCAGGCCTGATATTAACAGGCCGCAGCTTTAGCCAATAGGAAGAGTGTTATAAAAGAGTGGATTGGTGGGAACTGGACTCAGTTGGCTGCTGTGAGGACAAGGAAGAGTCAGTGCCTGGAGGAGCTGCCCACGAGAAACATCAAGGAGGTATGAAACTCTGACAATATGGAACCCTAGCAATGTAATGACAATACAACTCTTGCAATATAATGACAACAGGTTAGAAATACTGAGACCAAATATGAGAGCAAACTTGTCACTGTAGGACACAAAACCGCTGCTGCGCACACAGCACTGCTCTCAGGGTGAAGAAAAAAGGGAAGTTTTTTTCTGACTCTAATATTTATAGTTTTCTAAAAGTGACAGTGGATTGGAGGGTGAAAGTGCCACCTCTCCAATCACACTGGGCAAACTAACAGTCTATCAAATTTCTCTTCTTCCGTAAAAGAATGCAAAACAATAAGTTATTTACAGAAAGTGTGTGAGAAAGTTTGCTACAAGAATGTAAACATTAGAAGGCTTAGAAAATCTTAAAAATTCAGGGTGACACAAACTCAGTGTTCTGTGCTCCAGGTGTGAGCTGCAGTGCTCCAAAGGACTGACAAAGGTCAGGTCTCATCTCACTGAGTTTTCCCTGTTCCCTGCAATGACCCCATAGAGCTTCTCAGACCTTCAGGGCTTTGGAGGAGAGAAGAAGGAGCAATGTGTGTGCAGCTCCCAAACCTTCCCATGCAGCTGGGAAGAAATTCCCTGTTCCTGTGCAACAGGGAATTTTGATGTTAAGTTCACAAATCAGATCTTTTTCTCTTGTATGCCAATAATGGCAGTGTTGGAACACAGAGCAGGTCAGAGAAGTCTTTTGTAGCTTCAGCTGTTCAGTTCTCTTACATTATGGTTTGAGTTTGCTAAAGCCTGGGCCGAGGTTTGGGTTGAAAATCAAACTTCTTTATTACCTTTAATTACCAGAATCGTGGAATTCTGGTAATTAATTTATTAATGGAATTCTGGAATTGGGGTGGCTTTCTCTGAAGAAAGTTTTGGATGGCATAATAACCCCAGGATGAAGAGGTTTGTCTGAAACACCTGGCAATGTATCACTTCTAATGATAAGGGGAGGGTGGGCAGGCCCTGGCACAGGGTGCCCAGAGCAGCTGTGGCTGCCCCTGGATCCCTGGCAGTGCCCAAGGCCAGGTTGGACTTTGGGGCTTGGAGAATCTTGGGACGATGGAAGGTGTCCCTGCCTATGGCAGGGGTGGGATGAGGTCATCTTCAAGGTCCCTTCCCACCCAAACCATTCTGTGATGCTATGATGGTTCTTTACCTTTTTTTCCTCATCTATTCTGATAACATCACCAGAAAGCCTTTAATTTCTTCTAATTTTTTCTTCTAATTTCTTCTAATTTTTTTCTAATAAGGCTTTTGGAAGGCAGCTTGCCAATTAGTATTTAGAAAATTTTCCTTATAAGCAGAATATTTTTGTGTAGTTCTTAAACTCTGGGCTGCAATGGGATGGGACAGACCCTCAGAGGCAGCTGTTCCAGTGCTGAGTGGTGTCTGGCTCTGCTGCTAAATTTGCCAAAAAGTTCATTGTGGGTCCCTTCCAACTTGAGATAGCCTATGATTATATGAAAACATTCTGCTTTGTCAGCATGTTTTTTCACTTAAATTAGGCAAAAAAAAAAAAAAAGTATTAAGAAAAAAGTAAGTACTAAGTAAAATTTAAGGAAATGAGAAGAGTTGATGGGTTGAAAGGTTGATAGATAAAAGATCAGATGCTGACTGATAAAAGCTTTTGGGGGGGAAAAATCAACTGAGATGATTTTTTTTTTTTTAGCATATTGGCTGTGAGTTTATGCTGTGTTCTGGATTTAAGCTCTCCTTAAGAGTCAGTCAAGCACAGAAGACTCTGAAGATTTGAGAGGTTCTTCCTTCAGAGAAGTGACGTGGACTGCAGCAGAATGAATTTCCTGGTTTTACTTTGGCCCTGACCAGAAAGGCTTTTCATTTCCTGAGGATGATGGCAGGTGGGTAAGAACTTGTTATCTTCTTAATTCATATCTATAATGCTGGTTAACATGGCACTGGTCTGTTTGAACATGCAGTATGAACTCCCAGGCCACACATGGGTTTTGGGCACTGATCTCAAACCCCACTCCCCTCCAGAATATTATTTTTAAGAAAGAAATGTGTGGAAATTTGGGTAAATAAAAGATTTTCTGGAAGATGTTAAAAAAAAAAGGGAACAGAAATCTAAATGACAGGCCTGGTATGTGCCTTTCTCAGATATCTTTATCTGGGTAAATCCAGGGTTGTTTGTATTTTATGGCTGCCATTGAGGCTGTCTACTTGGCTTTTTTTATTCCAGCCAGCAGTGCTGTTCCTCAGAATTTGTTGCTGTTGTCTTCTTGGACTCTTTAAGCCTCCTCAACTTAGAAATGCATTATTTAGTCTGGTGTTTTGCAGAGTGACAGTGTTCTCAGGAAGAGAGAGCATTAAGAGAAAGCAGGTATTCATCTTGATATTGCCAGCTGAGTAAAAATGCTTAAGAGAACAAATTGCTGAATCTGAAGGTACATCCTTGGCTGGAATTCATTCTTTTCTTGTGGCTCTCTCAATGTCTTGCTTGTGGCTTTTTTGTTTAATCTGAGATGTACTGTGTTTCTGAGAAGTTAGGATACACAGTTAGCCTGAAATGCCTTGGAACTTAGAAATAGAAGCATCTGGTTCCAGACTGCTTGGTAGAAGAAGAATTATCAGCAAAATAAGAAATACAGTCAGGAAAAATCAAGACAGATAAGAATTACTTTGTTGAATGGATGGTCTGTGATGGAGTGAAATCAGATTTCTCTGTATTAAATAAAAGTAATGCTCTCCAAAGGTACTTCAGAGACAGCTCTGTCTCAAGAATTTCCTCCACTTATGTTTTTCACTGTCCTTTTTTTTTTTGTTGTTGTTCTTTTGCATTCACTTTCCCCCTGTAAGTGATTTCAGTCAACAAGGAAGAAAAAAGTTTATCAAACAGGAGAAAAGCAGTTTTTGCTTGATGTAGTATCACTAGTTCTTGTTTATTTCTAAGACAAAAGTATGAAGTACTTTGCCCTCTGGTAAAATTTCAATCTCAGTTTCTGGAGCTCTTTGAAGGCACAAAATCCTTATGTTTTTGATGGGGCAGAAGTTGAATTTCTTCATGACAGCCAGTGCCTTTCTCATCTTCCATTTCTTCAGCTCCTATCCTTTCTCATGCCTTAGCAACAATTTTCCTTGCAGAACTGGGACAAGGTTGTAATGTACACAAGCAGACCTGAGTCACAGACACTCTCTGGTGACCTTAATGTATCAAAATAAACAGATGTGGGGGAGGCAAAATGCAGCTCAGTGACAGCAACACCAAGGCAAGACATAATGGAAAAATATTTCATTGTAATCAAATTGTGCTGGGCACTGTGGAGGTGAAAGGAAAAACAGGATTCAAGGCAGACAGGGGAACCAGAAATGAGAAGACACCCAGGTGATTACTAGAACATTTTGTGTTTGGAGAATCCCCCCAGATAGTATTCTTGGGAGAAATATTGGTTTTGAGGAGAAGAAATGCAGATTTATGGCATGTCAGCATTTAATAATTGTTATTTTGTTGTATTTGCTGAATTGTTCATACCGGAAGAGTAAGAAACCTAGAAACCATGATGCTACATTTTAATCTGTGAATTGAGCTACCTTTTGAGTTCATTTTTCACTTTACAAAACCATGAGCAACAAGATTAAAAGCTCAATATTCAGGTAGTTCTTCAAGTTTTCACTGCTGCCAGGAACTTCCAACCTGAGCAGCTCACACAGCCCCTCACCAAGCACACAGCTTTTCCTTGCTGGGAATTCTTTACACAGCAATCTCAGATTGGCAAGTCCTTCTCAATCAAGGAACTTTAGAAAAAAAGAAGAAAAAGAAGCAGAAGAAAAAGGAGCTGTCATTATGATTATTATGACCTCTGCAAATATTTTCCACTGGCTTTGGGGATTTGTGTCATTTCCCCCACCTGGCCCATGGCTCCTGTTGAAAGATCATCTGGCGAATCCAGGCTATCCAGGGTGGAACTTGAGGTGCTGAGACTCTTTATGGCTTCAGCCACTGCTGTACAAACATCAAAACAAATAATCAAATCCATCCCCAATCTTTCAAAGCACTGGTGGAACTTCCACTAAATCCCTGAGACAAGGATTTGGGTCAGGGCAGAGCTAAAGCTGGAGGCAATTTTTCTTGTGTGAGAGCAGAGAAAAATCCATGGGATGGGCTACCCTGAAGGTAAAAGCTTGAAGAATTCCCTGAGCTGTTTCAAGCTCTGCTGTTGGCAGGGATTCTGGGGGTGGGCTCTTTTAGCTGATGACAGCCTTTGCCAGCCCCCAGCCCTGAGGAGAGAACAGGGGCAGGAACAAAGCCCAGCAGCAGAATGCCACCAGGGCACATTGCCTTGGCATGCTGAGAGTGCCAGGGCAGCTGTGGGGAACAGCTCAGTCCTGTTTGTGCCCCTGGGATTTTCCTGGCACATTGCCCACTCCACTTGTCCATTATTTTGTCCAGTCTCCCTTTTAGCATTTTCACTTTGTGTGAAGAACCCACCCGGATCTGGTTTTCCTGAGCCTGAGTTATTTGCAGCTTTGCTGGATGCCACATGCTTCTAGCATTGGAAGGTGCAGTAAAAATCCTAAAGCAAAATGAAAAATCTCCACCCCATTCCCCCTTTCCATTCCCATTCCTTTCGTAAAAGTATATAACAGGTCTTGGTTGTCTCTCCCTCAAACATCTCCCTCATCTTTGCCATCCCTCTCTCACCTTTCTGATTTTTAGCCCTTGTTTGCACAGAAGCTGTTGCAGAATGTGATGATCTTTTCAGTCTCCAGGTAAAAAAACTTGAAAGTTTTGGTTCCCAGTCAGTTTATCTGTCTCTCCTTATCCATGAAGGACTTCTGTGTAAATTCCAGAGATTCCAGCTAGGAATTCTGCATGTCCTGTCCATTGTTTCTTTGGGAATTAAGTTCCCATTATTTTTTTTAAACCACACTGGATAATACATTGAGCATATATCAAATATGCCCAGCATCTTCATTTTCTTTTAATGTTTGAGACCAGAATTTACTGAGACTATTCCATGGATTCATGACACTGGGAATAGAGTTAAGGCATGCCTTCCTTGCTGTCTCCTTTACACTGCTTTAGAATGAATCACCCTGTGCCACAATAGCACATGACAGCTGTAAAGAATCACAGATCTTGCTGTGAGCCAGAATTTTTTTGGGGAAAAAAACAAACTCAAGCCAACACAATGTTATTTCAAGAGCTTCCTTTGCTGGCCTTTCTTTTCTGTATCCCTATAGACTTAGAAATGCCCGCACTGATTTATGATTTATCTGTGTGTCTGCCCTGGATGTGCACATTTTATCCTGGGCAATGCTTATTTAAAATTGAGGTATTTGGGGCTATAAAGCAAGCAATTAATCTTAGGTGTGTGATTGTCAATCTCAGTGGAAGTTGTTTCTGAAGCCAAAGGTAAAACACCAGACAGCCTTGTTTCTCCTGCACTCAGCCCAGCAGAGGGAACGGAGAGCCCAGAAAGGAACAAAAAGTGGCAGAGAGAGGTCTGGAAGCACTGAGTGCTCAGGATCACAAGGCAGTGAGATCTCTGCTGCTTTTTAAAGGGTCTCAGGTATAAACTGTGAACTGTGTTGCTGTTACACACTAAACAATGAGATAAAAGGTACATAAATAGCACAGACTCATTCTAAGGGTTAATTCTCTTGGCTTTTTGCCTTCCATGCCTGAAAGCCTCTCTTGACATTTGGAAATGGTTGTAAATTCCCCAAATGTGATTCTGGTCCCAAAGAGCCAATTCTTCAGCCTCTGTTTACTGTGTTTTACAAGTTTCAGAAATGTAATCCCTCTTGAGGGATGGGATGGAAATAGGAAATAATTAGAGATTCTTACGGGTTTGAGAGTTGGAGAATTTTAAGGTCTTCAAGAGTTACTGGCTGGAAACAAATATTGCCCAGCATTTGCAACTCTGTTAGATCCACTTAGTATAAATTAGTAATTTGGTCAGAGAATATGTAAAAACACAGAGGAAATTGCTGCTGAATTATGAAAGAGAGGAAATTGCTGGTGCCCTCCAACAGCACACATTCATTTTGGGGTTGTGGTGGACACTTTTGGTCAGCTCTGCCCAAGTCACCAGCAGTTAAATTTTCGTGCACAATTTTTTTGAGAAAGAAAAAGTGCCATTGCAATAGTTGTGCTTTCAGGTTGCACCTTTGAAAAGCACCAAGACCCTCAGGAAATAGTCACCATCCCTGGAAGCTGTTGTTCAGTCTTTGAAGATAACATTTCTCCAGAGGATCAACCCAAACCAAAACCCACATCTGTTCAAACTGATTTTGTTCAGTACCTGAAAATATCCAAAATCACCCAGATTAAAAGTGTGTGCAGCTTCTGGGCACCGGGATGGGAAACCCCTCTTTTTTGTGTCTGTGTTTGTTGGAGTGTTTGCTCTTAATCAGCACTTGAAAGAAGAGATTGATTTACAACACAGAATTTCAGATGTGGTAATTAAACAAACAAAAAGCTGAAATAAGGGTAAACAAAAGCAGTGGCTCCTTTGAGGTACCAGTGGGATGAACAGGAAAATGAAAGAATACAATTTTGAGTAACTAAAGTACTCGTCAGAGAAGGGTTTTTAGGATCAGCAAATATCTAAGAGGCACTTCATTAAAGCTAAAATCTGTTGGTCTGTTTCTCTGGGATCACTGTACAAAGAATGAACAGCAATGTTCATGAATTAAACTTAATTTCATCACCTTGAAGCATTTCTTACCATAATGTAAGATACATGCCCCAAACAGAAGTTATCTTTGGATGGGATGAGGTCTACTTCCTTTCTTTAAAATTAAGTGATCCTCTGTCATTTCAGGAGACACTTAAAATACTGGGAAATAGTTTAGGAATTTCCTGGAAAGGAAAAAAGAGTCTCCAGCGAAATTGAAGTTTCTTCATGACATCAATCTGCCAAGAGATATCTGGGAAATACTCATCAGTATTTTTTTTAAAAACTAAAATCTGGAAAGATCACAAGGATGTTTTACAACTTTTTATCAGTGATTTGTTCATGGAAATCGAGGAAGATATTTGAACTAGCAAAAAATACTGAAATATATATATATAATATTATATAACAAATACTAATATATATATATATATTATATATAATAGCAACAAATACTGAAACAAATACTAAGTTATACTGATAGAGTATTTTCTCTTGGAAGTATAATCCTGTTTACTCACTCCTTTGCTGAGCTTACAGCCTGTACAAAGTGGCACTGAATGGTTTCTCTTTCAATATACATTTTCAGGCCAAGATTAGAAAAATCTTTGCTGATTTGCAAACAAAATCCTCTCAGATTTTGTTTGCACGAATCTGTAGTTCTTTTAAAGTGTCCTTTGCTGGGTCAGATTAAATTGGTGTTTCAGGGGAGGAAGGTGATGTCAGCTCCTGAGCAGGGTGTGAGCTCCTGGAAGGTCCCTGCAAGGACTGAGCACACTGATGTCCATCTCAGAGACCCATTTCTGTCACCCTGCCCCCAGTGAGCTGCAGCAGCTCACACCCTGCTCCTGCTCTCCTTCCCCTCTCCCATATCTCATTCCCTGCTGCTTTCACATTTTGGAGCATCTTGAAATGGGGACTGTCCTTGGGGCCTGTGGAAGGAAAGCGGGACAGAGGGTGTGCAAAAGTATTAAATATTAAAGCAAAGTATTTGGGTTTGACCTGTTCCCAAACAGGTGTCAAAGATTCAGTAATGGCAGGAGCCTCCTCAGTGCAGTAAATTGGCTTCAACTGAACTCTTCTACTCAGCAGGTTTAAGAATATTCTGCAGTGAAATCAATAGTTCATAAAAGAGACAAGTCTGAGCTGAGGCAACTATTAAATTATCACTTACAGTCTTTTTCTGCTAAATTCACTTGCGTAGTTTGGTTGTGTTTTGTAAGGCCTGGGAGTGCATTGGGGTTTTTTCCATCTGGACAGAAGGAAAAGCTTTTTCCCAAGCAGATCTTTAATCAGTGGGACAGGTTGCTAAGAAAGGCAGTGTGAACTGAGCCCAGGCAGCTGAGCCTGCCATGAGCAGGAGGCTGGAGCTGAAACCTTCTGAAGTCCTCTTTCTGAGCTGAGTAATCCTGCGCTCCTGTGACTCCTATGAGCTTATCCACTGAGAGGGTTTTTTCCTCTCTCTGATTATACAGAGATAAAATACACAACCTTCACTCCCCTCCCAGGTTTGTCAAAATGTGTTATTGCAGTTCTGTGTGCTCTGCTTACCAAACTGACACACAGCAACACACATTTCAGCGTGCTCCACATCAGGAGAGGCATTTAGGATTAAATCATTGCTGAGAAGTGTTTGAGAGCAGAAAGAACAGGGCTGGAGGGCTTCACCTGTCCCTGCAAGGTTCCTCTCATGCCATTTTACCCATCTGTCCTTTGCCAGCACAGTGCCTGAACTTCCTTCTCCTCCCCTCTGTGTTCACTGAGCACAGCTGCAGCTGTTAGCAGCTGGCGTTTTGCTGGGCTAAACAACAAATTCTTTTAGCCTGTTTTTATCTCTTCTTAGGGGAGAGCCTCCAATCACCCTCCTGCCTGCTCTGCTTCTGGTGCTCACTGAGATCTTTGCAGCTGTGGCACTTCCAGGTGCCCCCTCCCAGCACTTCACACCAGTTCCTGTAGTTAGGCAATGAATGCCTGACTGTTTTACATCATTCTCTCACTTTCTCCCTCTTTTCTCTTACATATTTTACAGGTTTGCCTCATGCCCATATTACTGGGTGTTGTGGCACCAGGCACTCACCAAAGCCTGTCTCTCACTGCCCTCCACAGCTGCACATGGGAGAGAAAATGCCAGGAAGGGTTCATGGGTTGAGATCACCCATCAAATATCATCATGGCCAAAACAAGCTGGAATTAGAGATATTAATTGAATTTATTACTTGCAAAATCAGAGCAGGATCATGCAAAGTAAAATAAACCCTTAAAGACACCTGGGTTCTGGAGGATCTCTGCATCCTCATGGATCCCCAGGGGCTGTGGGGGATCTTTGCATCCTTTAAGGATCTCCAGGGGTTCTGGGGGATCTCTGCATCTTCATGGATCCCCAGGGGCTGCTGTGGGGGATCTCTGCCTCCCCTATGGATCCCCAGGGGCTATGGGGAATCTCTGCATCCTTTATGGATGACCAGGAGCTGTGTGTGGATCTCTGCATCCTTTATGGATCTCCAGATGTTGTAGGGAGGATCTCTGCATCACTCATGGATCTCCATGGGCTGTGGTGGATCTCTCCATCCTCATGGATCTCTAGGGGCTGTGGTGGATCTTTGCATCCCTGTGGATCTCCAGGGCCTGGGGGATCCCTGTGGATCTCCAGGGGCTCTGGTTGGATCTCTGCATCCCCATGGATCCCCAGGGGCTATGGGGAATCTCTGCGTCCTTTATGGATGACCAGGAGCTGTGTGTGGATCTCTGCATCCCTTATGGATCTCCAGGGGCTCTGGGGGATCTCTGCATCCCCAGGGATCCCCATGAGCTGCCTCCCCATGGTCTCACCACAGGCTGCAGAGGAATGTTGGTTCCAGTTCCTGGAGCACCTCCTGCTCCTCCTGCCTTGCCCTGGGTGTCAGCAGAGATGTTCCTCTCCCTGCACTCTCCTCTGCCTGCAATTACGACTGTGCAACAACATTTTTATTTTCTTTTTCCTTCGGTCTGTCATCCCAGAGGCAGCACCACCATTTCTTAGTGCCTATCCTTGGCCAGGCACACATCCACCTTTGGAGATCCAGAGACTGGCTCTGCTGGACACGGGAAAAGCTTCTGGCAGCCCCCCTGGTACCAAACCATGCAAATCCCCACCCCAGGCCATGTTTTGCCCCTGGGCTGGGGGGTGTGCCAGGATTCCTCTGCTACCCCAGCCCTGTGTCCGTGCTCTGTTGGCTCCTGGGTTTCCCCTGTGCTTTTCCCACTAAAGGTTTTCAAGAGCCTGGAGGGTCATTGGGATAAAACTCATGGAGTTGCTGCTGTTTTGGGTCCCCTCTTGCTCTGTCTCTGAAGTCTGAGTGTGGTTTCAGCTCCTTTGGTCAGGCAGAGGCCTCTCCTGTTTCACTGCACTTCATCCCTCAGTGCTCTCACAGCTTCCAGGATGGGCCCTTAGGTCCTTGCAGGGTAAGCACATTGAATCCTTTCATCTCCGGGGTTTTTGGGCAGTGGCAGCCTTTTCAGTACTTTGGTCCTAAAGTATGATTTTGCCTTAGAATATTCACTTTTCCACCTATTGAAACCCAAAGGAAAATGTTAATTCAAAAACAAATTTAAAAAAGTTAAATCCATTCCTGTAGCATCTTCTCGTCTGTCCTTTTTATATTCTATTTATAGGAATGAAGGCACTTGTCACTGTCTAGAAAACATTTGATTTAAGGCCATTCTCAAATTATTCTTACAGTTTTATCTCTAAATGTTGTTTTCTTATGCTGGTTATTTTCCCTCTAGAGTGTAGCTATTATCTCTTTAGGGCTGATTATCACCCACTTAGGGCTAGAAGCCTCCTAAAGAACTTCTTTCTGCTTCTTTATAGAAAGGTTTTAGAGGATTTTGAATTTCTGAGTTCATTTTTATGCCGAGGTTTTAAGTTCATTTTGGATATTAGTGCTTCTAATTTTTCAGGAGTTTTGTTGTTTTGGGGTTTGTTTGTTTGTGTTTTGCTATGTTTGTTTGTTTTGTTTTGATTGAAAATCGTTGTTTGCAGTCTGGTTTTATTTATTTTTTAAGCTGGAAGTGGAACTGCCTCATGACCTTATTAGTTATTCTCCATGTTGGGTAATAATAATAAAAATTTCAATATTAATAAGTTTAGATTTAATAACAATATTAATAAATATTATATATTATTATAATATTTATAATAATATATCTTATTGTAATATCTTAATAATTTTATTATTAAATTAAGATTAGCAGTAAAAATGTAACTTATTATTGGCTTAATATATATTTCACTGTGTGCATGTACTGAGCATAATGTTTTGGGGGGTGTATACATATATATGTTGACATGTATAAATACATATATATACATGTATACATATAAATATATATAAATATATATACATGTATATATACATATAAATATGTCAAATATATATGCTAATATATAAATATGTATATACATATATATGTATATACATATGTATGTATTAGTATGTATATTTATACATACATACACACACCACAAGCACACACACACACATATATATATATATATATATATACACACACAAACTGTGAAATGCCTATTTTGTTGTCAAGACTCAGGGGGGCCCTTGTGGCTCTGCACAACTCCCTGCCAGGAGGGGACAGCCAGGGGGGGTCGGGCTGTGCTGCCAGGGAACAGGGACAGGACAAGGGGAAAGGGCCTCAGGCTGGGCCAGGGGAGGCTCAGCTGGGACAGCAGCAGCAATTTCTGCATGCAAAGGGTGCTCAGGCCTTGGCAGGGGCTGCCCAGGGAGCTTTGCAGTGCCCAGCCCTGCAGGTGTCCCAGGCAGGGCTGGAGGTGGCACTCAGTGCTCTGGGCTGGGCACAAGGTGGGCACTGGGCACAGCTGGGACTGGGTGATCCTAGAGGGATTTTCCAGCCTCAGTGATTGTGGGATTCTGAAATTTTACAGCTCAGCACCTCCTGAATTTCTGCTCTTTCCCCCTGTCCTCGCATCCCCACCACGATAGCCATTATTTTCCTGCTGTCACTTTCCACAGCCTATCCATTGTTTGTAGCTCTCTGTTCTGTTCTTGCAGTACACTGTATTGCTTTACAAAAATTATATATTCCTCCAGCCTTTTCCAACGCATTAAAGAAATCAAATCTAGACCCCAGAGTAATCTCATTGTCCGTTCTCCTTTTACTTTGGTGTCTATTAATGCTTTCTCTCTCTTTTCCCTTGTCCTTTGGTGTTCATATTCTGCATATTCTTACATTATGTGTGTTTTTCTTCCTTTAAAAAGAATTTTTAAAAAATCACCCACATAATTTATAGATTATTGCCATGCTTTTCCACTCTGCCTGAGGGATGAGAGACAGGCTGCTGTTCAGAGCCTGCTAGCCAGGGTCCCTTCCCTTCCCGGACATCTGGGAAGGTTCCAGCAGGAACATCTCAGAGCTGTCTGTTGATCTGTGATAGCTTGAAACCAGCTTGTCCCTCTCAAGGGACTGCAACAGTTCCACTGAAAGTCATCTGGATCCTTTTTCAGCCCCTAAGATCATGTTTGCCCTTCAGTTTTCCTTGGTCAAAAGGTGTTTTTAATTCCTGAAGTGCTTGCTGTCTTCAAGACTCTTTTATAGCCGGTGTGTTTTGCCTTGAGCTGCATGTGAACTCCTCTGATCCTTTCTTCTGAGAGCCCTGTCAGGCAGCATCTCACACAGGGATCTGTGTGCACCTGCCTTCCCTCTCACAAAAACACTGCTTGGTCAGACAGCATTCAGAAAGCTACTCAGTATTAGTCTGTGTGGTTATGTGGAGGAGTTTTATCTACATTTCTCTGTGTTGCCCAGTAAATGTGAGGCCATCAAAGCAATAAAAGGGCATCAAACACTCAAAAAAGTAACCACCCCCTCCAGTAGCTGTTTTTCAGCTGTTGGGAAGTGTTGATGTTTTTTACAGGCAAGTCCTAAAGCAGGATTTCACACAAGAGGTGTTTCTGTCCACTCTGCCTTAGTTTGCTTGGTGGTAGCTTATGCCACTTCAGATATGATTCAGTAAAATGTTTAATATTCTACCCTTAAATGTTCTGCATGTGCTCAAATTCTTTGTGGCACTGAGTCCCTGAGGGACAGCTTCTACTCTCAGCCCAGGCCCAAAGCTTGTTCTTGTGGAGAATATTTTCACTCTGCAGGACATTGTGGCTTTCCAAGGAGGAGCAGGAATGAGGCTGGGAGATGCAAAACCCCTTTTATGGTTCCCCTTTACCTCAGGCTGAGCATCAAGTACCAGAAACAGGACATCTTGGCACACAGTGAATTTTGCAGGACCTGAACAACAACAGAAATTATCAGAATGAATCACACAAGACTCCATTTTCTTCATGCAGGAAAAAAGGCCATTCTTTATGTGCATAAATAATTTTTATACAGTTTTACAGACCTCATGTGTGACTCCAGTTGGTCAGCACCTTTCTTGCCAATGAATTTATTGGTTAGTAAAAGGTATTTTACTTGTCCATCAAATCTCTCTACTCTTAAATTGTTTACTTATTTTCTTCACTGATTCTCATGGGATGGATTTAATTTTTATATAGGTGCTGGTTGGTTTTCACCCAGGAATAGATTGTTATGTTAACAAACTGTTCATACCAAGATTAGTTTCACATGGGATCTTGCAAAGGGCTAGCTTGGCAGGCTAGCCACTGATCTAACAGAGCAGGCCTGATTTTATAAGGCCTTTCTTTATAATTATTCTACCTTAATGCAACAAGAAATGTCTCTCTGGTACTTTGTAAGAAATTGCTCCCATCGGATGAATAAGAAGAGGTGGAGGACCTGATCCCCCAGGTTCCAGTGGGATTGCTGTGCACCCAGAAGGTTTGGGAGGAGGTGAAGGTGCTCAGAAGTCAGGGAAGCTTCCAGACAAGGACCCAGCCTCAGCAGGACTCTGCAGTGCTGGAAGGTGACTCTCCCTGTCTACATCCTCTCCACTCCTTCCCAGGTTCCCATCTTGAGGTGTTCAAAGTGAGACTGAAATTCGAGTCTGTGGAGCTGTGTCCAGCACAGAATACCCAAAACATTGACATTTAGGGGAAAAGAATTCAAGTGAAGATGGACTTAAAGAACTAATTTGGGTAGCAGGAAAGCTTCAGTGACGTGATTGCCTCATTGCCCCCTGCGTCTGCAGGCACCCAGCACCAGGCAGGAAAGCAGCTGAGTGCAGTGCTCACAGTGCAGGGGATGAAGCTGCCAGCAGTGGCTGTGTTCTCTCTGCTCAGTCCCATTCTCTGTCTGCACTGCATCCATGCCACACTGACTCTGTCCTTGTGGGAGCACAGAGGACCCCACAGATCAGCTGCAGAGCCTGGACAAGGATTTGGCACATAAGGATCAATAACTGTGCTGCATCTTCCCTTCCCCACTGAGACCTCACAGTGTTGTTTCATCTTCAGTTCATTTCAGAGCACCACCAATGCTCGGCAGAGTGATTCCTTACACCCCCCCATTACCACAGGCTCACATCCCTTCCAGGGGGGTGTTAGGATGACAAATTTGTCACATGTTGGCTCTTTGATCTCCTCTGCATGAGGAGGAGTGTCTGCAATTGGGCTTTGTCTGGAGCCATAGCTACACGTGTGTGCTCAGAGTGCGTCAGGGGCACCTGTGGCTTGCTGAGAATTTGCTAAAGGAATAGAATCACCTCTAACTTACCTATTATTTGGGTTGGGAACTGATGATTCTTGGTTTGATCTGCAGTTTCTCTGTGAGCTTGTTGTAGATGTGGTGTTACTTCACAAGAAAGTTATGACAAAAATGATCAAAAATGAAACAAAAGTCTTTATGCCCTGCCTGCCCCATGAGGGACAGTAGCCAGGCTCACACTTTAACCTCTTCACAATTCTCTATTTTATTTTGTTGGCCATTTCATCACTTTTTCATCAGTTTTGAGAATATAAAAGGAAGAATAAGAAGGACCATTCAGTAAAATTATAGAACATTGAAAACATCAAAGGAATATTGTTTACTGTTATCTTTGAGAGAAAATACAGGGCTGTAAAACTGCAATGCCTCTTTGTTGTGACAAGGGCTGTAAGAAGGGCAGGAAGGCTGGCATTAATCCAGACTTTTAACAAGGACTACAAGAGTGGCAAACAGAACAATTGAATCCACTCTTGTACCAGCTTTTTGATTGTAATCAGCTGTTAACCCCCATAAACTTTTAGATTACTTTTAGTTTCCTTCAAGTGGCAAAACAGTTGTTTTGTGACTGTTTTGAGGCAAGCCACAAGTGAGAAAATGCAATGTTTTATTTATTTCACTCCAGCCAAGGGTCCAATGAATTCATTAAGTTGAGACTGCAGGATGCCTGAACTTGTCCAGGTCAGTTATTTGCTCCTAGCTCACAGGAGGAGCATTTCCCATCCCTCATTTCCTCCACCAGCTGAAGCTGTGTGATTATTTCAAGAGCCATCAAGCTCAGGCTATCCATTTTTATGGCCTCACCAGCAGACATTCCTGGATTCCTCCCAGGCCATGCCAGCAGAGCCTTTGGTTATTGCTAGGGATGAGCATTAGCCTGCAGAATTCAAAATGAAAGCCCAGCTGGGAGGGTGTTTGTGCAAGTGCTGCCCAAGGAAACTGGTGTTGATGAGTGTGGGGGATATGGGCACATTTTCTCTGACTTAGTGAGGCTGCTCTCAAGTGTGGATATTATCCTCCCTTCTCCATCTGACTGAGCTGTTTTAAATGTGTTCTCTTCAGGAGCTGTTTGGATTTCTGCTGTTTGTGCTGAATGCAAACAGGCACCTCAGCAAGGCCATGGCAGGTGTCTGGCAATCAGTCCCTGGGATTACACAGGAATCCTAACAAGGAGGTGCTTACCCTTCAGTTGCTAAATTTAGGTGAGATGAGTACTGATACAAAAGCAGTGACTCATGTCCTACTTCTTGTCTTTGTAAGGATCTCAGCAGCCCAGGTGGTGGAAGGTGTCCCATGGCAGGGGCTGGGGTGAGATGGGTGTTAAGGTCCCTTCCAACCCAAACCAGGCTGGGATTCTGGGATGAGTCCTGCTTGCTGTAAATTCCAAATTCACTTAGGACTAAATGAATTTTGTCTGATACTTAAATGAATTAATTTGAGGGCTCCCCTTCTTAGTAAATCACAGAATCACAGATTGTTTTGGGTTGGAAGGGACCCTAAAGCTCACCCCATTCCTCCCCCTGCCATGGGCAAGAACATCTTCCACCATCCCAGGCTGCTCCAAGCCCCATCCAGCCTGGCTTTGGACACTTCCAGGGATCCAGGGGCAGCCACAGCTGCTCTGGGCACCCTGTGCTGTAGGGGAATACAGTATGGGTAAATGAAGGTGGTGTAGAATGTAATCTTATCCCCTAAAGAGTTGCAGCTGAACCTATTACTAAAGATTAGGAGCAGGCCTGATGTTAACAGGCCACAGCTGTAGCCAGTGATAAGAGTGTCATAAAAGAGTGAATTGGTGGGAACTGGAGCCAGCTGGCTGTTGTGAGGATGAGGAAGAGTTGGTGCCTAGAGGAGATGTCCACGAGAAACATCAAGGAGGTACGAAACTCTGACAATATGGAACCTTTGCAATGTAATGACTATAGAACTCTTCCAATATAATGGCAACACTGTGTCAGGGCCTGCCCACCCTGCCAGGGAAGAATTCCTTATTCCCAATATCCCATCCATCCCTGCCCTCTGGCACTGGGAAACCACTCTCCTGTGTCCTGCCCCTGCAGTTCCATGAAAAGTCTCTCTCTGGCTTCCCTGGAGGTCTCCTTAGATACTGAAATATCACTGACTGTAATGAGGAATGCAGCATTATTATTGTCATGCTTCATCTCTGAATCTTCAACTCTAAAATTTTGGGTTGATATGTAACAAGTCTGTAGAATTTCTTATTCAGTGCTGGAAGTAGCACAACAGGAGCCAGAACTCTGAATCTTATATGGAGATTTGTTTTAAAAATACCAAGGTAAGTAATGACTTTTATTTCAGGAATTTTCAGAACCCAGATAAAGTAGCTATCAAATACAGACTGCAGGGTTTAGGAATGAGGTAATCACCTCTCTCCTGATCTTCCTGAATTGGTGTATCTAATATATTATCATGTATATTAAATTTAATTTTTCACTGGCTTTTTTCAATGAGAATTTTTGAATTAAGAGCAGTTTTTTCCCTGCTGCTTTGTTTTCCTAATCTTCTTCTAATTCTCATTTAGCCTGAAAAGATATTTACATATCTAAACTTATGTTATTCATAAAGCCAATCAAGCTTTAATTAAGATCTAAAATAAAGTTGTTTTAGAAGGGGGAGTGAAATATTCTGAATTCTTATCTAAATCTTGTTTTTCAGATTTTTATAAATAGTAAATATTATGCATTTGATCAGTACATACAGATATTAGAAAATGGAAAAATATTTTAAAATAACCATAAATATCTTTAGTATAATTCAGTTATTTGCCTAAGAAGTGAAAATCCAATAGCTGACAATATAATAAAAAGACTATACCATCTGTTAGCTGTATATAATTATATTAAAAACATCAGTCTGTACTTGATTCAACAATTTTCAAGAGCTTGTTAACCTTTCAAATTAGATTTGTACTATCAATTATACTTAACCAGGAACTTTTTATCCATGCTTTTGTATTTCCTTAATTAGTTCCATAACTCATTTCAGGCATCTTTCTAATAATGTCACACAGTTATAGAGCCACAGCAGGACTTTCAGGGATGTCTGCTTCCATCTTTTCCTTTTTCTTTCCCCACTACCACACGGTAACTGTGTGGTGATGAATGTTCCCACCTCCAGTTCCACTCTCCCTTGAAATATTGCTATGGAATTCATCAAGGGCCAGACTTTGTGTCTGAGAGCAGTGGTGTGAATGGGCTCTGCAGGTCCCAGCCTCAGCCTGCCATCCTGAGAGAATGGACTGCAGGTATTCCATAATTATCCCTTGGATTATCCCTGCTGCTTTTCAGAGAGGTGTGAGAAAGTCTTTTTGCTTCTGAAACTCTCAGGGGATTCTCTGCAGCCATTTTGTGCTGGCCCTGACCCTTCTGAGGGCAGAGTTAAGCTCACACTGTGTTAAGGACAGCCCTGGCAATGGGGCGATGCTCCAGCCTGCTCAGCAGCACAGCAGGATTCACTTTCACCCCAAGGAAAGCATTGTTCTTAAGGACACATCTCCATAAAATTGCTGCTTTAGCAGTGAGGTAAAAGCTCCTCTCAAGACACTCTTGTGGTTTGGAAAAAGAGGAAGATGGAACAGCAGCAGAAAATATTTTAAAAATCAACATGTCTGTCTAACAGAATAGAGAATGAAATTCAGACATAGTTCATCTGCATCCATATACTTAGGTAATAAAATTATTTTTCATGTTAGGAACATTCTTATCACTTTCCAGCCTCCTGGTTTCTTACACTTTAATATCTTGTATTAATAGTTTTCATTATTATGTCCAAAACATGTACTAGACTATGCACAGTCTGTGTTAGCGTACTGCACTGCAACCCCAGAGCACCATTTTCACAGCCACACCCATCAAATTCACATCACCAGCCCTCAGGTAGGGGTACCATTTATCACAGCCTAACCCTTCTCTGTGGTTCAGAGCTGTAGGGTGGGCAAGGACAAAGAAGACAAGTTCCTAAAATAGTCCTGACAGCTGTTCCTCCAGCCTGTCTTTAGAGCCTTCCCCATGGAGCACATGCTGAAGTCCAGCCTGAACCTAATTCTAGTCCATGAGCTCTTGTTTTATCAGCTATGAACAGGGAGAACAGATGACTTCTGTCTCTTTTATGGTCCCCTCCCATGTATTTGGAAATTGTGATGCTGCTCCGTAGGCTTGGGCTTCCATTCCTTGCCACATTTTTGATCTGTCACGTTTTCTGTGCTTTGGTTCATCTCTTTATCAGACTGGATGTGTTCAGCCCGTACTCTTGTTCCAGGTCTCTTCTGCATTTCCTGGGATTTTCTCATTTTGTGCCCCACAGGAATTCCCCATAGTCCACACCCTGACTGGTTATTCGTCAGGTGAAGCCAGGAGCCTGCTGCCTGCCCACAGAGCTTTAGAATCCTGATTTCTTGCTGCCTCTTTGCTCAAACCTGTCGTGCAAGGAATTAATCCAAGTATGGATTAGTGCTGGATCCTGCAGAGCTCTGCCACAGTCCTCTCCTCTTTGGTATGGATCTGTTGATAATGAACCCCTGTCTGCAGGGTTTTTGTGCAGGTTTCCCTTTTTAAGGAGGTTTTGGTTCTATGTGTGCTCTTTTCCTGGTCTTCCATTCCTCTCCTGGGAGCTCTCTAGGAACACTGGGTTAGTCCAGCCAGCCTGGCAAGTGTGTAGGAAAAAGCTTCTCAACCGAGGGATGCTGAAACCCATTTTTTCCTCACAGAGCCTCTAAGCTTATCCTCATCTTCCTGGTTTTCATTGTGTCAGCTATCTCTACTGCTTCACAATTTTAACAAAATAATAAAAAATATTAAAAATATTTTAAACACTCAAAATTATGGAGAGAAATGATGCTGTGGCAATTCCACACAGTGGCCAGAGATTCTATTTCAGACATTTCAGCATGTCAGGCTAGCTGGGGCAAGCCATGGAGAGCTGTTACGGCCATTCCTGACATTTTCCATTCTCCTCGTGCCCACCTGTTCATGCAGGGAGATATTGGGGAAGAAGGACTTGCTGCATCCTTCTGCATCACTGCCTGAACAGCTCTTACCTGGTGGCTGCACACTGAAATGAAATTTAGGAGAATATGCTCAGAGGAAGAGACACATGAAATATTAAATATTCCCAAGGACCCTTGAAAGGTCTACAGTGAAGTGGGGCAAAAATCCCCAAGAAATTCCCCTTTTCAATGGATTATGCCTCTCCCTCTAGTTGGTATTTCTCACACTGTATTGCTTTTTTCCTTTTTTATTTTTTCCAGAAATGAATTAAGAGCTTGAAGATTGAATTTGTGGATGTGAAAAATCAGAAAAAGATGTAAATGCTGTTTTCCTGAGGCCAAGGGAGCTCTGCATCAAAGTGAAAAGCTACGGTATGAAAACCATGGATTTTACAAATGTATTGTTTCAGTGCAAATGGATTACATTTTAAATATAAAATAATGCTCTGACTTTTAGCAGCCCTAGAAATTGCACCATATTTTAACATTGCAGAAATTGCACCATATTTTAATATTACAGAAATTTTCTGATGCATATTTAATGAAGTATTTTAGAGCACTTAGTGAACAGAAACAGTCCTTGAAATTTGTCTGTCTTAACTCTTGATTTTTTTCAATGACTTATTCCTGTCATTGATTTTACACCAGTGCTACTTCCATAGGTATTAAACATAACTGTGCTTTAAGTAATTTAAATATGACTTGTACTGAGCATGAAGATATTTAAGCACGATGGGAAAATATAACAAAAACAATTAATAATTTTTATTAGTTTAATATTTGTTGCTCTGTAAGAAAGCTTAGGCTTCTGATCTAGATCTCTGTTTCTGAAACAAAGACCTAAGGCACAGGTTTTGGAAGCAGATATATTCACCCATGCCACATTCAAAAAGGAAGTGAGCATCCAGATTTATTTCCTATACTTAATTTTGTTAGCAAATGAGATGTAGACCTTATAGGAGTGAAATCCGGAGCTGGATTATTCATAGAGACATTTAAAAGGCATCAAAATACAGATGGCTTTTGGTTTTTGGCAATTAAATTATTAGATAACTTTTATTCTATTAAAAACCTCATCAACAGTGGGCAAAACCCATGTGTGGGTGAATTGGTTGTAAATTACATGGAATTTACTGATTGTCAATTACATGGAATTTACTAGTTGTAAATGGAATTTTTCAGCTTGGATGTTTGTAGAGCAGTGTAAGTTCTACCAGAACTTAAGTAAGAGTAACAACCTGTGATCCCTGCATCTTGCCTTTTGGCCAGTGTTACATCTGAAATACAGGGGAAAATTCAGTAAAATTTCAGCTGAAATACATGAAAAAAAATTACAAATAGCTGCAGAGTGTTCTGGGCTGCCTGTGACCTCATGGCTGGGATTGCCCTTTGGACCTGATAGGTTTCCTTCTGAAACTGCTTAGATTCAGATCTTAACTGAATTTACAGAGTGGAAATTGTGAGTCCTCAGAACCTCAGTTGGAGTCACCAGCTGGAGGGTTGGGATGAATGATCCCATTCCAGGACATTTGGAGAGCAGTGTAAGTTCTGCCAGAACTTAACTAAGAGTAATGAGGAGGGATAGAATGTAAGAAAATAAAGATAGTGCATAAGGCAGTCTCACACCTGAGGAGTTGCAGCTGCACTAATCACCAGAGATTAGGAACAGGCCTGACCTTAACAGGCCACAGCTGTGTCCAATAAGAAGATGAGTGCTACAAAAGAGTGGGTAGCTGGGTGAGGAGAGAGATGGAGTTTGTTGGCTGTGCTGGGAAGAAGAAGGAGTCAGTGCTGTGAGGAGAAGCCCATGAGAAATCACTGAGAAGGTATGGGAGCTTTTGCAATAAGATGACAACAGAGTAACAACCTGTGATCCTTGCATCTCACCTTCTGGCCAGTGTTACATCTGAAATACAGAAAAAAATTCAGTAAAATTTTCACACCACCTTCTCTCAGGGTGTGACCTTCAAGGACACTCCCTGGAGCACCTGGGGTCCCTCCTGGAGGCTCTGGATGAGCAGAGCAAGGTTGGAAGCTCAGCAAGCTCTTCCCTGATTGTCCCTCTGGAGCTCCTCATCTGCAGAGGGAGATCTGAGCTCATGTTTGCTCCATGCCCTTCAGGTGCTGCCTCTGGACACAAAGAGGGACAAATTAAATGAGTAATAAACCCAGCTAATAATAAATAGAAGAAGTGGGGTGTAAAGGACAGGGTAGAATATTATTCAAAGTAGGTATCTCAACCTGTTTCCCTGAGTAACTGCACAAATAAACTGTTATTCATTTTGAAGGTTAAGCTCTAATAATACCTTTAAAACACTCAAGTAAAGTTCAAATGCAATCTACTATTTATGATAAAGCGTTCCCAGTGTTGGAGGCAACTCTTTCCCAAATTGATTATATTCCCTTTTGAGCAGAAGTAGGTTTCAAGCATCTAATTCAGGAGAAGTCATCCATCTTCCTTTCTGTTAGTCAGACAGCTCGATATTCCAGTTCTTCCACAAAGTCTGACTTGCCAATGGAACGGATATTTCTTTTTCTTCAGCAAAACAGGCTCTTTTGAGTCCTTCCAAGCCTGCTTAGCATTTGTGTTCTTTTTGACAGGCATTCATTTTTGGAACAAACTCATATGTGCAGCAGAAAGAGAAAAGAAAATTGCCCAAAAGGGGGATTTTAAAGAGTTTTAAGGATTACTAAATAATTTGTTTTTAAGAGTCACAGAAATTTTACAGGCAGTCTACAGCTAAAAAGCAATTACTGTAACCTGGGAGCATACAATGTTAGTTTGTATAATTTTAATTTGTTGTTTGTGAGTTATTTTCTTTATCAGTGATAAACAGATACAAATCCCAGTCATGAATCTTGTTGGGAACACATCCAGCTATTTTTGTTATAATTGCTAAGAAAATGCTTTTATCTGGAATTTTAAGAAATGTTGTTCTTTTTACATGACTCTGGGATAATGACACTTCATGCTCCAGAGAAAATCCAAGAGAAAAGTGAACAGCAGAAAAGTTAACTAAGGAATTTCAAATCACAAAATTATTTGTCTTTCTGACTGAATCTATCCCTGATGTCAGTCCTAACCCTGGCAGGACTTGGGGTTTGTCATGAAGTTGTCAAGGGTTCATCTTTTTTTCTCCAAACTCACTGGCCAAACAAGAATTGCTGTATTCAGATTCCAGAGTGATGTAGCTTTATTTTTCACAGCTAAAATTGTACATTTAAATTTTATGGCATTTAAATTCTTTGCTGTCACTGGGTATGAACAAAACACATTCTGGCTGAAAAACAAAACATGTAGCCTTTGTTTAAATGAACGATGCCTTTTATTGGTACATTTTTGTTGGTAGAATTTGCCAAAAGATAAATGAACTTGTCAGCATCAAGTTGCTCCTATTTGTTCCAGGATGCCCCAAGTTGTGCTGTGATCAGTCTTTCCCTAGAGAAGCTGAAGAGATGACCTTTTAATTTTTGTTCAAGTACAGAATTCTTGAAGGAAAGTCCCAGCATTCTTTACTCACCCTGAGTCTGCTGCTCCCAAGGCTTGAAACATGGCTTGGTGACACAACCCAGCCAAGTGTGGCATCCAAGTAATGATGTTGTAATTAAGGCATGGGTGGATCTTCCACTTTGGACATGAATTTTGGATTGACGATACCATTCTTCCAAAATCTCCCTTCAGGCTGCAAATATCTCATGGTGTTCTGCCATTTCTAAGCATGAGTAAAGAAAGAATTTCTGGCCCGTCAGGAATTTTTAATTGCATTTGATTGCATCCTCAATCATCACCCAAGCCCTGCTGAGGAGGAGACTAAAAAACCTGAGATAAACAGAAACTGAGATAGAATTCTGCCTGGAGAAGAGAAGGGTGTGTGGAGAGCTCACAGCTCCTTCCAGGGCCTGAAGGGGTACAGGGAAGCTTGAGAAGGACTGTTCATTAGGAACTGGACTGGCAGGACACGGGGAATGGCTTCCTACTGTCAGATGGGATATTGGGAATTAGGAATTGTTCCCTGGCAGGGTGGGCAGGCCCTGGCACAGGGTACCCAGAGCAGCTGTGGCTGCCCCTGGATCCCTGGCAGTGCCCAAGGCCAGGCTGGAGCAGCCTGGGACAGTGGAAGGTGTCCCTGCCATGGCAGGGGTGGCACTGGATGGGCTTTAAGGCCATTCCAACCCAAACCATTCCGTGATCCTAAAATTGAGCACAGATTTCATTTCTGGCTGACCAACCTGGCATCATAATATTATGAACGACTGTAAAGGGCAGTCAGGGATTTCCTTTCATGTATTTCTGTGCTTTTCTGAGAAGAAAATTTTTGAAATGGAATGAATGACTGGAATAATTGAAACAGGATGTAGTTCAGTAGTACACAATTCAAGGGTGCTCATTTAGGGAATAAAAACAATTTCAGGTGGAATCATGAGTGTTGGAAGGAGGAGGAGCAGAATTCAAATGAAGGAGTTGTATTACATGATGACTGTGAATCACTCCTGATATCTAAACCTAAAAAATGCAAAAGAATCCCAGGAGCTCTGTCAAACAGGACCAAAGATGTGAGGATGTGTGGTCAGACCTCATCAGCTTAATTGGTGATGTGATTGTAGGGTGAGAAAAGAGCCTTTTAAACACAAAGATGGTGAAAATACCCAAATTTTCCAACTGGTATTGACTCCATTAGGGCTGGACGTCCTAGTAAACCTTGTGACCATTTCTCTACCTTGGGGCTCTGGGATTCCAGAACAGCCTTCTGAGGGATGTTTTAAAATATTCCAACACTTCAGAGTTCCTATCTTGCAAAACTTTTTTCCTAACCTTGGTTTTACAAATATCAGCTTAAAAAAATAGACCTAAAAAGTGTTGGTCTTTCCTGCTACACTTACTAAGGGCAGATGTGCCTTTTCAGTTGTACCACCTCCATTTGCTTGTGGCTGACAAATACCAGCACTCCACAAGTGAAAAAAAAAAAAATTAGAAGAACACGAAGTCTTTATATATGGCAGTGAAATAATTATGTGCAGCATGTTCAAAAAGATCTTTTTATTTTCCTGGTCAAGACTTGTTGCTTGATGATGGAAAGTGCTTCATGGTGCTTGAACCAGCAGAATTATCCCACCCTGCACCCCTGCAGTCAGAAAAACAAAACAGACCTAAAATTAAGATGTCACCAACGGAATTGTCTCATTTGCTTTAGCAAACAGCTTTTCCATTTAATAGAGGAATAATGGTGCTGAAAACAAAATGAACTCTAAAGCTGCAGCCAGTTTAATGTTGCACTGAGCACAGGGATCCACTCAGTGACCCCATAGAGAAGTTTTAGATTTTCACAAGCAAAAAATTACACTTCTCGCTTGATGCAAGTGAGTGCAGGAGGGCTTTGGGTACTCCAGAAGGTCAAGCTGACCTTGCTTGCTGATTAAAAAGTAGAGATCAAAGATGAGGTAGTTTTACTGTGTTGGAACATTTAATGTTAATGATGTGGCAGCATAATTTGTGATCATAAGATATCCATGGTGATACAGAATGGAAAGTAGATCATAATAGCCTGTGAGATTGAGAAATGGCTGCAAACTGAATATGCAAAGGATATAGAACAAATGGTGAAAAGCACATTGGGGAAGTTGTTATTTGCAACTTTAATTGTGATAATTTGGGAGATTGTGGCACTTTGGGGGTTTTGTTGTTGTTGTTAGGGACAAAACTCTGCTCTTTGTTTTCTTTCTCTGTTTGTATAACCTAAAAATGTAATAACTATGGAATGATTGATTAGAGTAAATGGGATGAAGGAAGGGCTATATCTAATTTCACATATACTGACTCATAGGTCATTAAATGAAATTTCTCCTGCCTCTTTCTATCTGAGGCCTTTGGAGGACGTGATCTCTATTTAAAGGTAATTAAACCCAAACTTATTATTCTTTTTTTCTGGTGGATCTTAATCCCAGTGACTTTTTGTATTTGCAAAATTCATCTGGAAGGATCTGTTTAGAAAATATCTGAGACCTTCTCAGAACTGACCACAAACCCTTATTTTGTTTAAGCTGAGTTAACAAAATATTAAGCTGAATATCAGCTGTCAATGTCACAAATACTGTTAGTGGAATTTTCCTAATAAGCCCTGAAATGAGTATTATAATCCTGTTCGATTTGAATTAACTTTTGAAGGGATTCTGTGAAGTTAATGGGAGAGTTGACATTTCACTTCAAATAGAAGGTGCTGTAGGTTCTTGGAGTTTTCTTTCATTTTAGGAACAGAGCAGATATGTTTCCACTGATGTCTGCAGAGCAAAACTGGTCTGTAAAAGCTGGTGATGTTGCCTGGTTGAATCAACCTTTAAAAAAGAAATTCCAGACTATTATTCCTCTACTCTTTTCTGTAAAACCCTTCATGAGGCTACAAGAGCCATAGGATGGTACTAATTATGTCAGAACATCATTATGATCTTTTGAGATGTTTTTCTCTCTAGATTTACATTTCACCTCTAAGCAAACGCAGAAGACTGTTACATATAATGCGTGGTCATTTAAGCAGAAAATTGTCTTAGAATGGTTAATTATTTAATTATTGTATATACTATATCCTTAAGGAAACACTGCTGAGGAGAAAAATCAGTGAAGCAAGCAGGAGCTTTTTTATTGAACTCCGTTCCTAAATAACACTGCTGACTGTTTTCCTTGAATTGAGAAATGGAAATGCTAGATGAAAACACATTCAAATGAGGATAAGATTCACATTTTAGAAGTTGATACTTGGTTAACTTGGTAGCACAGGTAAATAAAACTATTTAGAACTGTAGAAAGAGGCACCTCAAGAAAAGATCTGCTGCTCTGTGCAGCAAGCCCTAATCAAAGAGAGATGTTTGACTTTATTGACCTGTTCCTCATGTGGAAGGGAACTCCAGAACCTCCCTTAGAACCTCTTCCAGGAATTCATGGGCTCTGATATTATGTGGTTTATTTCCCTTCCAGTGGAGCTAATGCCCTGGTCCCTGACAGCCAGCAGAACCAGCTCTGGGGTTTGACACCCTGGGCACTGCCTGCCATCTCCTCATCTCCTTCCTTCCTTCCAGGTAAAACCCTCTGCCAGCTCCTCTGGACAGCAGCAGCACCCTCAGCACTGCTCAGCACCATCTGAAAATGCTTAAATGTGGATTTCCATCTTGGTTGTGCACACAGAAACCTGAGATGGTCATGGAGAATCCTGCCATGTGATTAATTAATTCAGAGAGAAAATTTGTGAAATAAACCCCAACAGTGCCATGTTCCTGTGCTGGGTACCCTACAGGTTGGGAATCAAAAGATTTGACAGATCATGGGCTGGGCTAATTGAGATCTCAATTGTTCTCAGTCTAAAACTGGGGACAGCCAGCATGGCTTGGGAATTAAATCTGAAAGCAAGCATGTATGACAATGAATAAATGCCTAATGAAATTATTTCTTCAGTTACAGTGGGAGTGGAGGATGGAGCCAAGGCAGATGCAACACCAGAGGAAGAGAGAAAAAACCCAACTCATCTGCCAAATAGAGGTAAGACATCCCAGAAAATGCATAGAAATGAGGGTGATTTTCCTGTGCTTGATCAAAGGTAAAAAACACATGTTAAAAAAGCCTGATGTACTTTAGAAATCTTTTTGATGTGAATTTGAAGCTGTGGTTTGATAGCTTTTCCTCCACTCACAGGACACAGATGGCTATTCCATAGTAAATGGGGTGCAGTTAGTGACTATCCACAGCTGAAGGTAGCAGTAAGCAGAAATCTGAGGCTTTTTGGATCTTGAATACATCTGGACCAATATTCTGCTGTTTATTTTATTTTGTATTATTTTAATCCTGTGTTCTTTTTTTTGCTGATACCCAATTCTCCACAAATGAGGCAGGTCTTGCACTTGCTGTGGTGTCTTTTTATTTTATGTTATTTTATTCCTGTTTTATGTTATTGTATATTTGTTTATATATATATAATTAGAAAAAATATAAAATATATGTTTATATATTTATATATATATATTTATATATATATATATATATATAATGGTTTTTTATTCCTGTAATTTTTATCCTGATACTTGATTCACCACAAAGGAAGCAGGTTTTGCACTCACTGTTGTGGTTTTTTTAATTTTATGTTATTTTATTCCTGTTTTCTGTTATTTTATATATATTTTTATATGTTATATATATATTATATATAAATAGAAAATGTATAAAATATGTTTATATATTTATAGATTTTTATATATTTTATCTATATTTTTAATATATATTTTTGGATTTTATATATATAGATATATTTAATGTTATTTTATTCCTGTCTTTTTTAATTGCTCATACCCAACTCTGCAAAAAAAGATGCAGGTCTTGCACTTCCTGTTGTGGTTTTTTTTAATTTTATGTTATTTTATTCCTGTTTTGTTACTATATATATATTTATATACATTATATAAATATATTTATAAAAATATAATATAGAAAATATATGTATATATTTCATATTATATATATATGTATGTATTTGTGTTATTTTATTCCTGTTTTTTTTTTAAATTGCTGCTACCCAGCTCCCCACAATGGAAGCAGGTCTAGCACTGCCTGTTCTGTTTCTCTCACATCTCTGGCAATGACCACATGGGGTTTTCCCTTGTCCTGTAGCTTGAGGAATGTTCTGTTTCCTAGGACTATCTGGAAATTTCATCCAAAAAGCTTTTGTTATGTCAGGGCCTTGGGACCTGCTGATGCCTGTGATTTTTTCTGGTTTCCCAAAGGAGATTCGGGGAACGTTTTTCTTCCCATTGTAGGGATGTTTGAGGCCCATTCTGCAGATCTTTCTGCACTGAATGTCTGCTACATGGCTTTAATGGCTCTTACAACCATTTACAGCCATAACCATTCAGTTTATCCTCAGCTGTGCTAATACTCACCATGATTTAATCTATATAAATCAAGTAAATATCGATTTATTAAATTTTCAAGGTTGTTCCTTGTATGGAAAAGCCATTATGCAGTTAATATGTTCTAAGACTGGCAATTTGGCTTTATAAATTGCAGATTGTTTTCTGCCTCAGCTCAGAGCAATGTGAGACTCTACCACCCATCCCTGTATTGGTTTTTTTTGCACACCTCACCAGCATGATTCATGGTTTGGGGCCCAGAGGTGCTCCTGGTTTTTCTGATAGCCACATTTTCTATGTTGTGGGGCTGATTCACAGCCTTGCACAATGCAGGACACAGTGGCTTGTGCTGACTGACTCTCAGATAGCTGCCCTAACATATTTAGTTTGGACTTATCCATCTACCAGTCTGTGCAGGGTATGGCATCTGCTCCCTTGAATGTAGTTATTCTTTGTCTGATTTATAACACAGGCCTGTAATAAATTATCTCAGCACAGTTGGAGTGCACTGAACTACAGATTAAGAGCTGCAATGACTGGGGAAGGCAGGGACTTCATAAACCAGATTTATGGAATCAAAACTTGTTGTTGTTGTTCTGATACTATAATAGAAGCTAAAAACTTACGTGCTAACTTTATAACGTATTTCAGCAAACTCTTTCCTAACTCTGCTAATCTCATATAACTAATCTGTGGTTTTTAAAATAAACATACTGGAACTCCAACAACTGCTGCAGAAAGCAAAGACCGTTTCATTGTGTTGAAGTCCAGTGCATTAAATCTGTTGGTGTTTTCTTCGCTGAGACCTTTGAAAAATGCTTTTTCCATGTTGATGTAAGTCACTCTCAGCACAGGTGGAGTGCGCTGAACTACAGATTAAGAGCTGGAATGAGTGGGGAAGGCAGGCACTTCATAAACCTGATTTATGGAATCAAAACTGGTTTTGTTGTTGTTGTTTTGATACTATAACAGAACCTAACAAAAAGTTACCTTAAGTGCTAACTTTATGACATTTTTCAGCAAAGTCTTTCCTGACTTTGCTGATCTCTCTGTAATTAATCTAATCTGTATTTTTAATAATCCTGCAACTCCAGCAACTGCTGCAGAACCCAAAGACTGTTTCACTGTTGAAGTCCAATGCATTGGTGTGTTTATGAAATCTGTTGGTGTTTTCTTCATGAGACCTTTGTAAAATGCTTTCTTGTATTGATGTAAGTCCCTCTCTAGGCACTGGTCAAGTACTGTTCTGCAGTGTCTGTTCAGCTCTTAATCTGCACTCACAAACCAGGCACTGAGCTTCATCCTTTCCCTCAGTGAGCACAGTGATAGGCTCTGCATGGCCCTGGGGGCACAGAAAAAAGGGGAAAAAATTAAAAAAAAAAAATCTGTGGAGCTAAATGGGCTGTGATGGGAGGAGGTGTGCACCCATGCCAGCCCTTGGAACCCCAAAACTGGGGACAAGGCTTCCCAGGTTACAAACCCAGGGGAAGCTGAAGGACAAAGAGCACTTAGAGACAAAACCAGATAAATGAAAAAAAACCTCTTGTAAGCAAGACTCCTTTGCAACAAAAAAGGGTAGACTTAGATGAACAAGATTGATGGGACAAGAGATTGTTCACATTCCATTTCATCTCACAGGTTTCAGTGCAGTAATTTGACAATTTGTTATGGTGATGCATCTCTCTTGCTAATTATTAAAATTATTGTCAGAAATAATTTCAAAATCTAGGTTTATAAAGAGGCTGTGGTGAGTTCAGGATGCTCAAGCTCTCAGAGTTGAATTAATTTGTTTTTATTTAACTTTCAGAGTTGAATTAATTTGTGTCAGAAGTTGGATTCCAGAAAGCACTTATTAAAAGTGAGTCAGAAATCAATTCTGTTTGTTTTCCTCAAATATACTTTACATAAAAGAAATTTAATTTTAGTAAATTTATTAGTGTCTCTTTGCAGAAAAGCAATGGATTGACAGTTGATCTAAATTGCTACAATTGTTTAAAAGGTCAAAAACTACAGCACTTAGAGACAAACCATTCTATTGCTCTAGAAAAGTTTTATTAACATGCCCACACATATTGTGTATAACCAGGGGAACTAAAAGCCTGGATTTCCCAAGTTTGAGAAGCTGCTCTGTGATTTTGACTGAGTTTTCTGTCAGCACTTCCAGGAGTTGCTGCTTAAGAGAAGCTGTTGCAATGGCCCTTGGCAGGGTGTTTTTTTCTCTGTCATATTTAACCTAGCCACGTCTAAGAAAGCCAAGAAAATAAAGTCCAGACAGTTCTGTGCAACACCTCAGTGCAGGCAGTGATCTTTATTTAATGCAGGTCACAGCACCCATCCTCATGGTCACTGAAGGGCCAGAATAAATGTTGTTTCTCTGCCTGAAATTCTCTTTTTCTAGTGACTTGCCATTGTAGCACTTAGAGAAATACACCTGAAGGTTAAAAACCAGAGTGAGAGGATGAGTTTTGGTGGTGTCTCACCCTGAAGCTGGCCTTGGATAGGCCCCATGAGGTGATGGAGTGTGGCCTTAGATAAATCCCTAAATCCTGTGTTGGTGTGTCCCACAGAAGCACACAACAACCCCCTAGGAAATGCTGTTATGAGGTCTGAAACTGGCCAGGTGCTTTTCCCTTCCTTAAAAAACTGGTAAATGCTCATTTTCCTGTTGTCAAGTCCATTTGTGGTAGTGCTGGACCATGAGAGCTGTTTCAGTTGTGTTCATGGGTTTGCAACTCCCTTGTTTGTAGTCCTGCAAAACTCCAAAATGGTGATGAATTAAGGGGCATTTCCTCCCAGTTCCTGCCTGCTTCATATTTAAATGTTACTGCTTCCTTGGCATCTACTTTGACATGAAATGCTATAGACTAATAAGTAATTATGTTTTTTTTAAATAGCCTAGGAAGAAAAACAACTTTTGAAGGTATTTTATTTAATCCACAAAAAAGCCCCATTTGCTTTGATATAAAAAAATGTTTTGTTTACAGCATGAGGAGTCCATGTTCCAGATGTTTTCATCTGCTCTTCTTTGAAATGTTTACCAAAAAGCTTTGTTGGAAAAAGAAAAGGCTGTGGGGATTTCAGTGACAAAAGGGGCACTGCAGTCTGTTCTGGGGTGGTGCAATGAGGGACTGAGAGCCTGCAGAGGAATTGCTGGTGTAATGCAAGGAAAAAAGGAGGTGGTTTTATCATTTTAAAAATAAAGAGCAGACTGGTGCAATAAAAAGGACAACAGCACCTGGAGCATGTCAGATTTTGTGGTTTGGACCTAGAGGCTCAAAGGGAAAAGAATGCATATAAAAGAGGCACCACTGGTTAGCAGTGCCCAAGTAAAGATTGGTGATTTGGGCAATTATATTTGACATTATAGTCATTACAGCCTTTTTTTTACAACTGGCAAAACCCAGTTCAAATCCTTCAGAGTGTGTATGAGTTGATGCATTGCTCTATGCTTTATTTTATTTTAAAACAGAAAAAAGCTTTACTTGACTTAAATGACTAATTCGTCCTGTACCAAGTTATTTTTTCTAATTAAAAACTTTTCTTGGGGGGAAAAAAAGCACCACAAAATTTTTGAACCAGCACTATGACTTTAATATGAAAGGACTAAATGGAAACTATAAACATATAGATGAACAGTTTCTACCCAGCAGGGTACCTAATGTGAGAAATGAAAACAGAGCTGCCAAGAAGTAATTGGTATTATGAGAAGTATAGAATTTCAGTCATATAAAGTTATAGAATCACAGAATCATGGAATGGTTTGGTTTGAAAGGACTTACAAGGTCATCTCATCATGTTAGGGACACCTTCCACTGTCCCAGGCTGCTCCAGCCTGGCCTTGGGCACTGCCAGGGATCCAGGGGCAGCCACAGCTGTGCCAGGGCCTGCCCACCCTGCCAGGGAACAATTCCTAATTCCCAATATCCCATCCAGCCCTGCCCTCTGGCAGGGTGAAAATCTGGATGAATTCTTTATGCCGTTTTTGAGCCCTGTAGTGTTTCTATTGCCTGAAGTGCTGCTGGAGGTGAACTCCCTCAGAACAGGTACCTGGAATAACATTATTGGGTGTGTTCAGAGTAACTTTACTGCGGGCACACCCCCATAAATCATGCTGAGCTGGCTCTGAGCTGCCTTTTACCTGCCTTTCCTGGGATGAGCTGATGGAGATCTGTAGGGGCAGAGCACAGGCTGGGAATGGGATGGCAGGGAATGGTTGGTTGGTAGAAAATGCTGTGGCTGTTTGGATCTGTCACATGGTTTTGGCAAAGTGCCCTGGTTTTTCTGCAGAGCTCTATGATCTCTCCAAGAATCGAGTTTCCCTTCATTTCTGGATGTGGCTTTCTAGAGAGCACTGAAGTGCTTTTTTCAGTGGAAATACTTCAAGTGCTACACTATGGTCTGAGTCATGGCATAGAGTTGTAGTTAATTCCATTTTTCCAGCTTGCATAACTTGCTTTCATGCAACTTTATTGCTTATAATGAATGTTCTGTAATTATAAATGGTGTTTAGGCAATGCTTCCAACAATGTCCACTTTCCCTGCTTTGTGTCAAACTTACAAAAATAGTCCCCTCTGGCCATTGAATTAGCCACAGAATTCTGTGAGAATTCTCAGAAATATTTTCCAAGTTCTCATAGAAAGATTGACATGTTTTGCATATTTAATTTAAACAGTTTTTTAAACCCAGCATCATTTAATTGTTTTCCCTTTGCAGTTCCAATTAAAAAAGAGAACGGGGATTCCTAAAGTAAAGAAGCTAATTTCTTTTTGCCTTCTAAGCATTTAGCTATGAGGAATGAAAGAAGCACAGATTTGAAGGGTTTTCTGTAAGGAAAAAAAAAAAAAAAAAGAGCAGTGAAATGCAGCAGCAAGGCAATGATGCTAATTACAGAGGCAGTAGAGAAAGGAAATGTGTCAAATTAGTCTCAATTGCATGGATTTGATTTTGCTGTTTATGTAAAAGAGTGTAATGGTGGAAGAAGTATCCTGCAACAATACTCCCTTCAGCTGCCACTGGGGAACAAAGTTGGAGCTGCCCATGAGTCCTGGGTCAGTATTTCCCTCTCAGACACCCCTGGGTGGGTTTTGTGTGTGACTGAAGGAGGACAGTGACGCAGAAATGCCTCCCACCAGCCCTTGTACCCTCGGCACTTTGCTGCAATGCTCTGTGCACACCTGGGAAACCTGCAGGTACCACGCTCAGATCCTGCCAGAGTGTGGGAATCCACAAAATCAGAGGGATTTGGGAAAACTGCAAAAGGCAGGCCCCAGAGACAGCAGAACTGTGATTGGAGCTAAGCAGCAGCCATGAGATTGGTCAGCAGAAAAAAATATTTAAAAAGTAGAAAAGCAAAGACAAATGGAACAATGGTCTGTGTGTTAATGCTTGTCTAGAATAACTCCCTAAGCTGCAGAAAAGTTTATCTAGCAAGATATTAGGAAGTTTGAAGCTTAATAATGGAGCTTTGTGCATTGTGTTTTAAGGCTTACAAGTAGGTATTGTGTTTGAAATAAGCAGGCATTGTTTAACCAAAATATGGTTGAGCTCCCACCAAAATATGGCCATGATGGATCGTGTCCAAAAGGCTCAAAATCTGCAATTGTGTGGAAAAAAAAATAAGTGTGGGCCATGTATTTCAATGGAAGATTGAATGATTCATGGTCCAGTTATGCTGGCAGCAAAATATGATTATTGAGGGGACATTGTGGGTTTAATTCTATGCTTATTAAGGTAGCAGCAACATGGCATTAGATGCTTTATATGCCTGTAATTAACTTTTAGCTTGGTTGGGGTTACTCATGTTGTAGGTTTCTGTAATTTGTGTGGGATGTGGATGGTTCTGTTCCTCTGGAGATGCTCTGATCAATGCAGGTAAAGCTGGTGGTGACTGAGGAGGTCAGGTAGCTCAGCCCCCTTCCCCAGCATAAACAATTAGACCTCAGCCATGCCTGACAGTTAATTAGTTTGCCTGTTCTTCAAACCCTCCTGTGACAGAGATTCCACTCTTCCTTGGCAATTGATTTCTGTGCTGAGCCACCTTGACAGACAGAAAGATTTCACTAACATCTGAGCAAAATTTTCCTTGTTGCAGTTTAACCCTTCTTGTCCTATCTTGAGATGAATAGCTTTGTCTCCTTCCCCTGACAGCAATTTTCCGTAATGGAAAATTGTTGTCATGGAGGCTTCACAGCATTTTGAATTTAAAAAATCACAGAACCTTCAGTCTCCTCTCATGGGTCAAGTTTTTCAGCTCACTGAGTCATTCTGTTGCTTTTCTCTTGGTGTTTTACAATGACTAGAGTTCCTGGCCTGTGGGGGAAGCCTTAGTGAAGCCACAGCAGTTCACAGTTAATGGAATCCTGGACTCATGGAACAAATTGTTCTGGGCAGGACCTTAAAGCTCATCCAAATCCATCCCTGCCATGGGCAGAGACACCTTCCACCATCCCAGGCTGCTCCAAGCCCCAAAGTCCAGCCTGGCCTTGGGCACTGCCAGGGATCCAGGGGCAGCCACAGCTGTGCCAGGGCCTGCCCACCCTGCCAGGGAGGAATTTCTCCCTAATATCTCACTTAAACCTGCCCAGCTCCAGGCTTTTCCCACTTGTCCTGTCACTACTTGCTCTTGTGAAAAGTTCCTCTCCAGCTCTCTCCAGCTTGGTGGGAAGTCCAGGGGCTGGCAGGGACAGGACAGGCAGCTGCCAGGTGGGTGCTGGCTCTGGGGGCTCTTGGCTGGCAGGGCAGGGCAGGAGGGGCAGCTCACAGCAATCCTGTGTGTCCTGCCTGTAAAGCCACCCTCCCTAGGGATGGTGGGTTAGCAAGGCAGTGTGGGGAGGAGAACAGAGGGTTTAGAAGGATCCAAATCCACTGGAGAAGGTCTGAAGGAGGGACACAGGGATGGGGATGAAGCTGGGAGGGCCATACAAGGAGTGGCTGAGGGTGATGCCTCAGATTTTAGCTTTTATATTTTTCATTATTCTGTGCTGCTTTAGTGTGTGGGTCTGAGCTTCACACTAAGGGATGGTGAGCTCTGTGCACAGAGCAGGGAGACAAAACAATTCCTGCTCTAGCTGGGGATCAAGGAAGAGCCAATCCAAATCTCAGGCCCAAGAGCACAAACAATGTGGGCTGAAGAGAGAAAAACAAGCAGGGTGGGACTGCATAACCTAAAGCTGTAATTGGACAATTAACTCCAATATGCAAATTGGGTAGAACTTATAAAAGTGAGAGACCCCATGATCAGTTGTGGATTTTGTGATTATTTTGGTTCACCTTGGGTGTAGCTGTCCAGCCATGGACAGCAGCCTCCCTTTGTGGGAAGGCCCCCCTACCCCCTCAGGCAAACCACTCTGCAGCCTAAGGATGAGATGTGCTCTGAGAGGGGGGTAATTGTCCCTTAGAAAACCATGGCTCTGTCATTCCCATCAGTTCATGTGACAATTATAAATCAATCACATACTCTATATTTTTAAAATGTTTCTGGTTTGTTATTTTCTGAAATTAAGGCATGTTTTAAAAGCATTAGTTAGGACAAAATATTGGCAGTTGGAAAGGGCCAGTCCCAGACTTTTTCAGGCACAGGAAAAGCAGTAATAGGTCAGGATTATATCAGCAGAACCTTGATGCAGAGAGGCCCCTTAGTTCTGTAGCACTGGTTGGGTTGGTGCCTGCTCCTCCTGAGCTCCTGTGTTGAGAAGCCAGGACCTTTGTTCCTTTGTTTGCTGAGGTTTTCCAGTGTCCTGCAGGTCAGTGGTGATGAGTTCCAGTGGTTCTCTGTGCCCCATCCATTGCTCCTGCAGTGAGCCAGCTTCAGGCCATTGGTTTCATTTGCAGCTGAACAATCTCTGCACACAGCAGGAACAAATGAGTAGCCTTGACAATCCCTTTCTGATGCCTTTAGTGATTTCTTAACATTAAAATGTAGATTAAAACCAATTCAGTGACTGAAGAGAGGATGATCTTCTTTGCAGGGTTTATTTACAAAATGTGTTTTTCTGACTTTGCTAAATATTACCCTTAAAAGCAGGAGAAATTCAGATTGGGACCATTAGAGGTCAGGTTACTGCTCAGCTGTTCTCAGAAATTTGCTGCAAACACAGCCACAGGCTCCTTGCCTCAGCAAGCAGGCCAGGGAAGGCAGAATTTTGATGAAAGATGTTGGGTTTTGTGTTTTGCAGAGCAATGCAATTTTTCAAACAGGTCAGTCAGCACCTGAAGAGTCAATGTGCAGTCAAGTTCCTCTCAGCTTCCCCAAAACCTCTGCTGGCAATTGTGGGCTTTTAGATATATTCTTCTTAGGGAAATTATTAAAAGGTGAGCAGGACAGTGGTGGAAAGGAGAAAATCAGAGCCAAAATCCTAATCCTCAGTGAAATAATAGGGCCAAGTATAATCTCACCATAGAAATATTTTAGATTTGCCCAAAGACAAGGTTTATATTTTTCATTTAAATAGACCCCAGATTATCCTGCTTTATTCATCCATCTGACACTTAATAGTAGCAAATACATGAACAATCCATCTCTTCAGTCCATCCTCGCCTACCCACATTTTCGAGCCCCTCAGGATATTCCAGCACCCCAAATCTGTTTTTCTGGAGAAGTGCAGGAGCCCATGTGGCCCATTTCTGCAGGAACTGAGCTCTCCCTTGCTTTTATTGTTCTGTGTAGCAGCTTTAATGCTTTTTTAATGGAGTTTTCAGAGGGTGAGCACTGTCAGCCCTCGTCTGCTGGAATGGGAAGTGTCTGCTCTGTGGAAGCAGGGTAGAAAATTAAATGGGGGCATTAATGTAGGAGAGGAAGCTTGTTGATGACACAATAATGGTTTCTGTTCTCAGGCATGACTGCTGCCAGTTTAGCAGTGATTGAGGCTGGAATTATTTTTTGTGGGGTGGTCTGCAGGAAGGACTTGGAGCAAAGTCATTGCAGAAAAAAAAACCAAACTGTGAAGCAGTTTATAAATAACCAAAATCACTGCATAACTCATGAATCATTTCAATGATCCCTTTCATCTCACTGCATGTTCTCCCACTTGGTTTTCATTGATAAGAAAATCAATGTTTTTTCTGTGGACTTCTGATCTAGAATATTTCACAGGAAGACCTTAGAGAACAAATCTGTTTTTAAATGAAATAACGCACGGGTTTTATTTGGCTCCCTGTCCAGCAAATCACTTAATGTCTTAACTTCATTTTGGCAACTCAAATATTTAAAGTTCTGTGTGTTGCTGCTGTTGTATCTGGTTGAATAGACTTTTAATATATGATCAGTTCCTTTAGTTTGTCATTTTCCTTGCTTTTTTTTCCTCTCTTGGGCTGAAAGTCTTCTTCCTATTTTAGTTGTCTTGGTTTCCTGGGTGCAATACCTGAGGCTTATGTTTGTAAGAGAGTCCATAAAAACCTAAAACCGGTTTATGTTGGTTATGTTTTGCACAGAGACAGGTGGAAGATGAATTTTCAGCAGCAGGTGAGGGTTAGGATTTCAGGACACAGCTGTCTGACAGAAACAGAAAGTGTTACCTGTGCTACAAAGTGAACATGAGGTGAGAGAGCAAACCAGATTGTTTGGAATGGTTCCACATGGCAATTTTGGATTACACCTTAGGAAAAGTCGCTGCTCAAGCTGCCCTTCAAAACTGAAATCCTGGCTTAAGTCATCAAGGCCAACACACAGAGGTACAGATGTGTCCATAATTCTGATATGAGCCTGGACTGGCTTTGGTGAGTCTGACATGCCACTGATGTGTGGGCAGCTGTTTGTAATGAGGGATCACGTCCCCTAAATCCAAAACTGACCCTCTCTCACTGTAAACAACTGAGAAAGACCTAGGGAGATTCAACACAATTATCTAAAATCTGCAGTAAAATTTAAGCAACCTTAAAAAGCTACACGGGCCTTCATTTATGTTGTTAACAATTATTAATTACACAGACAAAACAGGGCTAATCAATACTAATTTCTACTGCTGTTACTTAAATGTTAATTAGGTACCCTAGACCTGGTACTGTTATTTAATTAATGAGGAGAGAGAAGTTCTTTGATGAGGCACTTCTTTCTCCCCCCAGAAGGAATCCTGAGAGAGGGGGACAGTAAATGAAGCAGCCCTGCAAGAGGAGAGGGGATCAAATGTTCTGCATGTGCTTTGTGGACAGGACACAGTGTTTGGATGGATTTGGTCTGGCTTTAGGGACACTAATGACAGTGGGATGTGACGCACAGGAAGGACCTGGCTGGAGGAGGCAGAGAGCAGGGAGAACACCTCCAGGCAGGGATGTTGACAAGGTCCACCACAAAGGGTGGCGTCACTTTTCTGGCTTTTAGTGGCAATTCTGTGACTGAAGTGTTTGCATTGTGACTGCTGTAGGGCCTTTGCAGAGAATGAGCAAGTGTGTGTGTGTGCACTTGTGTGGGACTGAAAACACAGGTGGGACAGAGATGGTGTTTAGAAATGAAATTCCGAATTCTGATTTGTTTCATTGTTCTAAGCCCATGGATATGGCAATTTTATATTCCTGTTCTTCTCTTGTGTTGGTGGTTACTGCAGGAGACAGGTCCGTCCTTCTCCCCCAGGATATTCTGTCCTGAATGAAAAGTTCCTACTGTAACTTAATTATAGAATCATAGCAACCATGGAATCCTAGACTGGTTTGTGTCATAAATCCCATCCAGTGCCACCCCTGCTATGGGCAGGGACACCTT
Source organism: Melospiza georgiana (assembly GCF_028018845.1). Taxonomy (NCBI): domain Eukaryota; kingdom Metazoa; phylum Chordata; class Aves; order Passeriformes; family Passerellidae; genus Melospiza; species Melospiza georgiana. The sequence goes on along the minus strand of NC_080437.1, from coordinate 7,000,449 downwards.
CCCCTGTCCCAGGCTGCTCCAAGCTCTGTCCAGCATTGCCTTGGGCACTGCCAGGGATCCAGGGGCAGCCTGGGTACCCTGTGCCAGCGCCTCAGCACACTGCCAGGGAACAATTCCATCCTAATATCTGATCTCAAGCTGCCCTCTGGCAGTGGGGAACCATTGACCCCTGTCCTGTTACTCTCTGCCCATGTAAATAATCCCCTGCCTCCTTTTTATCAGCCTTCAGCCCTCAGAGAATCTCCTCTGTAACAGGTCCTGTCTTGTGCAGGGACCCCAGAGCTGGAGGTAGCACTCAGGGTGGGTGAGATCTCAGCAGGTCAGGGATAAAGGGCAGAGTAGACCTTAATTTGGCAAGGCAAATAAATAAAGTTCCTCAAGTTGTGGTGGAACTTCACATCATCTCCCAGCTGTTCCTCTGCTGCTTCTGGGGATCTGCTTTGCTTGTGTCTTCCTCCTCTTGATTCCCTGTCTGTAATGTTCTCATAGATTGTGTCTGCAAGCTGCTCTTGCAGCTGAGTATCAAAGTGACCCTTTTCCCTACCTCTGCAGGTGAATTGATCCCACTTTACTGCAGCCAGGTGCTTGCTGTGCCCCAGCAGTCTGCATTCCCCGAAATCCAGCAGCAGAGCCACCACAGTGTCTGACCTCTGCTCTGAGCTGGAGAGCAAATGGTACCACATTGATCAATGATACCACATTAATCTCTGCTCTGACCTGGGGCTGTCTGCAAGCCTGCAGAGGAGAAGCTGGAGGCTGACCTAGCTGAGACCTTCCAGCACCTGAAGGAGCTACAAGACAAATGGAGAGAGATTCTCCACAAGGGATGGAGGGACAGGACATGGGGGAATGGCTGCCCACTGCCTGAGAGTGGGACTAAATGAGATATTAGGAAGGAGCATGGCCTGGTGGAATGAGATGGTCTTTAAGGTCCCTTCCAACCCAAACCATTCTGTGACTCTGTGGTTCTGTGGCTCTTACACAGCCAGGGGTTTGAGGGTTGTGTGTTCATCCTTCAGGAAGGGACCGTGTGGAGCCCTTTGCCTCTCCTCTCATGAGGAGAGCAGTGCAGAGCAGCAGCTGAGGGAAAACTCCTTCTCCTCTCCTTCCTCATCCCAGAGAACCCCAGGCTCCTGCCAGGGACCTGCAGCCAGTGATGCTCAGGAGCTGCCAGCCTCAGGAGGGCTACAGCAAAGGGGCACCAAACCTGCTTTGTTCCCTCTCCCTTAAATTTCCTCATCTCCTCTTTGATGCAGCTCCCAGAACATTTGGGAAGGGACCTGCTTTCAGCATTCCCTGTTGGAAAAGCTCTCTTTGTGCCCACAGGAGCTTGTCCAGCAGAACATTGTAAATTATTTCCAGTGACCCACAGCAACACTGCCAAAGGTGACACCTTTGTGCTTTCTTTGTGTTTTCTGCTGGACCACACCTCAAAGCCTGCTCAGATAATTTGCTTTCAACTCATATGATGGACAAAACATTGCCAGATGAGTTTTTCCTCACTCTGGGTTTTACAAACTGGGCATGCACATGAAAGTCAGCCAAAAGAAGTGACATGGTCCCTGTGGTAGATGTTTATCATCAAATATTGCCAGGTCCCACATCCATCAGCTCCTTCTGGTGTGTCTTGATGTATCGAAATTTGCCTGGGCTGAAATCATAACATCAGATTTCTAAATGCATGTTGTTTCTATGTGCATTACCTTATAAATCAGTTTTATTTTGTTCTTGATGTCTTCCTGCTGCAAAGCACAAAGAAAGCGCTCAATAAATGAAATTGCATCTGTCTGATTCCAAAAATCTGAGTAATACTAGAGATCTTCAGCTTGAATATATCTATTTCTGCTAGAAAGGTTTGTCAGGCTTCTTTCCCCAATAAATTCTGACTGTTATTTTAGCACAGATAATACTCTCAAAATAGGATTGCTAGAAAAATCCAGTAGATCAGTATGACAAACCCAATGTACTTCAAGAAATCATTTTTTTACCTAGCAAAAACAAATATCCAGTGCAGTGCATGTCATCCAAAAGGCAAGAGGGAAGGAATTGTGTCTCATGAGGGAAAAAAATCTACTCTCAGCAGGCCCATACATTCCTTACTGGCATCACTTGCCTTTGTAAATTTGGACTTGGAGGATCATAAAACCCTGATCTGTGTAGAGTGAATTTTGTAATGAGAACAGCATTCAAATTCTGAATATTTTCACCAGTGTATGTAATAATATATCAGCTTGTAACGTTTAAATGACTTAGTAAGAAATAAGAGAAGGAGGATTAGCTACTAAATTTGCCAGAAATGTATTCCAAGTAAATACCAGGAGAGAAAGGGGGGAAAAAAATATTGAATTTGGTGTTTTCCCACAGCAAATGTGCAGTGAGCTCTATCAGATTTACAAGTTACTCTTCTGTTCTGGGAGCAGAACTGTTAATCTCATGAAGGCAGGAGATTAGGTGGCGCAGAAGCATTTTCTGAGCAACTTCAAGCACACATTTGGGGACATTCTGCAGTGCTGTGTTTCTTTTTTTCAGTAAATTTTTGTTCTGAAGTCGCTTTTTATTTATTTCATACTTCTCATCGTGTGGATATATTAAGATCATAGAAAGCTGGGAATTCTTCCATCATAAAAGTTACAATTCCCTTTATTAGCATATTCTTCAGTGTCTTAATTATTTGAAACTGAGTTTTTTTGAAGGAAAAAAAATCTGTAGTGTGTCAAAATTTGTCCAAAATCCAGATTTTACAACCTTAATTTTCTTTCTTACAACATTTTTTTCTTAGTTTAGGAAGAAAATAGCCAGTGTCATATAAGTTCTGAGATGTCAATAGGCCAAATGCCCTTCAAACTGAAGGCTAAATGTGAAAGAGGCAAACCAGAGTGCAGAATCCTAGTGTGCATGTTTCCCATTTCGAGATAAAGACATTTTCTGGTGAAAATAAACTCACTTCAGCTGGAATGGAAGGCCTCTGTTGCTCTGTTTTCCACTTATCTGCTCTCAGAGCACAGTGAGGCTGTGCAAGGATGAGTGATTTAGCCTCAGTTGGAGATGATAAAGGCAAAAAGGGCTCTTGTTATTATCCCATTAAATCATTTCTGTAACTGGGCTGGAGAGCTAATGCAGGACAGAAATTGATGGTAGGCAAAGTTCATTACTTGCTGAGTGTGTTTTCTGAGAACTCTGTGATCAGAGAGGGTAAACTGGGCCTGGGTTCCTCTTGAAGAATATAATGCACCTTCTGATCTCAGTGCTCATCATGGAATATAGGAGCAGTTTGATTTATAAAATTCTAACCAAGCAGTTTTTGAGGCCAAATGTGAAATTTTGAGGAGCACTGTCAGAAGAACTACCTGTAAAAATGTATTAGTATTAGAAAAAGAAAGGGCAAAAAGAAGAAAATGAGGTAATGCTCAAGACATTCTGCTTGAAGTTTACTGATAAAACATGTAATAAACCTAGAAATAATTATCTAGAATAATAACAAATAACCTAGAAAAAATTTACCTCAAAAACTCCCCTTGCATCTCTTACATACTTGGACAACAGATATTTGTTCATGGTTATTCTCCCTGGGCAGTGGATTTTCTGTTTAGCTACAGCTTTGAATGCAATCTTGAGGTGGTAAGACCTTTGTAAAAAGTTGTGTTTTCCAGAGTGGTCATTTTTCCTACCTTTCTTTCTTTTTTTTGCTACCTTTCCTTCATTTATGCACTCCATGGACTGACAGACTCAGTGGTTTTGGTATAACACCTCCTGCATTTTGAGTGTTTGGGGTTAAGATGTCAATATGCAGAGCAAGTAACCCACAAACAATATTAATGTGTGTAATAAAAATGTAAAGAAAATACTTCAAATGCCTTGACATTTGTGGAGGTACAGAAAGACTCCATCATGGGTCTGATTCATTCTAGCAAAAACACCCCTTGTGCCAATTTCTGCCAATATAATAATTATTCTCTCCTGAGATGTTTTTTATTGGGTATTTTGCTAGTTTGAGGAACTGGGAAAGCCATTGGGTAAATTAAATTTGTACATATGCTTCTAAAATCAAATTTTAGCTTTAAGGGGGAAAAAACCCCCAACTGCTACGTGCTCTGTTTCCCTGATTTCTGGCTGTTTCAAGGCAAATCATGTGCTTGGAATATATTATTTCTTTATTTTTTTTATTCTTAAGATTGCAGTCAGACCAGCCTGTAAGTTGCACTTGCTAGCTCTTCTTTACAAACCTTGCTTTATACAAACTGCTTATTTCTGAGGAAGTTGCTGAAGTAGCTTTTCCAGAAGTGCTACACTGACAGAAAAGAGCAGATCTCACATGGACAATGGGCAGAGAGCATCTTGAAAAAAAAAATAAATGCCTTATTGAAATATTTTAAGAATGTTGCGCCTGCACAAGTGAAGCAAGGGAAAATGTGGCTTTTAGCTTTTGAAAACACCCTCAGATTTTACTGCAAGTGCCATTTTTCAATTTAATAGCTATGTGACATGCATTTGACACATCTCTCCTGCAATATAGAATGTCTTCCCATCTTTATTTTCTGGGAAATGTGTCTCTGCACTGGAGTCATATTTAAGACAGATGGGACAGAACCTGGATTTTTGTATAGTTTTGCACAAATAAGGATTAAAAAAAAACTTCCTTAAATTCATTCTGTTGAGCATCACTTGGTGTGAGCTATTCTCAAGAATGAAAGAAGTTTCTTTTCCACAGGTGGAATTGAAAGCAGTTTCTCCTGCAGAGAGGGATTTGCACCCTTTGGAGGAAGCTCAGCAGCAGTGTCTGGGCTCAGTTTGGTGGAGAGCCTTGAATCCACAGCAGTGGGGTTGAATTTGGCTGTTCCTGTGTCTGTTTCTAGATGCCAGTGTTATATTTGGCTAAGTTGCCTGCAGGTCTGAGGGCTTCCACTGCAGTGAATTGGTTTGTTCACCCTGAATTTCTCTTTATTCCACTGCAGGGAATTGGCTTGTTCACCCTGAAATTCCCTGTTTCCACTGCAGCGAATTGGCACAGCACAGGGAAAAATCTAAAGTACCTAAAGAAACAACAAGTGGCTGTTGGCTGCATGATCATTTCCAGTGCTGTAATCTTAATATTGTCCACACAGTAATGGTTTCTTCACAGCAGAAAATGAGAGGATCACAGAATGGCTTGGGTTGGGAGGGAACTTGAGGTCCATTCCACCCCCAGCCATGGGCAGGGACACCTTCCCCTGTCCCAGGTTGCCCCAATGTCCAACCTGGACACTTCCAGGGATCCAGGAGCAGCCCCAGCTGCTCTGGGGAATCTGTGCCAGGGCCTCACTATTCCAGAGTAATGGATGTACTCTCACTGGACAGTGGGAACAGCAGCTGAAGCTGTGGGGAATCCAGGCCAGCAGCAGGACTCAGCTGGGATGAGACCACCCCTGTCCTTGGAGGAAAATTCTGTATTTGTGTCTTAAGCTCAGAAAATTGTCATCTCATTAAATCTATCTTCTTCTTTAAGCTCTGTAGTCTCTATTTCAGATGTTGCTTTGCAATATCTGCTGGGTTAGACCAGGATCACAGAAATGTTAAGACTGGAAAAGACCTTTAGTGTCGTCCAGTCCAAACATCAGCCCAGCACCACCCTGGTCACCACTAGACCATATCGTCCGGTGCCTCATCCACTCAATTTTTGCACAACTCCAGGGATGGTTGAACACTCCCACCACTGCCCTGGGCATCCTGTTCCTTTACTTTACAACCATTTCCATGGAGAGATTTTTCTTAATATCTAATCTAAACCTCAGAACTCCCAATTTTCATACAGCCAAGGCAGCCAATGTAAAATATCTCCTCACACATCACTGGGTGGGATGAGACCAGACAGGTTTTAACAGGAGTTGGGGTAACACCATCTGTTAGAGAAGCTCTTGTATGGCATTGTTTATAGAAAGTGTTCATTGGGTATGTGCAGGATCTACTAAGTTCTGTTCACTAATATTTTTTGTGTGTTTGAAGTTCTTGGGATCTTTTATTTTTAGCGAGGAATGAATGTGATTGCAATTTTTTTTAATGGCCTTTAAAAAAGTTGAGTAAACAACATATGTAATTACTCTGTAGGGAAATATGGCTTAATTAAATCATGAAGTCATTCTATTAGCATATGCACCTGCTGCTTATGTGGTTCATTTCTTCCAGAAATAACCAAATTAATGAATAGAAATTGTTCTATAGCTCAGCTACCTGCAATGTGTGCTTCAGTGGTTTGTCTTGTCCTCCTGCAGGTGATTCATTGTTGGCCACTCACACTGCAGGATGGAGCTCTGGGAGAGGACACGGGTTTGTCTTGGCTCTGTAAAATCCCCCAAAGCCAAAACAGTTTTTACAGCCATTATCTGTGGGGGAAACCTGCTCACTGGGTGAGATACAAAGAATGTGCAGTTTCCTCATGCACTGTGCCATCACCAAAAAGAGCTTGTGGGAAGAGCTTGCAAATGCTTGGAAAAGTTTTGGCTGCTGTGTAGGAATAAGGTTTCTTATTATTTAGGGTATGCCATGTATTCTGATTAGCTTAATTATAATGTCTCAGGCAAAACACTCCTGGGAAATTGGAATGTGATGGAATCACAGAATATTCTGAGTTGGAAGGACCTGCAAGGATCATCAAGTCCAGCTCTTAAATGAATTATCCTTCCAGGGACTGAACCCACAACCTTGGTGTAACCAATCCTGCTCTAAAATATCCCAGAATGAGCCCAGATTGACCTGAGAAAAATTAGACATTGTAACATGATAGGATTTAACTCACATCGCCTACTCTTGGATGGTGTTTTTGCTGCCTTTGTAATTTTGAAGTGAATGTAAAATACACAGAAGGGAGGAGCCAAGAGCAAAATGGAGTTTTCCTTTCTTCCAAGCTGTGTAGGGCTGGGGGTATTTGCTTTAACTGTGGCTCTGTATCCTCAGAAGAGCCTTAAATAAAGTGTAAGAGGTAGGGTCAGTATGAAGTGATCCCTCTGCAGTGCTTATTTCCAGTTTCTGGCCAGCAGAGCTGTGGAGGTTCTGGTGCATTTAGAGCACTGGATTTAATAGCTGTCAGTATTTCATCCTTCTCCAGTTAGGTGCACAAGCTCCTCACAGGAGGTCCTGCTCTTTATTTATTGCTTTATCTTTGTTTTTTATACCAAGGTGCTTGGAGGATTGTAGAGAGTTTGACTCAGTTGTTTCCTACAGATTTCTACAAGAAAACAGAGACAAAACCCAGCATGTGTGAGGTCCTGGTTCTGGTAAATACTGTTCATATAGTATTTATGAGGTCTGTGTATTTTCTAGGGATTTTTTTTTGTATTTTCTAGGTTTGCCAAGCCACCAGTATTCCAAAGTCACCCTCAAAATTTACATTATCAATTTGCATTATTGCATTCCTTGTGTCACCTCTTCCATTTAGGAAATGGAGCTCTGTGCTGTTGTGATTGCAGCAGTGACAGCCAGCAATGAAGAATAAATTGTTTACCTTCTGTGGGGGGTGCAGTGTAGGTGTGTTGCAGACATCATTGGGGAATCTATCTAATGTAAAAGTGACTCATAGCCCAGCAGCCACCCCAGAAGGAGATTAATTCTTTATTCCTGGCCTGCAGTAAAGGCCACAGAACATATTAGCTCCCTAATCATTTCAGGCTGCCTTTAACACATCCTTGGTTTGTAAAACCCTACACAGCTTTGCTGTGGATTCTTCAAATATTGGCTCTTTCCAAGTGTTCTGTTAAAACAACTGAAATTTTCTGATACACTGAGGATTTCCTTTTGATACTGGTCATAGGGACTGAGCCATTTCTGTGGATTCTTCTCTAGAATTTGGCTTTGAGCACAGCTCAGGCAAAACCACAGACCTGACCTTTTAATGAGTGTTCTGAATCCTGATTTTTTTTCCTCTTTTCCTGGTGTTCCAAAGTATATGGTGTAAAAGTTGGAATGCTGGCATGGATTGTTTCTTTGCGGAGCATGCACTTTGCTGTTGGGGTTTGAGAAAATTCCAGAGTGTCTGGAGATGTCTGTAGCTTGTGCAGGGTCGGTGGGAGATATTAAAAAGGCAGTCTATGGGTTTGTGAATTGTGTATTCAAATCAATCAATTCCAAGATACTGCTTAAGCTCTCTGAAAAGCTATTTCGGGTTAGATTTTCTTCATGAGCAGCACACCAATTCCGCTCAAATACATGTTAGCTGATAAAAAATTCAATCTGCAAGGGAGGAGAGAACATTGAAAATGCCCTTCCATTAAAAATGGAAGACTTAAGTTTTGAGAAAGTTAAGAAATATATGCACTTTAGAAAACGAAGATCCTAATTTTCCAGTGCATGTATTTAACACAACCTCATCTATTTACCAATCAATTTATTGTTGAGTAACAAAAGCCAGATTAAATGACTTGAGTCACCCTTTACATGGCTCCATACTACAAAAAGTGTGAACACAATCTTCCTTTAGAGTTGTCATCGGACATTGTATAACCCTCCTCATCTGTTTTTCGGACACATTTCCCTTCTGCTCCTTCTATATGAGAGGAAGAAATCTGGAAGAGCTGCTGAAATTACTGGAACTGGTTGCTGCCTGCAGTGAAACCCTTATATTCCAGATAACCTCTGAAGTCCAGAAGGAAATAGGACATTACCCTGTGTCTGATCCTTCTTCCCCTGTCCCTCTTCAGCACCTGAGCTATGTTGGAGGGAGGAAGCCAAAACTTTCAGGAGAAGTGTTCTGGAGAGCAGGAGACGGGCATTCCTTGGGCACTGCCACAGAACTGTCACATGTGCTGCCAAAATGGGTTAGAGCCTCTGAAAATGTGTCTGAAACTTGTGTCAGCTCAGGCTGGACAGGAGGAAAAGGCAATGGGAAGGTGTGCCAATGACATGATTGGGGGGAAACATTTACTTATTCAGAATACTTCCTGCTAGCGCGTGATTCAGATCTCCCCCATTGACTTGAGATGGACAAATAAATAGAGGAAAACCTTACTCCAAAAATGCTGTCCAAATGAAACTTTTTCTAGTTAGGTGGTCTCAGCCTATAGTTTAGGAAAATATAATGACTTCCCAGTGCCAGAGGGCAGGGCTGGATGGGATATTGGGCATTAGGAATTGTTCCCTGGCAGGGTGGGCAGGCCCTGGCACAGGGTGCCCAGAGCAGCTGTGGCTGCCCCTGGATCCCTGGCAGTGCCCAAGGCCAGGCTGGACTTTGGGGCTTGGAGCAGCCTGGGATGGTGGAAGGTGTACCTGCCATGGCAGGGGTGGCACTGGATGGGATTTAAGATCTCTTCCAACCCAAACCATTGCAGAATTCTGTGGTATTTAACAACTGTGTTTGCTTTACACTGAGGACCCTCCAAGTCCAAGCTTTAGATACACAAGTGAGTTAAATTATTCCCTTTTGAAAGGCTGAGGCATGTCATTGTTTCATTGTTGTGTGGCCTTAAGAAGGGCAATAAAGTTTCTAGAAAAAGGAGTGAAATAAAATTTATTATACAAATTTGTAGTATTCCAACACTGAAGAGGTGTCATGAACGAAAATAATTGAGGCAGCAAAGAGGGACAAGGAGGAATCTGTTTAGTGGGAAGAAAATAACTACTAAACTTTTCAATAGTACACTTTACTCATCAGCAAAGTGCAGCTGAAGATGATGCTTTGCTGCTGAAGTGGAATATGTCAGAAAAAGCTCCAACTTGATTTGAAATACTGATGCAGGAGCTTTCCTGAGCTTTGTGCTTCTTTGTACTGGCCCTGGTGCCCAGTCTGGTGGGTCTGATGGGACCTGGGTGATCCCAAATAGGTTTGTGCTGTGCTCTCTGCTTTTCCATGAGCTCCATCCCCAGTGATTCCCATTGGTGGGCAGCATGGATGAGCTGTGGGGTCTCCTATCCCAGCTGACATCTCATTGCTGCAGTTGCCACAGGTAGAGAATGCCAGCATTCAGCATCCTGCCTGCTGCTGACATCCCAGGGAAGGGCTGGGGATGGCCAGGCTGACATTGACATGTTTGCTCACTGGCCAGGTCACTCATTTATCCAGAGGAAAAAGGGGAATTCTTCAAAGCTGCAAGTCATGCTGCAGCTTACCATTTTCTTTCTTGTCTACAATTTTCTTTCTTGTCTACTATTTTTCACCAAAAGGGCTTTAATGGAAAGTTTCACAAACCGGGTCCCTCTTTTTGCTGTACCCTCCATAGACCTGAACCCTTTCCTGGAGGATTCTGTCAGTCAGACATGGAAAGTCTGCTTGGATATCCTGAAATAGGGGGGGAGTGCAGTCTATTAAGAAATAAGGCATGAAGCCTAAACTTCCATTTGGGTCTTCTGAAATTTCCTAAGAGGGAAAGTCTGACTGAGCTTCAGAGGGGAGAGCATCCTGACTTTTGGGAATATTGGGATGTAAGCAACCACCAGAAGTAGATTCCCTTCATTAACTTTTGCAGGAGATGTAATAATTGCCCTGGGGTAGATGTCTAAACCTTACCTGGCAGTGGTCAGTGAATTCAATCCGCCTTGAAGCTCCCTGAAACTGAGATTAACTGAGATAACTGATTTAACTGAGATGTAACTGAGATTTAACTGAGATAACCTGTACATGAAGACTACACTGCAGAGAATGTTTGCCATGGACATATTTTATGAAAAATCCTTTTGACAAGATTTTTTCTCCTGAGAAGCTGAGAAGCCTCAGAAGAAAAGAAAAACAATAATTATCTGCTGCTGTGGAATGCAACAGGTGCATCTTTGATTGGTCCATGTGAGTTGTTTCTACTTGATGGCCAGTCACAGGTCCAGCTGTGTAGGGACTCTGGTCAGTCACAAGAATTTTTTATCATTCATTTCCTTTCCTTTCTAACCTTCTGATGAAATCCTTTCTTCTATTCTTTAGTATAGTTTTAATATAGAATTTTCTTTTAATATAATATAAATCATAAAATAATAAATCAGCCTTCTGAAACGTGGAGTCAAGATTCTCATCTCTTCCCTCATCCTGAGACCCATGCGAACACAACCACAAATGTTCGTTAATTTTTTATGAGGTTTTCAGGCTTTATAACCATGACAGCGTATAGAAATATTTTCTTTCAGGTCAGATAACTTGATGAATGCCTGGTGAAAGTGTTGCCTGTGATGGATACTCCCACAAGAGAACAGAGGGACAAGTATGGGGGCTCTGAAAGAACGTGGCAACAGAAATGAGGTAAGAGATCATCACTTGTGATATGTGGTTATCATAAATGACTAAACATATCCATGCAGCTCTGCACGCGTTAAATTGTTTTTAATTTCTTCTGATGGGGTTACTGTGACCACACTGGAGATGACTGTGTGTCAAAGGAGGGAATGTTCAAGCAGACACTCCAATGGCAGAGATTGCTGTCCAGAGGGAGGAAGGAGGGATTCACTGTGCAAACACTGGGCATCCACACAGGGAAAAGTCTCCCAGCAGTGACTCTCCCCCTACCCTTGGCTTTGGCTCTGGGACAGTGCAAGGTGCCTGTGCCAAGGTGCTGAACCTACTGAGACAAGAAATGTACTCTGGTTTGTGTGATCCTATGTCCTCTAATGCACCTATGTCCACTAAATGCACCTTCTCCTCCACCAGGAGGAGGCTGAATCATCAGCCTGGAGCCAAGAATTCACCCCAAACACAGGGGATTTTGGTTATATTTGACATTTACTGCCTGTTGTGAGGGCTCTCTGGGCAGTCCTTGCCTTCAGCCTTTGGGTCCTCAGCAGATTTGCCTTTTTAAGGGTCCTTTTCTGCATTAGATTTTATTCTTTGTCATTATGAAATTGCAGGTTCAATCTGAAATATTTTGGGTGGCACATTTATTCTTGTATTGCAGACCAGTTTTATTAATGTATTTTCTGCCTCATTGTATGGCTAGTCCTCACCTGTGACTTTAGACATCTGGGGGCTTAGAGCAATTCTGCACAGCCCTTTTCATCTACAGCGTACCTGAACAATGTGAAAATGTGTTCTTTTTCTCCAGCCCCTGCTTCATGTTTCATTTTACTCTCTGTAAAAAACAGGGGAAGAGCAGCTTTTCCCCCTCCTGCTGCCCAAGAAAGCTGCCCAAGGCAAGGCTTTAGTGCTGAAACTGGCCTGACTGAAACTCAGGGTTATAATTTTTGCAAGATTAAATTGTTACCATGCTCCAAATGGCATTAATTAGATCTGTGCAATGCTGAAATGATTCTTTCTTTTTCCTCTCTGTGCTCTGGAAGTAGAAGGAACTTGTTAGTTAGTTACTGTTTTGTCATGATGGTGTTTTCTCTCCAAAGCAGAGATTGGATGCTTTGTCCTGGTATTTTCATCCTCTTGTGTGCATATCTCAGGTTTGGGATGTGCTGAACTAAAAGCTGGGAGCCAGGCAGTTTCTGTCAGTGCTGTGAAAGGTTTCACAACCCTAGGGACAAACTTGGCTGTGAGTTTTTCTTTTCAAACCACACATCTCTATTAATTTGCCATGCAGGAAGCAGGGGGTATTTTATAGTCATTTATAGACTGAATTTCCCCATGCTGGAGACTGCTTTGTGGAATTTGCTGTTAAACTGCCTGCAATAGAAGGCCACTGCTGCTATTTGGGAAAGCTTTAAACTCCAGCCCACAGAGTTACAAAAGTGCAGGTTTCCCTGTGGCTCTGTCAGCCTCTCATCCAAAGAGGGAGCCCAGCACATCTCGCCCCAGTGCCACTGGAAGTGAAAAGCAATGTACAAGCAGTAAAAGCAGCAGGATGTTACTCCTGGAGCAGAGATCCAAGCTCACCTCTGGTAATTGGTTTAAGTTCCTTCCAGTTATTTCAGCTGAGCAAGAGGCTGCAGGGAAGTGTGTTCTCTGCATGCAGAGAACTTCAAAACCTGCACTGAGGCTGAGCATTACATCTTAGTTCAGATCATTCACCCAACCTGCTCACCTTTTTTACTCTAACATAAGTATTTCAAGCCTTCTGTCAATATTAGGTGACTCTGTACAGAATATGCCGTCAGATTTTCCCTCGCTGTAGATATTCAAGGATCCCAGACATAGCTGGAATTATTTGAAGTTAACAGATAATGATGATTCACCCATTAAGCCTGCATTCCTCTGAAGTTAATTCACAGAAAAAATATTCCTTCTCTTTGAAAAGGGAAAGCTCTGCTAGTGATTTATGGCACATTGACTTTGCAGGTGTGTAGAGCCAGCGTTATCCTTTATTGAGGTAAATGTTGGATTAGGGATATGTTTCTTCTCGGTGCTGGGAATCCCTGATTTGTTTTATGGGCTGGGATGTCCTTGCATACCAAGTGCTCTCCAAAGGTGACGTGCTCTGTGTGACAATGCTGTGAAACTGCTTCCCACTCCTGGTCTGGGCTCTGCTTGCCTTGCTGCCTGTGTGAGGGAGGTGATTTGTCCCAGGGCTGTGTTGGGAAGCACAAGTGACAGGAGATAAAGCCCTGCCCAGCCCGAGTGTCACTTCCAGCCCGGGGACAGTCTGTCAGGCAGAGGCTCCTGCCTGGAGCTGGGTGTGCCCAGCAGCTCCCAGCACTGAGGGCTGCACCCTCCGTGCCCCCTGGCAGCTGGGAAAGCCCTGCAGCAGCACACACACTGCTGAGGGCAGTGAGAGATGGGCTCACACCAAGGCTACAGCTCAGTCAGACTTTGGAGAGGTTCACCAGGGTGATTCTTCCCTCTCCTGTTATCCAACATCACTCACTGATGGGCGCAGTGTCAGGGATGTGTTTCTGCAGGTGCCTGCAGAGCCTCTGCTGCCCTTCCCTTCCCTTCCCTTCCCTTCCCTTCCCTTCCCTTCCCTTCCCTTCCCTTCCCTTCCCTTCCCTTCCCTTCCCTTCCCTTCCCTTCCCTTCCCTTCCCTTCCCTTCCCTTCCCTTCCCTTCCCTTCCCTTCCCTTCCCTTCCCTTCCCTTCCCTTCCCTTCCCTTCCCTTCCCTTCCCTTCCCTTCCCTTCCCTTCCCTTCCCTTCCCTTCCCTTCCCTTCCCTTCCCTTCCCTTCCCTTCCCTTCCCTTCCCTTCCCTTCCCTTCCCTTCCCTTCCCTTCCCTTCCCTTCCCTTCCCTTCCCTTCCCTTCCCTTCCCTTCCCTTCCCTTCCCTTCCCTTCCCTTCCCTTCCCTTCCCTTCCCTTCCCTTCCCTTCCCTTCCCTTCCCCTCTGTCTCTCCTTCTTTCTTTCTCTCTGTCTATTTATCTCTTCCTCCCTTTCTCTCTTTCTTGTCTGTTTTTCTGGGTTTTCTGGCCATAAGAGTTTTTGGAAGCAATCAATTATTTGATTATTTTCATTTCTCAAAGCATCTGCTGGACAGGTTTTCTTCCATCCCCAGTTCTGGTATCTCAGCTGAATGTTGCTGTGTAAACAGGCCTGGTTTGAAGGCAAACACAGCAACAAATTTGGTTCCAGTTGGAAAAAGTGATGCCTTGGCTGGAGCACATGGAGCCCTCTGATTACATTGGAGGGGTGTTTAAAGGTGATGCTGAGTTTCCAGCTGGGCTGGGTTATTTGGGGGCTGTGGTCTGGAGGGTTCCATGGGGGAAAAGAGAAAGTCAGGACTGCCTTTCCTTCTTTGCATGGAGATCTTTGCTTCAGAGACACAAACACCTATGGGGCCACCTGCCCACTGTCCCTGGGGGAGAAAACTTGAAGCTCTCGAATCATCTAAAAATAATTGGACCCAATGGCTTTAATCACAGAGGAGCTCTTCATGGGGTAAAGCAATCCCAGATCCATCAGGAAATGTATCTGGAATCTTCACTGGGCTGAGGGGGAGCCAGTAAACATTGCTCGTCTGGTGATTGACAAAAGAGGAGGGAATGGCTGAGCAGGAGAAAAATTCCTGCCCTAAATAAGCTATTTTTTGAGCAGCTCCAAGATAATTAACCTCTGACAGGTGGTCAATAAGAGGCAGCATAGTTTTGTCAGAATTAAATTCAGATTAAATCACAGCAATCAGATTTTTTCAGTGCTAATGCCAGAAGTCTTCTTAGAGGGAAAGCAAAGAGAGTTCTAAGCTTGGGTTCCAGCAGAGAGGGAGCTTTTGGCAGCTCTGCTTTTGGCATTCCCATAAGGAGAATAGATAAATTATTATAAGCTGTCTGTGGCTCTCTTTTAAAATGCAAGGCCTCTCCATAATCCTGATTCCTTCAAGGCCTGGTCTTGGGACACTTCCTTGAATGCTGAAGTAGCTAACAAGGTACACACTTGCAGATAATACTGGTTTAAAGGGGATACAAGATTAAAATTCTTAATTTTAGCAGAAAATAGAGGATTAAAAAGGAATGTGGCTAGTTTGAAAAGCCATCTGGCCTTAAAGGAGAGCAGGATTCAGGGTGAAGTTAAGCTGTTACCCCTGGGTGGGAGCAATCATCTGCTCAGAGCCAGGCCAGGGGAAACCCAAGTCCTTCCCATCCTCAGTGCCCACAGCACATCAGATTCCTGCTCTAGGGTTTCAAACACGCCAAATGGGATGCAGGCTGGACATGGGGAAGAATCTGTGAGTGGCAGGGAGGGGTGTCACACTGGAGCTTGCAAGGTAATTGGGGAGGCCTTCATTACTCTCTGAGAAGTTTCCAGCAGAATTTTTAGCAAGAGGAGGAACAATGTCCCCCAGGAGTCCTTTTGATTGAGGTCAGGCAGGTTTCAGAGCAGGGAAAGAGGTCATGTGGCTTTTCAGCTCCAAGGTTCCATCCCTTTCACATGCAGGGACACTAATTTCCAGCTGCATTTTGTGTACAGGGAAATAGCTTCTTCCAAACTCCATGTGATTGTGCCCTTGTGCCTCTCTTTTGTGGATAAATGTGGCTGTTAGAGTGAACATTTTTGTTTCACTTTTTATGATACTGCCAGATGCATTGTTCTTTTTTTTCTCTTTTATGCTCTTTGAAAAGTATTTTGCCAGTTTTTTGATGGTCTATTAAAATTTCTTAGTGTTCCTGAAAACTGTAGGTTGTTTCAATCATTTTTCTTGGTTGCTTTATCTGTGAAAGTTTTCTTCTTCTCTGTTTACCTTATTTTTTTTCCCTGTATCAACTTCTCTGTTCTTTTAGTGGCTGTGCATAGTGTTTTCACTTCCATGGGATTTCAGAAGAGAGAGGCAGTACATGATATAGCTGAGCCATTTTCTTCCATCTTAACTTTTCAGAGAGGAAAGCCAGTACATGATGCAGTTGAGGCATTTCCTCCATCTCTTTGTGACATGATGACTTCTCTTTCTTCATCTCCTTTTCCCTCATGAACTACTTTTTAAAGATACCTTCTTTGATATATCTTAAAATTATTTTTAAATCAGTGATGATCACCATTAACTAAAGATCTTGGCCCTCTAGTCTTGCTCCACACTCAAGTTAGTTGCAGGGGGATGTCTGTGCTAAAGAACAAACTCTGTGGAAATTTCTGGTGTGCTGATCAGGAAATGTGACAGATCCTTCCCACCAAGAGTGTTATTGTTCACCCACCAAGAGTGTTATTGTTCAAACCAGACCAGAATGGCAAGAACCAGGCCTTGGTGAGCACCAGCCATGAAAGCAGATGTTCAGACAAGCTGCCAAGTGGGTACAAAATGCTGTTCACACACACATGCACTCTGAAATACTGTAAATATTATCCCAGAGAAAATGATGACAGATTTACATCTGCACAGCCTCACACTGCTACTGTAATGCTTTAATAACAAAAGACTGCAGTGCCCACGGTTTCCTTCCCACTGGAAATGGAGCAGACTGCAGCATATGCCGGCACTGAGAGGAATTAAAAGTAGGCTGACATTCATTATTAACATTTCATTCACAGTTTAAGTATTAAACACAAGAAATTTCCTATTGTTTCTCTGGGAAAGCTAAACTGCTTTCTGGGGCTTATGGCGGGAAAATCAGCTTTTTGTGCTGCTGGGCCCTCCCAGGACCTGCAGGCCCTCTGTGGCTTCTGGGCTACCCTGCTGTGGGTTTCAGAGCAACTCAAACATCCTTCTTTCACCAAAAATAAAAATGCTAACAGTGGTGGCTAGGCCAAGGATACAAAATGTCCTGCTTTTTAGGCAAGTTTCAGATACTCCTGGGGGATATGAAAGATTTTGTTGCTGGGTTTTAGCTGTGTGTGGGTTCTGTGTTTCACCTCTGTGGGTCTCATCACATGAGTGAGGAGGCTGCAGGGACAGACAAGATTTGGGTTATTTGGCTTGGAGTCCACAGACCATTGGTGTGCTGAGCTGAAATTGGGGGGTTTGGTAGTGAAACAACAGCACAGTCTGAAGGCAAAAGTTTCTGTGTAGAAAAATGAAGGAAAGCCTCCTGATTCCCTGCATGGCTCAGACATCACACCAAAGATTTGTCATTTTAGTTCTCTGAAATCAGAGAATTTGGACAAGCAGGATTCTGCTGATAGCCAGTGATAGTGGGATAGCTAGTGCATCAGCGTCCCAAAAATCAGTGTGGGATCATTAGCAAAATGCTCATTCACAATCAGTCAAAAAAGGAAAAGAAAACACAGCCTGGTTTTGCATTGCCACAAGAACGTTCTCTGAGGGTCTGTAAAGAGTGGTTTCAGTTTCCAGCACTGCTTGCCTCCTTTGGAGATCAGGGTGAGCTGTAGCAGGGAAATAAATGTTTGTGTTGGGATTGCTTTCAGGGCAAGCCTTCAGTGCTCAAATACTTTGTTTAGCACAACAAGTCATTCACTTACCCCTGCATTCATTCAGTCATTCATTCATGCTTTTCTGAAAGGGCTTTGCTGTTCTGTATGTACTGTGAGATCCCTTGGCTCACTTTCCAATTTAGGAAGGGCTCTCACAGAGATTTCAATGACAGCAAACACCACAAACTGCTCCTGCTGCTGCCCTACCTGCAGATTTTGAGATAGTCAAGGACAGAAGCAGCTGAAGGTTTATTCACAACGCACAAAACTCTAAAAAAAAGGTTTTCCACATCCTCAGCAAATGACAACTGTGTTGTCTTTTGGATGCCATTTTGTGTTCTAATCAAAGAAAGGAGGGTATTTCTGGCATTTTCAGTATCAGCACCTCATTTGACTGGTTTTTTTTTCCCCCTCTATACTCAGCTAAAAAACTGTTGAGCTTTATTATTCTTAAAGAATATTAGGTCTTGCAGCCCAGACTTACATGGGATATTTATATGTGTGGCTTGGATGGCTGCCTGTAATCCATACACTTCAAAGTGAATTTCCCAGAACTGGAGACAGTCTATGGCCTGCAGCATTATGGAAATTTCATTTTTTTCTTTGCATATGAAGGGAGCTTTTAGGGCCAGCATTACTCCCATGGGCCCTTTACCTCTGCCTCTATAAAGAAGATGTTTCCTTGGACAGTTCTGGAGGTCTCTTATCACCTCTCTTGGACTGAGAAGCCAGGAGAAGTGTTACCTCTGGTAGTTTGTGTCAGAGGAGCCCAAGAGATTGTCTGGGTTGGAGCTGGGAGAGCTTCTGTGGCCTGTCAGGTCAAGGAGCTCACACAGATTTTTCTGCACTTCATGGCTCTGCTGTATTAATGTTCAGAGACACAGGAGAAGTGAAAAAGTGCATTTCCAGCCCCATGATAGCCACCTAAATGTATATCACATGTACTAGTGTATGTATAAAACATACACTAGTATGATATACACTATTAAAATATACACTAGTAAAATATGCACTATGTATAAAACTTACACTAGTATAATATAAACTATTAAAATATACACTAGTAAAATATACACTCTGTATAAAATATACACTATTAAAATATACACTAGTAAAATATACACTCTGTATAAAACATACACTAGTATAATATACACTATTAAAATATACTCTATGTATAAAACATACACACTACAAACAGCTGCTGCTGCAGCAAGAGACAAAGAGCTTTAGAAAATCACCATTAATGAGTTCCTGGTGCCTGGTTTTGTGTTTGGTGTGTGGAATAGAGCCCTGAATGAATCAGGGATCGATTCCATTTGCTCTGATTTAGTTAAATATATCAGGCTGAGCTATAAATACTCCCTGTGAATTCCCCCAGTAGCATTATTTGTCTCTTTGTTTACCAATTGCTGTAACTATCCTGTTAAAGATTAGTCACTGCAATGGGGGCTCTAATCAAGGTACCAGGCTCCTAATTGGGTGTGCTGGCTGTCACACAGTGCACTCATTAGCACTCCTGTGCATCCCTGTGCTTCATCTTGGAGCACTTTAACAGGACAAATGGAGAGTCCTTCTCCAGATAAACTCCAGCCAGGGACATGGGACACTTGTCTGAGAGCAGAAATCCAATGTTTAAATCCTTGCTGCACAGCCTTGAGAGGCCCTTTGGAACAGGGCTTTCTTCATCACCCACATGTCATTAGTCCTATGGAGTTTCCATGCTCATCTGGCCTTTTCAAATTTTATTGCTGCTATTAAAATTCAAGGAATGGAAATAAATCAAGGCTTGGGGAGGATTGACTAATCTGCTTTTTTTTATGTGTTTTTTTTTTTCTTATGTTAACTTGGAATTCTTAACTACAGGTGAACTTTAAAAATTATTCATTCACATGGCAGGAGTTTGAAGGGATTCAAAGCACCTGCTTTCACATCACTTAAGGGGGCAATATTCTATCAGCCCAAGTTCATTGGAAACTTGCTGGAGGTTCATCTGGAAGGTTCATGAACCCTGGCTGCTCTGCCTTGGTTTTCAGTCTCAGCAGATTCTGGAATGCACTTGCAGCAGGTAAAAGAATGCCCTGGTGTATTATCAGTATTAATAAACTTCCTCTATAAACAAAAATGCTTGTAGGTGATCTCTAAATAGTCCAGCAGAGACTATTCATTAGGTGAAAAAACAGGAACCTAAAACTTGTGTTTGCAAGGCTTAAACACTTAGAGATATTTGCATAAAAGCCCTACACAAATCCTACCCTGCAGAGCGTTATTCTGACACTCTTCCAGTTACAAATTCCATGTTGGATTTATTTAAGGCGTTATCTGCACCATCAGAGGGAATGGAGGTGACGGCAGATACACAGGGGAAGCAAAGTGTGGCAGTGAGGGGGGCCAGGGTTGGGGACAGGGAACAGGTGAGAGGGAACAGGGACAGAGAATAGGGACAGGGCTCAGGGAACAGCCCTGCAGGGGCAGCTGAGCAGCACAGCTGGCCTGGCTCACCCTCTGCCAACCCCTCTGTGCCCAACTTCAGAACCCAAACTGGGCAGAAATTTGGGCCCACTGAGAGTAAAAGGCCAGTCAGGCCATGAACAGCACCCCAGTGTTCTGGTGTGAGCTGCAAGCAGTATCAGCAGAAGGCAGTAGAAGAAAAGGAGTCAGAAAGCCATAATGTGTGACAGAAACCATAGCCATGACTGTCTTTTATTCAGGTGTTATATCTGCCTGTAAACAATGGATTGCAGGCTTCTTTGTACAGAAAATTATGTTTTCTGCCTGAATAACTTGGGAAAAGATAACGCTCTCTCTGCTGCCCTTGATCTGTCCTTGTATCTTGTAGTTCTCACTTGCTGGAGGAGCTGGACCAGACTGGGAGCATTTTCTCAAGAAGCTGTCAGGAGGCTAAAACTGGGCTTAATCAGGGAAAGGGAGCACTGTAATTTACATTCTTTGATGAAGGTATTGCACAAAATAATATTCACCCTGATTCTTCATGTAAAACTGTCAAAGCTGCTTGATTTTGGTGTTTTGAATCTCTGAAATGGTTTTATTCTTCTAATCCAGAAATGGTAACACTGCAATTTAAAGGAGGACTGCAACTTTCCTGTATAAAAAAAGACAAACCTTTGTTTCAAAGAATGCTTGTATCTCTAATGTGTATCAAGAGATAAATGCTGATCACTTTTAAAAATGTCAAAATACATTCATTCAAGTCATTGTCAAATTCTAGTTTCACTCTTAAAAGAATTTCTGAAGGGATTATTTGGATTATTCTTCATCACAGCAAAATGATATTTTTTAAAGAGGTTTTATCAAATAGCAGTCTTTTTATATTTTTTAAATAAAGGTTTCTTTGCAGATGCTGAGTGCAGCAAATTCCAATGGGATGAGGGATTGGTTCCTGAGTCAGGAGCTGGTTTAGCTCTGTGCTGTGGAGGGGAAGAAGCCTCTGGAGCAAACTGTCCCTGTCCAGGCTGCACTGAATTCCACCCTGGCTGGTTCCAAGGTAATAATAATTATTATTTTAAGAGTTTCAGCTCAGTGTCTGTAACATTGCAAGGTACATGTTGGATTTTTCACTGTTCTTACAGCACAGTGCCAAGAGCCCTCTCTGCCTGCAGAACTGGAGAACTGTGCAGGGCAGGAGGAGTTCAACCTCCTTCATTCCTGCCCATCCCACCTTCTGGGAGTGATCTGTCAGTTTTATTTCATTTACTTTTATTTTACTTTGATTTGCCCAGGGGTTGTGGAGAGGTTACAGAATCAGCTGGGGTTGGAAGGGACCTCTGGAGATCATCCAGTTCAAACCCTCTTTGAGGGCAGAGTCACCTGGAGCAGGTGGCACAGGAATGTGTCCAGGTGGATTTGGGTTGTCTCCACAGAGGGACACTCCAGGACCTCCCTGGGCATCTGTTACAGGGCTCTGCCACCTTCAACATAAAGAAGTTTTTCCTCATGAGGAAAGCTTGGAAAAGTTGAGGTAAAACTTTTTGGTTTTGGATATTGCTCCTTGTCCTGTCTCAGGGGACCATTGAATAGAGTGTGGGATTGTCTTCTTGGGACCAAAAGGACAGGTTGTTAAAATAGCCTCTAGTAGGGACAGGGACACTGAACTGCTGGCTCTGGACAGGACCCAATGGGCCCTGGGTGTGCCAGCCATGGGGTGGCCACAGGCCAGGGCAGGGCCTGTCCCCTGTGCTGGCCCTGCTGAGGGACCCCAGGGCTGTGTCCAGTTCTGGGACCCCCTGGCCAGAGAGCCCTGGAGGGGCTGGAGCGTGTCCAGGGCAGGGAATGGAGCCCCAGGAGGGGCTGAGGGAGCTGGCAAGGGGCTGAGCCTGGAGCAAAGGAGGCTCAGGGGGCCCTTGTGGCTCTGCACAACTCCCTGCCAGGAGGGGACAGCCAGGGGGGGTCGGGCTGTGCTGCCAGGGAACAGGGACAGGACAAGGGGAAAGGGCCTCAGGCTGGGCCAGGGGAGGCTCAGGATGGATACTAGGAAATATTTCCTCAGCAAATGAGTAACCAGGCGAGAGTCCCTATCCCTGGAAGTACTCAAAATACGTGTGGATGTGGCATTTGGGGACATTTTTAATGGTGAACGTGATGGTGGTACTTAGTTAATGTTTGGAGTGCAGGATCTTAAAAGAGTTTTCCAGCCATAAAGATTCTGTAATTCCATAAATCAGTGAAGGGTGGAGGGCTGTGGTGTGCTGACATTTTCAGTGGCAGGGACATATCCACTACCACTGAGAAACAAAAGCTCTCCAGAAAGAGTTCCTTCAGGCAGAATCTGTGTGGCAACTGCTGATAGCACTACACAAGTTGCTTTAATGTCATTGTCCCTTCCTGAACTTGGTGGGACATTTGTGTTTGGAGAGTGCTGTCAGGTTTGAGGGGGGCTCAGCCCTGTCAGTGTGAAGCTCTGTGGCTCCTCACAGCTCTCACACACAAAGACAGGTGGGCACACAGACTCTGAAACAAAAGCATTGGTGTCTGCACATCCCTTTTTGCATGTGCCAGCGCTGAAAACAAATCCAGAGGCATTCTTCAACAGTTTGGCCCATAAACCTCTCAGTTTGTGCAAACCACAGGGGATGGTGAGAGAGTCTAGATTAATTTTGAAGACTTGGCATATGAGATTCAGCTTGCATAAATTTGAAGGTAATGTGTGCTTGCAACAACAATACAAACCTCTCATGCTGCTGAGCTTTAAACTTTCCCCTTCCTCTGAGAAAAAGAAATTCTCGTTGTTGCTGGTAAAGCCAGCAAAGTGAAAATCTCTCCAGATCACATCAACAGTAGGAAAAAGCAAAAATTACATCTTCAGCTCATTAGGGAATGGAAAACAATGCAGAGAAAGTTAAGATTTTATTGTCAGTGACAGTCATGAGCCTTTGTTTGGAACGTGAATTATTTCACACTAAAAAAAAAATACAGAAATAATTCTGCAAAGATGCAGAGGACAGCAAGGCTAATGCCATGGTTTTGGATCACTCCTTTGCAAGATCTGTCTTAAATGAGAAGAAACAAAGAAAAAAACCAGCCTGGATTCCAGGAATCTGTCATAATTCAGCGGAATTGATGGCAGGCAAAGAAAGTGAAATGGAAGGAATATTTCATTAGGGCACACACAGCCAACCTGTGAAGCTGGAAGCCAGTCAGGGGGAGAGCTGACCATCACAGCTGAGTGTGGCTGCTGGTTTTTGGCTAAGGCTGGTGGGGTTTTTGTGCCCAGCACTGATAGGCATAGTCATGTCTGTATAGAGGGGATCAAATTGAGCATAGCTGGATGCAGGATGGATAGAATGAATTGAAGATAAGGTGCTTGCCAGAAGTATCAACAAATAAGTTTTCTCTACAGAAAGAAGGAAAAAAAACCCCCACAAATTGTTGTTACCATTGAATTATTACAACAGCTCCTCACTTTTATCCTGTTGGCACTTTTTCTACATCTCCATCCCCCAAAAAGGAGTTTGTTTCTCAGAGAACCTCCCTATGTGTCATGTGGTTGCAAGTGTCTTGCCCTCTCAAAAATGCAGTTATTCCTTGAGCTGTGAGGAAACAATGACTGAGGCAGTGTCATATTCATGGGGCTGCTTTACTTTGTTTGACTTTACAAATATCTAAGGGCAAAAATCAAAAATCATTTTTCTGAATGTGTTTATGGAGGATGGGCTTTTGCTCCTGTAGGATTTATGTGCTAGCTGGACTTTGCTGTTACTACTTTCCTAATTAAAGCAGATTGGCTTTTGTACCAATCTTGGTACAAAAGTACAAATTTATTTTTGAGGAACATTTCTTTCAGTTCCTATGGGGAGAGGATTTTTCCCTAATTGACCTTGCTTCCTATTTCCATAGCAGCTGGGAATAAAGAGCAGTGAATTCATTAGAAAACTTCACACTGACTCTGGATCACACATCAAGAGTAAACCCAAACACAGAGAGGTGAACCCAACCTCTCTCCCCAAAATCCCAGGTGCTAACAGAATAAAATATTCCACTGAACCAAGCTTGGTGAACCACCACTGACACTGATGGGTGATCAAGGGCAAAGAGAAGTGTTTGTTCTGGGGGAGACTGGACACTGTGCAGCTCAATTAAGAATTAGAGTTCTTATTTTGCAGTAGTGAATTGTCATGCAAATACTGAAAGTCATCTCCTCATGTTGTTATTTCTCCTAAATTTCTCCCACTAAAGCCATGGCAGAAGGAAACATTTCCACAAAAACTTGCTGTTTGACCCCTTGGTCTCTACATGCTGCCCTGAGCAATTTTAATTCACTAAAAGAAATCAAATATAGCAAAATGTGTAAATAAATAATACTGCTGTATTTTCATTGAGTGGGAATAATTAGGGAATATTCCCAATAAGCAGGGAATTACAGAGTCCATGAGGTTGGGAAGGACAAATCCAGCTCCTCCTGCACTGCCAAGGCCCCCACAAAATCAGGTACCCAAGTGCCACCTGTACAAGTCTTTAAAATCCCCCCAGGGACAGTGATTTCTCCACTGCAGCCTGTTCTAGTGATGGACAAACCTCTGGAGAAGGAGTTTTTCCTAACAGCCAAGAGGAATCATCATAGGATATAACAGAAGGATGTGGAGGCAAAAAAAAGCCAAAGGATTCTGTGGACCTTTATTCTAGATAACATTGTGGATTAATAACTATTCTAAATTGTCCTTAAATTTGAGACTACAAAACTCTGAACATACAGAGAATAAACATTTCAAGGAGAGCAATGGGAAACAGAACTCAACTGATCTTGTGGCTGCACATGGAAACATGGAAAATAAGCAGAAACAAAATGAAGCGGTTTAGTTTTCAGTACAACCCATTAAAATATTTCTGTATTTCCTTGGAGTTTAACTTTTACTGAGCCATAATTACCGAGTAAATGCATATTTAAAATTCATTCAGTTCAGGGCAAGCTTTGGCTAACTTTTTAAGCTTGAGATAAAGTGAGCATCTGAGCGCTTACAGCAGTGCAAAGAAATTCATCATTTTGTTTGACTAAATGTCAATTCTTTTTATAGGATTGTAATGGTTTTAAATTGAAGTCACAAAATTACAAGAGAGTGATTAAAAGATTTGCTGTCATCAGACCAAAATTTAGAGAAATACTTTAAACTGAGGGATATATTTTCAGGTCAATGAACAGGGTAATGGTTGAACACTTTTCCATTCAAGTACAATTAGCATTTATGAATTATTAATTCAATCAATCCATTTGTTGCACATTAATTTGAAGAACTATGTGGAAACACATGTAATTCCTACTTCACATGATGTGAAGTCCACTGAGAAGTGGGCACTTGTCTAGGAAGATACTTCAGAAAGGAATGAAGCCCATGGAAAATTCTCTAGTTTAACCCCAAAATCAGAGAAATGGGGGAGCTGCAGGAAGAGCCTGGTGAGCGCATGTCCCATCAAATAACACTAAATCTTTCTTTATCCCATTTTTCCCCTCCAGCAGAGCAATTCTGGCCTCAGGCCTCGTGGCTTGTGGGATTTCTGTTTGTACTGGGGAAAACTGGACACTGTGCAGCTTAATTAAGCCAGAATTAGAGTTCTTGTTTTGTAATAAGAAATTATCATGCAAATACTGAAAGTCGTCTCCTTATGTTGTGATTTCTCCTAAATTTCTCCCACTAAAGCCATGGCAGAAGGAAACATTCTCATGGCCAAGGTCATCGAAGGAGGAATGAGGCAGCAACCACTGCACATTCACATGCTCTGGGTGTCCTTCAGAGAGCTGGAGCACAGCTTTTTCAGACAGAAATATCCAGGTAGCTATTTCCATTTTTTTGTCTTTTATTTGGAATAGAGCCTTGATGTCTCGTTTGCTTTGGTAGAAAATGGTTTGGTGTCTTCTGTGTCACTGCAGGGAGTAGCAAACCCTCCCTCCATCCTCCTGTGGCCAAAAGGGGAGAGGGAATGGGCCCCAGGAGCCCAGGAAGGGAGGGACGGAGGGATCTCTGTGTGTTGGGGCAGGCACATCAGCGTCTTCTCCAGGCTGACATCAGGGATTCTTGCTCCTGCACCGAGCTGCCAGCCTGTTTCTATGGTGATCTCCAAGACACTGATGGATTTGCTGTGCTTATGTAACACACTCCAAAAATCCTCAACATGACCACTGGGCTCTTTGTCAGTGGCTTGGGGTGTAGCCTGGATGTGAGGACAGACAGTGGGTGGGTGTTTGGACAGAAGCAGAGGAGGGCCATGGGTCTGAGGTCAGCTTTCCCCTCATCTGGGCACTGCTGACCAGCTGTGATGTGTCCTGCTGAAGGCTTTGCTGCTGGAGATCTTTGGGAGAGAACCAGCCATGCACATTTGCTCTCAGGGATGTGAGGCACCAAGTGCATGATCCCCAGGCACTCCACTTCCCCTGGCTGATTCCCTTTTTGCTTTCTGGATGCACAGAGGTGCACCCTAATCAAAATGATTGCACCCAGTGTTTTCCCCATGCCTTTGTCAAGGTTTGCCTTTTTTTTCCCCTTCCCTTCCCCATTTCCTTGTGGTTCAGGCTGTATTTGGGGCAGGTCCTTTTTTTAACCCACGCTCTGCTTTCCCCGCCTCCCTCCCTGCACACACACACACCATCTGCCATTCCTGGGTTTATTTGGTTCCATGGAAATGTCATCTCTCTCTCAGAGCAGATGGATTCAGGTGGCTCCTGCCTGAGTTAAATGCCAGAGAGGGGGGTGTGGCAGTGTCCTGGCATGTGGCAATCCAGGCCACACACACCAGGGCTACCAAAGGGGACACTTTGCAATGTCCCCTTGTCTCCTGTTGGTAATGAGCAGTGACACAGGAAAGGCTCAGAGGGTACAAACCATCAGTGGCTGGGCTTGTGATGTAAACTGCAGGCTAAATACTTGGATATTTGGCTGCCTTGGAGGTCCTTTGCCTCCAAAAGTCTTGCTTGCTGTGCGTGCTGTCCTGAGAATCTCTATCAGAAATAATTCTAATATCTATGACAGATATTTTAAAATAGATATTATTAAAATATGAATTAATCAGGGTTGTCATGGCACATACTTGCCACACTAAGCGAGCAGTGTGGCACTGGGTTTAACTCCAGTTAGGATATTCTATTCCACCATGGATCTACTGCTATCAAGCTGTTGGGAGGTGCTCATAAATCTCCTAAATCCTTTGAAATGAAAACGAAGCAAGATCTGAGAGGAAATACAGATGGACAGACAGGACATAGATACACCTCCCAAGGTCTCCATGAATGTGCTGTTTGACTGGATTGTTTAGATGCCCAACAGCTGTACTAAAATCCAGCTGCTCTTGTGTCCTTGCTTCCTTAGCAGGGAAGGAATGCTGTATTCAGATTAGGAATTGTCTTTCTGCTCCTTCTTCCTTGTGTGTGAGTTAAATGTACTTTAGTGCCCTTCCCCCAAAGCTCAAGGCCCCTGGTTCTAGCAGCACTGTGTGGCTGCCATGATGTGCCATCAGAATTTAGTGGTTTTTAACTACCAAGTTTTGTACATTTAAAAGAAGAATCTTTTCCCTATTGTCCCATCCAACCTGACCTTGGGCACCTCCAGGGATCCAGGGGCAGCCACAGCTTCTCTGGGCAACCTAACCCCCTGCTCCCAAGGAACAATTCCTTCTTAATGTCCAACTCCAAACTTTCCCTCTTGCAGGGCCAAAAAATCCCCTTTCACATTCCACATCACCTGCATTAAACACAGCTTTAAATTAACCTCCAGCCAGGGGAAGGAAGCTTTTCTAAAGGGCTGTTGATCCCACATTGAAGTTGTTCTCTCTGTCAGGTGAGTTGAGCTGCCTTTCCCATTCAGCAGTGAGTAACTCTGAGTAGCTTTGGCTGAATATTTAATCTGTGGATGGCTGAAGGAAGGCTCTGCTCATGGAAAGGAGTGAAATTCCTATGGATGTGAATCCTCTTTCTGGGGAAGGACCGACCCACAGCAGTGACTGTTGAACACAGCAAAGTCCCACTGGCACCACTGGGGTGTGGAAGGAGGTTGGGAATGTGTCGTGTCCTCTGGGCTGAGGAAAGCCAGTGCCAGACAGGGTGGGAATGCAGAAGAGCAGGGAGCTGTGAGAGGGTTCCCTCCCCTCATCTGCCAGGCAGGGATGGCTGCACCAAACATGCTTTTCCCTGGGCTCACCTGCTGGATTTGCTGCTGCCTTTTCCCCCATACCCCACACCCTCTGCTTCTCGTGCATGGAAAAAAAATCAGTTATCTCCATTTCCTTGGTTTTCTCTCAGCTTGTTTGTCTAACCAAAATGAGCACTGTTAGCAGAGGAAGATGATCATTTTCCATGGAAACCAATGGAAAAGGAAGCAGGTTCCAAAATAACCTCCCCACATGGACCTGAGGTGCCTTGGTGGCTATTATGTTCATTTTAGAGGTGGAGACCCAGACACAGCACGACAAATGACACGCTTGGTGCCCTCAGGCATTGAGAGCAGGAAGCTGAATCTCTGCCTGTTGTCTTAGTCACACCTCCTTCTTAGTGTGTTTTTGTAGGTTTTGATTGAATTTTTGAAACATTTGGCTTTGTTCCCTTGCTGTATATGCTCCAGCCTGTTTTTCTATGTGAGTGATAAGCATTCACCCATGAAAAATAAAATTACTCATTGTTTCACAAGTAACTAATTCATGGATTGAAATGGAGGGATGGAGTAGGATTTAGGGACATCAGGAATTGTCTTGTTTTACCATAAAGCAGAAAATGAGATTTGTCAAACAGAGGCCCTGTCTAGACTGGAAAATACAACTGTGGGTGTCCCCACAGTGGATGAGATTGTCCAGGGTGGCAACACCTCCAGGTATGAACATCTCACCTGATCAAAGAGGTGGAACTGGTGGAGCTGTTCCAGTTTTGGAACAGCTGGACAGGTTCCTTCATGTCAGTGCTGCTGTGTTAGTGCCAAAAGCGTTGTGCTCATGTTCAGGCAGCCAAGAAATCCCCATGGAACCATGGAATGGTTTAGGTTGGAGAGGATTGTCTGATTCCATCCACTGCCATGGGCAGGCACAACCTCCCCTAGCCCAGGCTGATCAGGATCCCATCCAGCCTGGCCTTGGATGCTTCTAAGGAAGTCATCCCTCTTAAACTCTCGTGCTGTGCTGGAAAATGAACCCACCCCATGCACAGCAGGCCTTATTTTTACTCAGAGTCTGTTTTGGAACAGCTTTCCCCAAGCCCTACTCACTGCTGTGCTGCAGTCACTCATCTGGATGTTTTCAGCTTTTCTGCTAATGCTAACCAGCAAATAAACAGCCATTTTTCCTACAAACCAATGCTGAACTTTACATTGTCCAAGGTAATTATTACTAGAATGAATTTTTTTCACATGCCATACTTTAACAGTGATGTAGAGGAAAAGAAAATGGGATTTAATTCATGTGGAATCTTTGTTGCTACTCTGGAGGATAAAAGCAATGATGCCATTCAACCAACACTGTAAACAATGTTCAAAGCTTGTTAATTGCTAGAAAGAAGCTCAAGAGTTTAATCATTTAGAGAAGCTATTGTTTTTATAGCAGATACAATATTTTCTGCTGCAGAACACACTGAAAATGCTCATTCTCACAACAGGCTTGTTCAGACACTGGTCTATCTTTCAATGTTGTTCCAATAGTGCTGAAGTGTCACTGCTGACACAACCCTGAGTCTCTAACCCAGTTCCTGACCACCGTTCCTGCCTTGTGTGGGATGGCATTGCCTCCCCTGTCATCTGATAAGGTCTGAATGCGTGCAAGGACTGCTGGGGGAAGAAGCATGATTTTTTCTCAAATAGGAAAAGAAATATAAATTAAATAGATGAATGCTTGGTTTCAGCAATGCAGATGACATAACCCCAAAGGGAGCTGTATTTAAGCACTTGGAGTTCCATGATGTTTTTGCTGGAACCCTTAACTCTGAGGTCTGAGGCAACAGTTGCAGTCACTGGAGGAGAAATCCATGAAAATGTGCGTGGTGAAATCTCCACTGACCAGACCTTGAGGTGGCAGGTGCTTTCATTCTTATTGGTAAAAATCCCACTAATTATCTGATAATTAGGAGGGGTCCAAGCTCATCCCACTGAAGCCTTCTGGCACTGCTGGGTTTCTAAGTGCTGTTGAACCTGGCAGAGTCTCTCTATTTGAGCTGTTCCCTCTGATTCTGGCTGCTCAGATTTTGGGGCTGGGTTACTCTTCAGCCACTGTGGGATCTCAGCACCTCAGGACTGATGTGCAGAGTGACCGAGACCACCCTTGGGGGGCTCGGGAGTCCTGGAATGTTGCCAGAAGTGTCTGGTGGCTGGACTTTGATCCTACACAGGAGACGACACCTGTATGAGGATGGGAGGATTTCACTGGGTGAATGGTGAAGGGATAAGTTAATTAGAGTGCAAAACACAGGGTTTAGGATTTCTGTACAGGGGGGTCTAAAGAAGTAAGATGGAGGAATTGGGGCGTGTCCTGTCCTCTTTCTTCTTCTTCTTCTTGGCCTCCATCTTCTGTGGTGATGTTGGCACTTTGGGATTGGTTATTACTAAAAGTGCACTGGTTAATAAGGGTAAAAGGTATTGGGGGGAAAAATGATAAATATTGTATACGTAATTTTGAGTATAAAGATAGGTGACCGCCCCGGGGGCTCTCAGTGTGCTCATGGCTGGCTGCTGTGCAGACCTCTGTCGGGCCAAGAGAAAATCTTTTAGATAAACAATTAATAAACACCGAGACCGAGAAAAACCCTGAAGCCTCTTCTCATCCTTTGAAGCGCAGGCTGTCCAAGGCCACCCCGGGCCTTTCCAGGTCACCTAAACAGCCGAGAAACCGACAAGCCACTCTCTCTTTTTCCCTCCGATTACATTGATTCCTTTATTTTCTTCCTCCCTTCGGGCTGATTACTTTGTCTCCTGCCCTTGTCACAGAACAGCTTTTCCAGTGTGTGATTGGATCTTGTTATTGATCCAACTCAAAGGAATATTTTTGATAGTCTCATCTGAATCTTTTGTTCAATCTTGCCTTTGTTGAAGTTACTGAGTGCCAGTTCTGGGAGCTGTGCGGAGCTGCTTCCTGCAGATTCCTGTTTCCTGCCTGAGCTCCTCTATCACTGATGAGCACTGATGACAGCTTCTCCTTCTACTTGACTCTCTCTCTTTGCAAAAAAAACTGATGCAAACCTGAATGCTCTTGAATCTTAACTTCTCTTTCAGCTTGCTTGGAATCAGAGGATAGATTTTGAGGTAATCAGGTAGGAAATGCCATGATAACAGCAGCCTTTTTAGCTGAGCTGAAACAGGGGGGTAACAAGGCACAATTCCAGATGTGAGGGTGTTGTTCCCACTGGGAATGTGGCTCCTGCTGAAGCATGGCTGGCTGCAGTGTGGATGCTGTTCCCAGGAATTCCCAGCTAACTACAGCTCAACTATGTGCTCACTCAGAGTTGGGATGAGGGGGGGTTTTATTGTTCAATATAATCCACCATCGGTGTAATTTGGCTTTTTTTCTGCAAGTCATTAGCACAATAAATTGCCTAATATTCCATTTTATGGTGGACTAGTTCATCCTTTGAGGGGAAAAAAAAAGGCAATCGCTGGTGTCAAATCCTAAATTAAAGTAAGCTTGGGAATGTGTTTGGCAAGATAATGCTGATGAAAGTGAGAATCTGAACTCCAACTAAACCAAAAATCATTAGCTGAGCTGCAGCACTTAAAATAAATAAGCAAAGTGCTTACAAAGGGCCTGGTTTCACTACCCAAGCAACAAACAGGTTTGGTTTTCAGGTTCAATACCATGGCCCCCTTGCACTTGTTGGACTGTTTTTCTCATGAGCCTTTGTCTTGTCAGCCTGCACAGACCTGATCTGAAAGGAGATTTGCATACAGACTCTGCTTTGCTGGGCACTCCTGTCATCTTTAGCAAATATCCTCACACCTAGTAAAAAGTGAACCACTATTTTATCACCCTTACAATTAGCAGTGCATGCCTTTAATTAATAAGAACCCTTTCCTCATCTGTTTATCTTGCACCTTAAAAGCTCAGCTGAGCAGCACGGTCTAATGGAATACAAAATGACTCCATCACGGGGAGAGCTGCTTTGCAGCATTTTCCCCTACATTTGCTTCCTATTTGAAAATGTAAGAATACATTAGAAGTGGTCGAGACATCTCATGAAAGAAATCATTGTGTGTAGTGCCATTAGAAGTCGTAAATAGAAGTTTCTTCTAGAGTGCTCTTGTCCTGCAGGCCCTCTCAAAAAAGGGAATTGATGTGTCTGGAAAGGCCATTTTAGCTCTTTAACTGAATTCTTCTTCCTGAGAGGTTGTTCAGGAGTCCACAGCTACAAACACTCTCTTCCAAGAGAGAAAAAAAATAATATTGAGAATAGAATGGTGTGGGTTGGAAAGGATCAGGAAGCTCATCCCATTCCATCCCTGCCATGGGCAGGGACCCCTTCCACTATCCTGTCCAGCCTGGCTTTGGATGCTCCCAGGGATGTGGAGCCCACCAGAGAAAACTGAGAATTGCTCTTCATCCATTATTATTTTGAAAATATTCTGCTCCAAATCTTGCTTTTCCCCTTAACTCCCAAGCAATAACCCTGGTCAGGACCCTCTCGTTGCTGCATCAGCACCCCAAACTCCCAGGAACCCCACAAGCCTCAGGTTCAGCTTCAGGCAGAAAGAGGCATGCCCTTCCGGCTGTGGCTCCTTTTGGAAAGATACCCAAAGACCAGGAAAATCACCTGGAAATTTGGTTATATCCAAAGACCTCTGCCCAGGAAAGTCACCTGGAAATTTGGTTATATCCAAAGACCTCTGCCCAGGAAAATCACTTGTGTCTCACCTGCTGGAGAAAGAATTTCTGCACAAAGACCTGCCTCAGGTTCTTTTAGCACTGTGTGCATCCCAAATTCATCCTTCTCCAGATGTCCATGAGCCCTAAAATAATCAACCTTTTGGGTTTTTTTTTTGTCCTCCTAGAGGAAGAAAAGAAGAAAAGGATTTTTGATTGATAACTTGTTTTTGAGTGACGCATCCTGTAAATCTGTTCCCTGCATAGACAACAATCTCTTGTTTGAAATACAAAACAAAAGGTCTGCTTTCATTGTAATACTCCCTTCCAGTTTCCCCACAAAAGCAGCAGAAAGGGTTTCCAGGAGAATATAAACTTTTTTTCCATGTTCCATCCAATATTTGGGGATTTGGGTGTGCAGAGGGTGCTGTTTGCTTCAATTCCAACCTGATTGTTTAGTGGTTAAGGAAATGTAAGCACTTTTTAGGAACTCCCAGCTGAGGGCCAGTCTGCAACATCACTCCTCACTTCAGTGCACTTAATGTCTCCTCCAGATTTGCATTTTGGAAGAGAAAAGATCACTCTCCTCATCCATTTCCACTTAGTGACTCACCCAGCTGTTACACTGCTCTACACGGGATGAGGAGATGGGAAAGAAAAGCAAAAGCAAAATGCACCTGCAAGAGCTGTTTGCAAACGACACTGCTGAAAATGACCTTCACACACAGAGAGAAGAAAAACTGTGAAAATGGTCATTAAAAAGCTTCATTAACAGGACTTTCCTTGCCTGCAATCCTCTAATCCCATTGCCCCACTGCCTTTTGCCCTCTCTTACTATTTCCTGGGGGCAATTTTTCAAGGCATCTGCTCACCCAGCATGTCTGGCTCTGGCTCGTCCAGGTCCTCTGAGATTACTATTCCAGCTGGGTGGACTTTGATTATTCTGTGGTTTTGTCAATGAAACTGAAATCTTCCAGGACAGGATTTTGTTTAACAAGGCAATTTAACACTGATGTTTTGTTATACCTGCCTTGGTGGCCTTTTTTTTGTGTTCCTATATATCCTACAATCACTTGAGGATTGTTATGCAAATAATTTCTTCAGCTGCTTACAATTACGAAATTTCATTTTTGTTGTATTTTGTTTTCCCCCATGAGTTTCAGATTTTTCCCTGGGAGACTATTCTTCAGCTCCTGTCCCATGCAAGATTGACATATATATATTTACATAAATATAGATCTATATTTACATATATTTTTATAGATTTACATATGTATTTATATATTTATAAATATCTTAAAATATATATATTTATATATATATATAAAAATATATAAATCTGTATACATACTGTACTATACCTACACATCTGTTAGCAACCTGCCAGACTATGAGAACTAGACATAATATAAATACTTACTATAAGTAAGTATATATTATAAGTGCTCTGGTCCCTGAATTTAGAAAAAATACAAGCAAATTCAACTAACCTCAAAGTGAAAATAAGATTTCAAAAAATGAAAAAGCTCCTGTAATACTCTAAATTATTTCCTTTATTCCCTTTCCATTGCCTGCAATGAAATTCATGTTGAGAGATTATCCTGTACATAAAAAAGTAATGTCAATTAAGTAGTGGTCACTCACCCATGAACTGTGTTTGGTTTTCTCTGTGTGAGAAAATTGGTTATATCAGCTTTTGTCCAACTAGAGAAAGGCAGGTATTGCAGCACTGACATGAGTGCACTCTTATCAAAAAATCTGCTCCTTTCTATACAGCATATGAGACCTTTTAATTAGTTATGCTCTCCTCAGACTCAATAGCTGTTTCTCACATTTCAGTGGAGAGCAGTGTGAACGTGTGCTGGGACTGGCTCTGTTACCCAGTTATTCTCTCTCTCTGCTGTGCTAGGACCTGGCAGATCCCCAGAGCAGTGGATTATTGACATCAAAATGCTCTGTCCAGGATGGCAAGCTTTGGTTCTGCAGCAGTGTCTGAAATATTCATGGAATCCCAGAAAGGTTTGGGTTGGAAGGGATTTAAAGCCCATCCAGTGCCACCCCTGCCATGGGAGGGACACCTTCCACTGTCCCAGGCTGCTCCAGCCTGGCCTTGGGCACTGCCAGGGATCCAGGGGCAGCCACAGCTGCTCTGGGCACCCTGTGCCAGGGCCTGCCCACCCTGCCAGGGAACAATTCCTAATTCCCAATATCCCATCCAGCCCTGCCCTCTGGCACTGGGAGTCATTCCCTGTGTCCTGTCCCTCCATCCCTTGTACAGAGTTTCTCTCCATCTTTCTTGACAGCTCCTTCAGGTGTTGGAAAGCCACAATTAGGTCACCCTGAAATTCTTTTCCCCAGGCTGAACAATACCTTTATTTGTTTGAAACAGGGGCTTTTGTAACAAGTCTGTGATTTCAGCAGGTTCCCAGAGAACACGGAGGGGATGTTTTAGTTTGTGTCTCAACAAGGGAATGGGACCTTCCACCCATTTGGGATGCTGAAGGTGGCTGTGGTGCTACTGGCCTGTACAGCTCAATTGATTTGGTTCTGTTATGAAACAATGTTAAAATTGTATTTGAAATAAGAGTGAAAGTAAACTAAGGTATTTATCCCTGTCCTGTGGAAAATGATGGCATCAGATTTTTATTTTTTAATTATGAGATCAGATTTTTTTTTTAATTAATTATTAGGAAAGGTTTTCATTGACTGGACATGGGAAGGAAAAGTCTCCATCCAGTATTTTGACTTAATTGAAAGGAAAGGTAATTCATGGTTAGTTTTGCTGTCCAAGGTAGCATTTAATCTGTTATAGGCCAAACTGCCTGGGTGACAATAGCCAGTGTCACATTCCAGATCCTGGTTGCCTCCTGTGTGGCTGATTTCCAGCACTGATTTCCTGCTGGGGGACTGGCTAATTTTCAGGACCATTGGATGCTTCCCTTGGAGTGGGTTTCCAGCCTTTGAAAAATCTGAGGGTCACTTGTCACTGTCCATGATCACCTGATGCCTGCCTCAAACCCAAGGCCTGATTGACAACCCTCACATTGTAAAATGTGCTATTTAGACATCACAATTTGAATATTATAATGTTTATGGAGCACCAGGTGTTCTTCAAAACCAAGGCCCAGGCTCCCAGTCAGGCACACTACACCAGTGGCTGCTTTCTGTCCTTGTTTCAGTGTGTTTCAGTTTGCACATGTTGAGAATGAGGTGACAATGCTCTGTCACAACTCGTCCACCTGCTTGCAAAGTGAGCTGCAAGCTTCCCAGCTCACTGCAGGGTTCATGCTCTGCTTTCTTTTGGCTGAGTGTTAACATTTCACAAAAGCTGAGCAAGTCTCAAGCAAAGCAGCTGTTTTATCCCAGCCCCATGCCCTCAGTACAGACACTTGTTCCTGCGCTCTCCCAGCTGAAGGCTCTGCTCCTGTGTACCTGTCACACTCCCAGCCCTTGCACAGACACCTGATGGTGTCCTGGCTGGAGCTGGTGAGCTTGTTAGAGGGCTGAGGGCCACCCAGCCAAAACAGGTGTCCTCCTGACACATCCTGTCACCTCCCAGGCACGCTGTGCTAGCAGATGTCATTAATCTTTGAGAAGCCCTCACACGGTGAGTGCCAGAGAAAATCCTTTGAAAAAAAAAAAATGAATTATTCTGTCTTCAAAGCAGCACGCAGTAAATAAGTCATAGAGCAGCATTCTGGGGCTCCAGGAGGTGGAGAAAATAAGGAACGGCTGCTTGTTCGGGGAGAAGTGACTGTTTGGAGAGGGAGAAGAATCACAGAATCATTGGTTTGGGTTGGAAGGGACTTTAAACTTACCCTGTTCCACCCCATCCCATGGACAGGGACACCTCCCACTGTCCCAGATTGCTCCAAGCCCCATCCAGCCTGGCCTTGGGCACTTCCAGGGATGAGGCTTCTCTGGGCACCCTGTGCCAGGTCTCACCACACTCTGAGTAAAGAATTTCTTCTTAACATGTAATAGAAAGCACCTCTCTCTCATTTTAAAACTGCTCCCCCTTGTCAATAGTCACTATTTGCCCATGTAGATGGTCCCTCTCCCTCCTTCCAATAAGCCCCTCTAGGTATGGGAAGGATCCTGTAGGACAAAATAAATGTTCCTGTCATGAAGACTCTTCTGGACAGCAGACTTGCAATGGCAAATTCTCATCACACAAACAAGCTGAATCCTGGCATTTCCTAACTTCTGCAGGGTTTGGATTCACAGCCTTGATAGTGCTCTTTTGCCTGTGTGCATTTTCTCCCCTTTGTGCTCTTCTGTTTCCGTGATGTGGTTTTGGTGGAACCACATGAGAGATCCTTTCTCACCTGTGAGCCCTGGCAGAGCCCCACCTATCATAAATGGATGTGGGTAATGAATGAATTTCCTTTGGTTTGGATTTAAAATGTTTTTCTTTGTTCTCAGATCACGCCAGGCTGATGCCCTGGCAGGGCTGAGGAGCAGTTTTTTGGGACAAAGCACCATTGCCATGCAAAGCTGTGCCTGGGGCTGTCCTCTCAGTCCTGTCACACACCTGGCATGGTACTGTCACTGTCATATTTTCTGAAAAATCCTCTTTGTCCAGGGTTTTCTCCTGGGAAGGTGAGAAGCCTCAGCTTCTCCTGTGTTTGCTGCTCTGGAATGTGGCCTGGAGATTGTTTATCCAACATGTGAATTGTTTTAATTTAATGGCCAATCACAGCCAGCTGTGTCCAGGCTCTGAGGAATCACGAGTTTTTATTATTCATTCATGTTAAACCTTCTCTCTGTATCCTTTCTCTTTTTATAGTATAGTTTTAGTATTTAGTATTCTTTAATATAATATAATAAAATAATAAATCAGCCTTCTGAGAACATAAAGTCACATTCTCATCTCTCACCTCATCCTGGGGACCCCCACAAACTCAACAAACGGTGACCCCGAGTGTGACATTGATCAGCAGCACTTGGTACTTCAAGCCTTTATAACTGTGGCAGTTCTTTACATCCACTGGCTCAGATCCCCGTGGTTCAGGGACAAATGGGGAGATGCAGGGATGCAGAGTGCTGGCCAGCTGTGGGAAGAGCCAGGCCAGCTGCAGAGCTCTGCTGCCTGCTGCCCCCTCTGGGAATCTGTAGCCACATTTCTCTGCACAGAGAAAAGCAAGGCACAATCCTTCCCAAGAATATTCCTGGGTTTCACATTCTCTGAACCTCAGAGAAAGGAAAAACAATTCTTATCATTTGCTGTACCTGCATTTGTGCAAAAGTAGAATGCAATATGGAGATTGTTGACCCAAAGTGATGGTGTTTTGTTCCCTTGGCCTGTCAGGTGTGTGTGTGTTGGGACTCTCAGCTGACAGTCAAGAGTTTCAGAATGTTGTGTGCAGGGTTGAGTGCTCGGCAGGTTCAGTTTTAGATGTATAGAATAACGTAGTATAATAAAGTAATTAATTAGCCTTCTGATAAAATGGAGCCCTCCTCATCATTCCTCCTTTGTTGGGGCCTTCCCAGCTCAGCTATAGGAATCCTGCTCCTGCTGGAAGCAGCCTAAGAGGCTGGTGAGCAAAACACTGCCCTTGCAGTGTCCCCAAAGCCCAGGAGAAGGTTGATTTTTACCCTGCAGCTGCAGCTCTGCCCTGTGCCAGAAGCACTCTGGAGATGGAGTTGCTGGGTGAAGCTGCTGAGTGCAAAGCGAACACAC
The DNA here is from genome assembly GCF_028018845.1 of Melospiza georgiana. Taxonomy (NCBI): domain Eukaryota; kingdom Metazoa; phylum Chordata; class Aves; order Passeriformes; family Passerellidae; genus Melospiza; species Melospiza georgiana. The sequence continues at coordinate 6,961,893 of NC_080437.1, read as the reverse complement.
TCTGCACGCTGTGGAATTTTCAGGGTCTCCAAACAAGGGAAGGAATGATGAATTTGATTCTATGTTCTTAGAAGGTTAATTTATTATTTTATGGTATTATATTCTATTAAAGAATATTCTAATATGTATATATATACTAAAAAATAGAGAGAGGATACAGATGGAAGGTTACTAAGAATGGTAATGGAAACTCGTGACTCTTTCCAGAGTCCCGACACGGTTTGACCCTGATTGGTCATGAAGTCAAAACCACATTTTAAAGCAGCAAAACACAGGAGAAGCAAATGAGATAATATTGTTTTCTTTTTTTTTTTTCTCTGAAGCTTCTCAGCTTCCCAGGAGAAGAATCCTGGGAAAAGAAGATTTTTCAGAAGATATGACAGTGACAGAGCTCCCTCCCTGCATTGCAGGCGTGCTGCCGCTGCTGCACCCCAAGTTCAGGGATGGCTTCATCTTCCCCAGAGCCTCTCCATATCCCTGCCCTGGCTATGTGTCTTACATTTTGAATCCCATCATTAATTGCTCTCTCCTTCCCAGTGTAACAAATGAATGCTGATCTTCCCTGTCAGAAGCCATTTGTACCTGCTTTGGAACATTTCAGGCTGAAGAGTTTCTGCCCGCTGAGACCAGCCCGGGCTAATCACATTCCACGAAGAGGAATTTGGATTTGCATCAGAAAGCAGCACTCCTCTACCTGTTTCAAACACTAAGCCCCAAAGAAGAGGTTGAGATGTCTCTTCCAGAGAAGCAGATTCTGAAATATCTCCCTTGTAAATTTTGGCTTCGCTGAGCAAGTGCACAGGTAAAAGAGAGGTGAGTGAAATGTCAGGCATGGTGCAGGTTTGTAAGTACTGACTCTTACACTGAGTGTACTTACTCAGTGCTGTTACACAGATGTTCACTGCAGCTGCACAACTCTCCAATGCTTCAGGCATGTTTTAATAATTTAGAAACCATGGGGGTTTGCTATGTTAAGGTAAATTTTAAGATTGATTGTTCTTCCCAGTAAGCAGCAGGCTAAAGTTTGCTCTAGTAACTCTTTGGCTTACATATATATTGATGTCCACCAAACTGAGAAATCAGTACATACATTTATTGATACTCTCACTGTGTGAAGTCACAAGCTTGGAGCTCTTCTGCTATGGGATTTTAGTAGTAAAATGGACTTTATCTAGTCTGAGATTCAGAAGAAAGTTACTCTTTGCCTTCTGAGATGCAATCAATATGTTTCCCTTGCTTTATCTGCAGGATCATTATGCATTTTTCCTTTTCAGTGACCTGACTAATTACAGCTCTGTCTCACCCTCTTGCATTGCTAATCTCTTTGGAACTGAAAGGAAGGCTGAAAAATATCTTGATTATTTTTGGCCACCAGTGTGGCAGAACTTTGCTGCAGACAGAAACTCCTCCCATTTGCTCCCAGTTATATTTATTGACTGGAGAAGGAAAGCCAGAGCAGTAGGGTCACATCTCCTTTAAGCCAGGCATGTTCATCATGCAAAGAGAGGAAAAGTGACATTAATGTCATTTGGTTTGTCTCTGAAATGGCTTGAACAATATTCACTGCTGTCTGCAGTCATTTAGACTGGCAGCACTACAAGGGTGATGTAATTTTGAGACACCTCTCTGGTGCCTGAAAATGCTGCAGAAAAACTGGAGTTTAACACTTTAACACTCCTATTAACTTAAATTTTTAGTATCCTGTAAGCAAGACTTGAAAAGAGTGATCAGGAAAGGCCCCTCAGAAGGGGAGTGCAGAAAGTGGGAGCACTTGTTGCTGCTCTTAGGATTAAAGAACTCATTAAAAGCTGGCAGGGAAAAAGCAGATAGCTTTCCCAGTTTAAAAAAAAATAAATCAAAAATCAAAATAACAAAAGAGGATTAGGAAATAAAGCTGGAGTGGTGTAATAAACAGATTTAAAAAGCATAAACTTTAATAAGATTATTTTAAGTGCTCTGTGTGAAAACACAAGGGTGGCCAGCAGAGGAGTGTTTATGTGTTGGGGAGGGAGTGGAGAGAGAGAGAAAGGAGAAATTAAGATCATCTTCTCTGTGCAGCTCTCATTGCCTTTCATCTTTAACATTCAGCTTTTCCATAATATATGAGTAGCCACTGGATACTTTTAAAATAGACTCTATTATGTCCCTATTAGAAAAAGGATAAACTTGTACTATAAATCTACTGAAATAAAGGTAAAAACCCAAAACCACCACCACCACCAAAAAACATAGAAAAAGAGGGAGCTGCAGCCTTCTGTCTCACTGCAGTGACCAGCACTGGGCAGCAAAAGTGCAGTGATTCTGAATTCTCCTAGCTTGAAAATAGGACAATTCCATGTTAATGAAGGACATTTTTCTGTGCTAGACAGTTATTATTTGCCTAAATTAGTAATCTTATAACAAAAGAGAATTAATAGCAACATACCTTGTGTATCTCAGTGAGGTTTGGGATGGGGCTTCTGCCCCTGGCAGAGCACTCAGAGCTGATAGCTCTAAATGTGGAAGTGTCATTTAATGCTGCCTTTCTCCTCAGAGCAGCCCCAGAGCAAAGGGAGAGCATCTCAAAGCCCTGGTGATTGCTCACCTCTTAGGGAAGGTCACTGAGCCCCGTGCTCACTTTAATTGAGCTTTAATGCTGTGGTGGCTGAACAAAGCTCAGCTGGTGTTTCAGGGCACAGGGACAAATACAAGGAGATGCAGCTCCAGCTTTGGGGTTTTCTACTTGGGGTAATTTGTCCTCACAATGGGCTGGGATAGCACAGGTTTCATTTCTGCCATTCCTCTGCATTCACAGTTCCCTTCTGACTCTTGGTATCTTCAACTGAGTGGGGAAAAACTAGAGAAAAGGTGCTGGTAGGGTTCTGTGTAGAGATTTAGTGGTTTGTGTGCTCTTTCATCTGTTCTTTAAGCATTAGGGACTCCTAAAGCAGGAGAAGTGTGAAAATATGTGGGGTTTCACAGGCTGCTGCATGTCCCTCTCTGGCCATAAGGCCAGAGTTTGTCCTCAGTTTTTTTAGAGCTGGATGGCAGAAAGGAAAATTGTGCAGAATGCAGTTTTTGGCCAAAGCCATATTGCCTGTAAGAGGGCAGCTGTCACCAAGACACTGTTTTTTGTTTTTCCTCGGTGTCTTCACTTTGTTGGTGATGGGCTACTACAGAGCAGCCAATTCCTGAACCTTTCCTCTCAATAGAGTTCTCCTTGTAGGAATTTAGGAAGAAATTATGGCTGCCCCATCCCTGGAAGTGTCCAAGGCCAGATTAAATGGGGTTTGGAGCAACCTGGGGTAGTGGAAGGTGTCCCTGCCCATGCTAGGGGGTGGAATTAGATGATCCTTAATGTCCCTTCCTACCCAAAGCTGTGATTCAATGATTCTATGAACAACAGTGATAACAGTAATATCCCAGTTTTTCTTCTCCTTCTTTCCCTTTACACCCCTTTCTGCTGGGATATTTCCTATTAAAAACCATTTAGGCATGCAAGAGGCTCTGCTGCCTTTCCAGCTTGACACCAGCAGTGCCTGGGCATCATTTAGCCTGTGTTCAGTGCTGCTGAAGCTACAGCTGGAATGAAATCTTTCACAAATTTCTTTAGTAACCCTTACAGAATGTTGGGGAAAGTGGCAGAGGGAAATTGGACAAGTTCAGAAGAGCTCCTTCAGCCCATATTATGTCTTTGTCCTTATGAAATAGCTATTAGAGCTGATGTGTTGACAGCTGTTGAGCTGAACTTGCTGGTAATTAGACATCTCTGCTCTAGTGGTGCCCCAAAACACACAAGGAGCTTCATTCCTTTTAGCAAATTATAGGAAAGGCAGCTTTTGGTGATTGCCAATTACCCTGGGCTCTTTGAGGTGTAATTATGTGACATTTCTGACTCATTGTCACATTTCATAGTACAGATCATGGATAAAAAGTGGAAGGAGAGAAAGTGCTTACTACTGACTGGTGGTAGCACAAGATCACCTGCAATTTTCACCTCTCAGGCTGCTGTCTGAAGCTCTAATACAGCTTTTTTTCCCCCCTCTTGAATCTGGGACTGCCTTTTCCTATCTGCAGTGCCTTGCTCATTGATTTGGAAGCTGTCCTGAGTAATACATGTGTGACCCTACTGAATTCAGTCCTCCACCACCAGAACCATCTGCATCCCCTTTCTAAAAGGGTCCAAAAAGTGCCTTTTATTGCTTTAAGCACCAGGTAAAGGGATTTTGTTAGATATTACGGCATCTTACACAGCCAGCCAGTCCCACCCCCACCTAACCCCCAGCCATTCTCATGCTTGGGGTTGCTCAGGAAAAAGCCAGCAGGATTTTCTCTCTTACCCATCCACATTTCCAATGTGAGGGGTGTCCTTTCTCATGGCTCTGCTCCTGTGTTTTATACCTGAGAGGTATGTTGCTTTATTTATACTCAAATCTGGTGACTGGCAATTAACTGCAGAGATTTTTACCAGATTAAAAACAGATTACAGCCAAAATCACTCAGCTAAATAGTCCTCAAATCAGTGTCAAGAAAGTGGCAAACTCACTCCAGCCCTCCCTGAGGAGACTCTTTGGAATCAAATGTTGGTCCAGGGCCTGGTAGACTGGTACCCAAATAATAAAGCAGAGCAAGAGATGTTATACTTGGAGAGAAATAAAACTCAGGATCCTGGACAACAGCAGAGCAGAGTTTCTCTGCTGCAACCCCTTGCAGCCTTAGCCATTAACTGAGGGGTGGTGGAGATGTCACTGAGATATTTTCTGAAAAATCCTTTTGCTAGGATCTTTTCTCCTGAGAAGCTGGCAAGCTTCAGCTTCTCCATGTTCTGCTGCTTTGGAATGTGATTTGGAGAATTGTTTACCCAGCATGAGAAATTGTTTTTACTTGATGACCAATGACAGCCAGCTGTGTCGAGGCTGTGAGCAGTCACAAGATTTTATTATTCATTCCTTTTCTGGCCTTCTGATTAAATCCTTTCTTTTATTCTTTCAGTATAGTTTTAGTATATAATTTTCTTATAATATATATCATAAAATAATAAATCAGCCTTCTGAAACACGGAGTCAAGATTCTCATCTCTTCCCTCGTCCTGGGGACCTCAAACACCACCACAGTGGAGGCATGAGGGATTTTAGGACCACAGCAGGAAATCTCCTCTTTTGTTTCACTGAGATCATGTTGATACCAAATTATTTTCTTTCAGTTTGACACAGCACAGTCTTCTAAAGGAAGATTTTTGGAATGCTCTTACATGGGCAAACAGGCAGAAAATTTCTGAGGAAACAACCCATAGAGAAAGTAATTTCTGCTCAGGCAGTGTCTATAAAGTCATTGCATAATTAGCTGGATTACTCTCCCAGGTTTGTTTTATTTCCTTACAGGAAGATAAATTGTCTAGTTATGCCACGAGGAGCCCCTCATAACTCACATTAGCTGGGAAAGGCTTTAATTTCCCTCCTGGCTCCCTTAATGTTCTCTGTCCTGCTTCCCCCTCACGTTCCAGCACCATCATTAGTTCCCATAACTCTGCTCAGACTGGTGTCCTCACTCATTTGCTTTGCTCTTGGCTTCTCCTCTGTGGCAGCAGCCCCTGCAAAGGCTCAGCAGTGCTCCAGCAGCCTCCCTGGTGGTGGATTCCCACCCTGGCAGGTGCCTGGGCTCATCCATCAGAGGCAGCAATGAGAGCAGGGGGAAGGAAGTGTGTTGCGCAAATGCCTGGGTTGGGCTCCCCCCAGCTCTGCCCTGCTCATTAAATATCACAGTAAACAGATGGTGCTCATTTCACCAGCAGTGACAAAGGAGAGAGCTCTGATAGTCCAATATTTCCAAACCATTTGTGCCTTACATTCATTCTTCTTTTTAGCTTTTGTTAGTATTACTGTATAATTTCAACCAATTAGGTAGCTCCTCTCTTATGTTTCTTTTCCTGGCACCTTCTAAACCCTTCATTGTTTATAAATTAAATATTAGTTCTCTTGGGGAGGTTACGAACTTTGGAACAGTGTCAAAAATCAATTATAATTTTTCATCCTTAGCATGACTTTAAACATTGAAGATCAACCACAGCCTGTAGAGGTTTATCAGCCCCCTACATTCAAGGTGGCACCTGAGACACTGACTTCTACATTCAAATTAGAGGAGCCAGCACTTAAAGTTTGCTTCTTTGGATCGTTTTGAGGTTTAGAACTAAATAATCTTTTAAATCCCTCCCAACCCAAACAATTCTATGATTCTAAATCCCTCCCAGCCAATTCTAAACAATTCTATGACTCCATGGGTCTGTGTTAGGGTAAATAACTGAGAGAGGACCTGAGTTACTTGGTGTCCAGCCAGCATAAAATCTGGATTTCCAAAGTGCCAGCTCTAGGACGGGAAGGGTAAATGATATTTACCATTTTCCTAATAGCTGCCTTTTAGTGTTTCCCCACACTCATTCACAGCTCAGCATGCTCCAGTTAGTGCTGAGGGGAGTGTAATGACAAACTGGTTGTTATTAGATTCCTCCTTGATGATGCTTCCTTGGTATCAGTGCAGCAGCAACAGGGACAAATATGGCTCAGTGGGAGAGAGGAGGAAAATTGCCTTACCCAGAGCATGTCTGTGGTGATGCACAATTCAAAGGTCTGGGGAAGTGTTTCTCTTCCTCCTTTCATTAAGGTAAAAATGTTTCTTTTTATTTGTGATGCTTCAGTTAAATCATGTGTGCATTAACATTTATCTCCTCCATTTATTCACACAAAACAGGCTGCAGCTCTCTGTGTAATACATTCAGGGTTTCTGTGTCACAACCTGAGCTCTTGCTGGGCTTTTGTCAGGGAGACATTTTACAGCATGTGGCAAAAACACAGATCCCACACAGCCAGAGCTTTTGTATCTCCTAAATTGCCCAGATTGTTTTGTGTCATTTCTTTGTTTGATATGTTTGCCTTTAAGAAGCTAAAGACAGAACTTCTGTTCAGTCTTCCCTGTAAAACCAGAGTCCAGGGGCAATAATGCTCCCAAACCTGGGACCAAGCCTTCTTAGGAGGTTATTTCAGAACTTGTTTTGACACCTCACTATTGCATAAGGATACCAGGAAAACCTCTTCTCACTTTTCCAACATGAAGGACTGGTTTTTTGGATCCATCAGAGGAAAAGTATGATTGACATCATAGGAGAGAAAGCCTTGTGTGTGCATCTCCAATGTGTGACAGCTCATCTATCTGACTTCAATTTGAATTGCTGCTCAGATTGCTCCGTGTTTTGTCTTCATTGAAAACAATCTTGCTGGTTAGAATAAAGCACATTTCTTTAAAACACCATTTAACTTTATTTTAGCAGAGGGAATAGCTGAAAATACATTCACTTTTTACCACGTTCAGGGTTTATTTCATGTCTTTTTTCTCGTGTAGGTGGTTAAGGGTGGGTTATATTCCTTTAATGGGGATATAATTATATAATTACATTCTGAAACGATGCACTGGCAGTCATTTCTGCTCCTTCATGTTCAGCAAAGAGCAGGGTCTGAGCTGAGCCACAGGGAGTCAAAAAAGGGACTTTTTTAGGGATTTAGGTTCTACAGAAAGAGGCAACTGCTGGTGTATTTTAGCTGCTGCAGAAAGGTTTCCCTCCTTGTGAAGGGAAATGCTTTTTATTGGTGTGAACTCTGGGGAGAGCAGAGTGAAGGGAAAAGCTTGGTAACTGAGGAGAGGGAAGAAGCAGTGAATAGAAATGAGGGGGGGAAATTGAGATAATAAGGGAAGGCACAGTCCCAAAGAGCATGGGTTGAGCAGTGCAGCTGGGCCAGGCTTTGGGGATTGCCTGCTCAGTGCCCCAGCTCCCCTTGCCTGTGCTGAGCCAAGGATTTCACACAGACACCTCCAAGGAGTGGCAGCACAGGCTACAGACCCAGCCCCAAGGGGAGCAGGGCAGGCAGTGAACCTCACCTTCCAAGCAGATCATGCACTGCAGGTTTGGTTCACCCTGCTCCTGATGGCTTGGCCTCTTTGAGCAGCTATCGAATGCACAAGATTTATTCTCTTTGTCATTTTCTGTGAGCAGCATTTTTGTGGAGGAAATGGAAAAGACCTCTCCGCAAGCAAATTTTTTTTAAATGTTGTGACATCATTAAAAAAAAAAAACAACGTGTTCTCATGGTTTGTTTTCTACAAAAAACAAAAAATAGCAAGTCACAGCACTTGGCAACTCCTGGCTGTCAGAGTTTGGTGACGCCAGCAGGAGCTGCAGCAGATGGAGAGTTGCAAACATTCTGGAAGCTGGGACGGATGGATCTGCTGGAGCTTGAGAAAGCAGAGCTGCAAAAATGCTCCTACGTCCTCAAGTGTGAGCTTTCTTAATAAATAACACTTTCAGGGGAAAAGAAGTTGGGATGTGACAGGGCTTTTGGGAGCAAGCCAGCTCCCTCCCTAGCCAGCAAGCTGCTCTGTGGAATGGGGCTCTCTGTGAAGCAGATGCAAAGGCAGCAGAAAAAGTCAGCTTGTTCTCTTGCTTTGGGAATCATAACTATCACAGAAATGTGGAGTCTGGAGCTGGATAAGCATCAGGAATGACAAACCTGAGGATATACCAGCAGAGGCACCAGCACAGTGAAGAAATGTGCATTTTTTGCCCTTTAATACCACAGCCATGTGCTGGTGAATTCAGGGGTAACACGGAGGCCTCACTGCACCAACGGTTGTCAAGGTGTAACCACGGGTGGCACTGAAGAGTGACATGAATCTTGGTGAATTTTTATGTAAAAGCCTCTGAACTCTGTAGAAACCTGCTTAAGGTGTTCCTCTAGTGCCATCCTGACTTGCTGGAAAGGTGGCTGTCACATCTGTGAGATCAGAAGCACGAGGAATGTGTCACGGAGAGCAGAATGAGGAGGTTGCTGTTACTTGACCAAAAGCACCCAAAATATTCAGGATTTACAGTCAGTTCTCTCTGGAGAGCCTTGTGTGAGCACAGAACATGACTCTGCTCTGTAGACGCACAAAGAGCAAAACCCAAAATCCCAAATGAAGGTGGTTTTTGGAGCTGCTGAGGGAGACTTGCTGGTCTGGAATGGGACAAGATGCAGAACTAAGGGAGATGGAAAGGTCAGACCTGGATCTGCAGCATTCCATGGAGAGTCTTCCATCCCAAGGAAGCACAGAGGTCCCCCAGTCCTGGAGTTTGGTAATATAAACAATGAGCAGAAAGTGCTGAGGTTCAACAAAGGTTCACCATGGGATCATCATGGGATTCACCATGGGATCCACACTGGACTCATTGTCAGTGGCTGATGGCAAGAGAAATTCTCTCATATATGCATGGGTACTAGGCTGGTTGTCTCCTGTGCTATGCAACCTCCTGGTTCATCTTTTTAGGAACATAAATCAGTAAAAAGACAGAGTAAATATAGTAAATAAAAATAATTAGCTGAGAAATGCTTAATTTTTCAGTAATGCCATGATGGATATGATGGAAGCCCTTAAAACTCCATCAATAATGAAGCTTTTCTCCTACATGCAGGCTCTTTGTTTCTCTGTGGCTGGAACAGGTGGTTTTCAAATGCAGCAAAATTTGTCTCCTCCTTTCCTCCATATCAAAATTTCCTCACCCAGCAGGGTTCTGCCTCCATGAGGAAAATGGAATTTCTTGTGCTGCTCACCCAGCCAGCAGCACAGAGGCTGTGTGAGGATACACAGACTTAGCCAGTCAGTGCTTTCTCTTTCAGGGTCCAGTCATAGTAATTTATTTCTTTTTATGTGTAATTTTGGTGTTATTGCCTAAAACTTGGGGTTGAAATTCAACTGTATACAAGAAATATTTGCATCATCATTATTGATGGCAATTATTGCTGCTTATGCAAAGTTGTTGATTGTTTTCTGATAGGAAATTTCTGCACAGTGTTGTCATAAAATAAGCCATGATCCCAGATGTGTTTGAGTGGAACCAGTGACAACAGGCAAAGCTCTGCTGCTTGGGTGCTCTCCTGGAGCCACTCTGGAACTGAGAAGTTGCAGAGAGCCAAGGAACCAGCCCCAGAACCTGGGGAGAGCCAGGAATAATCCTCCTTCTGTAAGGTTAGTTTTACAATGGGGCAGGGAAGGCCAGCCCTGCTGAGTCCATCCAGGGGGAACATGAACATTTGAGTGAGCACAGTGCTCATTTATTTTAATTTTCCCCAGGTGTATTGATGGGAGTCCTGTTACTGACCTGTTCCATCAATCTGTACTGCAGAAAAGCAGCAATAATTACATGCTTTAAAGCAACCTGCATGTAGAACCAATGTCTATGTACATGATGTCCACGTGCTGCCTTTTCATCCACTTGGAAAGAAAAGACCCTTTTTACTGGAGGAAATAGAGGGTTAGGCAGGATCTGTCATGAGCTGCTGTGGGTGAACAGGATTGTGGTCGTCCTGTGGAGGAGCAGTGAAAGCCTTGACAGCTCATTATTACAGATTTGTGCTGAGCACTGGCCGGGCTGGGGAGGGCTTGATGGGATCTCGGAGCAGAAACGCCGCAGGTGAGCTGGTTGGATGTGTCAGAGCACAGTGAGTGATGCTGCCACGACCTGGGGCTCCTCTGGGCCTTTCTCTGCTGCTCTGAGCTCATTAAAGGTGCCAGTGCAAGGCAGAATGCTGGGGGAGGCTCACCATGAGAAACGCTGGGATCAGTGACCTGGGGGGCAGGAAGGGAATGCTGGGGGTGACACAAACTGGAGGGGTTTGCATCCTTGAAGGTGCTCAGGAGCTGAGTGCCAAAGCCCTGAGCAGCCTGGCCTTGCCTCAGAGGTGGCCTGTGGGAACCCAGAACATCCCTTTGGCTGTCCAGGACTGCCAGGACCCCTGCCAAGGGGCTCAGAGACCCTGGCACAGAGCCCAAAACACCTGTGGGTTTCATTATGACCTGTGGAGCAAATTACCAACCTTAGATGAAGATCTGCAAGCCATGACAAATTAGGTAGAATGATAGTGAATTTATCACAAGGTGAAAAAGTGGATATTAGTGTTTTTAGAATGGGGGTTCAGGAGGCAAGATGGAGGAATCTGGACGTGTCCAGCCTTTCTCCTTCTTCCTCTTGGCCTCCCTCTTCTGCTGTGATGTTGCCACTTTTAGATTGGTTTAGAGTAGAAGCTCACTGTCTAACATAGGTGATGGGTATTGGGAAGTTATTGTAAATTGTGACAATGTTTACAGGGGTCTTGAGTTAAGGGAAGAGATGAGGATCTGACTCCATGTTTCAGAAGGCTTGATTTATTATTTTATAATATATATTGCATTAAAACTATACTAAAAGAATAGAAGAAAGGATTTCATCAGAAGGCTGGCTAAGAATAGAATAAGAAAGAATGATAACAAAGGTTTGTGGCTCAGCTCTCTGTCCAAGCCAGATGGGCTGTGATTGGCCATTAATTACAACATCCAACATGCATGTTTGTAATCAATCACAGATGCACCTGTTGCATTCCACAGCAGCAGATAATCAATGTTTACATTTTGTTCCTGACGCCTCTCAGCTTCTCAGGAGGAAAAATCCTAAGGAAAGGATTTTTCATAAAAGATGTCTGCGACAGTAAATGATGTACAGGTAGTTTTTAGTATAAAGACATAACACCACCCTGGGGGCAGGCAGAGTGCCTGGAACTGTCCTGCTGAACAGACCTGGGCAGGGCAGGAGAAAGAATTTTATAGATAAGATACAATGAACAACCTTGAGACCGGGAAATGACGAGCCCTGACTCCTTCTTCAAGCCCTGGGCTGGGAAAAGAGACTTTCCACATTTTCTTGGGGTCACTGTGAGAAGCTAGAGATCCCAACAGTGGCCTTGCCTCGAGCAGGAGTTGGAGTGGCTCCAGTCCTCCTGTGACCTGTGTCTCCAGTGCAGAGCTCCTGCCTTCTTCAAAAGCCACCACAAATTTCAGCTGTTCCCCGGGGGTTGGTGCTCTTGTAGGAAGAGCAGCAGAGTGGCCTTTGGTGCTGAAATCAGGAGTGATGTGTAAAGAAGGAGCACTGAAAGCTTTGTCTGACACGGGGAGCCAAGGCACAGCATTTGGAAAGGAAGGGTTCCCAGGAGACAGGCTGAACACAAAATACGCTTGGGTCCTTGACAGGCACCTTTCACACTCTCATCCAAAGCTGACATAGCTAAGATGGCATTTTTTATTCTAGCCAGATTGATGTTCCCACAGTCAGAAGCTTTTCTTAGAGAAGTTTCTGCTTCCTGCCCTCTGGGGTCTGCAGCTGCATTTCTGATGTCCCCAAACCCTTCATGGTGCAAGATTGTGAAGAGCTTTTGAGAAAGTTATTGCAGCCTTGCTCTTGAGGGTTTCAAAGACAGGGTTTGAGAAGCAGCAGGACCAAGGCAGCAGGAGAAATTCTCAGCAGGAATCTGACAGAGAGTCAGGTTCAGCACATCAATATTTGATAGGGAAAAATGTGTTTGTTGTCCAGGGCAGGGAACGGAGCTGGGGAAGGGTCTGGAGCCCCAGGAGGGGCTGAGGGAGCTGGCAAGGGGCTGAGCCTGGAGCAAAGGAGGCTCAGGGGGCCCTTGTGGCTCTGCACAACTCCCTGCCAGGAGGGGACAGCCAGGGGGGGTCGGGCTGTGCTGCCAGGGAACAGGGACAGGACAAGGGGAAAGGGCCTCAGGCTGGGCCAGGGGAGGCTCAGCTGGGACAGCAGCAGCAATTTCTGCATGCAAAGGGTGCTCAGGCCTTGGCAGGGGCTGCCCAGGGAGCTTTGCAGTGCCCAGCCCTGCAGGTGTCCCAGGCAGGGCTGGAGGTGGCACTCAGTGCTCTGGGCTGGGCACAAGGTGGGCGCTGGGCACAGCTGGGACTGGGTGATCCTGGAGGGCTTTGTCCAACCTCAGTGATCCTGGGATTCAACCTAAGACTTGGAAATCCATGGAGTATGTACCTTGCAACTTGCTCATAATTCTGTTCTTTAGTTTGACAACTTCTCTGTCTTTTTCTAAGGAGCTTTTCTAATTAAGATCCAGCCTCTGGCTGCTTTAACTTCTCTTCTAGTTTCTTGTTCTATTAGGCATTCTTGTTTCTATTGGATGTTTTCTAAATGTGCAGGTGGTGTCCAGTGGTAGCAGTGGGTTAGAGCAGCAGCAAGATCTCAATTGCTGGTTTAGATCTAAAATACTCAGTTTATAGACGTTGTTCTAGGACAGAGAAGAGCTGCACTGCCTTGGTTCTGAGCAACAATCATCATCCACTCTGATGTGAATCCCTGATATTTATCAGGTGTTTATGTTGCTCTCAAATGGATCTTTCCAAGACAAAGGAGTTGCAACCTGGACAAGGCCAGAGCTCCCCTGCCCTGCCCCAAATGGCAGCTGATGGTGGGGTCTGCAGGGGGCAGTGGGGAAACCTCTGATCTGGGAAAATCTGCCTGGGGGCTGCTGACTTCTGCTCTGAAAGGGAGTGAATTATTGCCCTGAAGCAAAGAGAGCTTGTGAAACATGGAATTGCTGAGTCATTAATCTGTACAAGACCTCCAGGATCATAAATTCCAAGCCGCACCATTGCCCTGTTCACAACTAACCTATGTCCTCAGGTGCCACATCACAAGGTTTTTGAACACTGTCAGAGATGGTGACACCATCACTGCCTTGGGCAGCCTGTGACAAGGATTTACAACCCTTTCCAGGGAGAAATCCATCCTGATGTCCAACCTCACCTTCCCCTGGCATGGCTTGAGGCCATTTCCTTTTGTTAAACAGGACTGGCCTGGGACTGAGCCTGGGGTCACCACTGCTGACCAGCTGGGAAATAGAACACAAAAAACCTCTCAAGGCTCAGGTATGTGTTGAGCTTTGTCTTCAGTGACCATAAAAGCTTTGAGTCCACCGATAGGAAGTTTAAAAATATTTTTCTTTTTTATTTTTATGTTTTATTCCTGGTAAATTTGCACTGAATGGACTCCATTGACAAACGTGTTCTCCCTTTGCTGTTGCGTTGCTTTTGGTGCATAGGAACAAGTTGTCCCCTATGACTGGGTAGATTTTTATGTCACCTGAAGGATTTGCTCTCCATGGCTTTTCTGTGCTGATAATGTGTCTGCACTGCCCTTGGGATGAGGGGACAGAGCACATGTTCCATAGAAACACTGAATCCCAGAGTGTTTTGGGTTTTCAGGGCCTTAAGCTCATCTCCTTCCAATCCCCCTGCTCAGGACACCCTCCACTATCCCAGGTAGTCAACCAGGCCTTGGCTTAATGGAGTTTTTAAGAATTTGAGTTCCTCATTTATACGGAAATTTCATTTACATCTTAAAGAGCATCAACGCTGTGTGTTCTTGCATGGATGGAACCGACCAAGAGAACTTGTGGAAGACTCCCTCTTTATTTATTTTGTATTCAACTTTAATGAGCAATTATCTGATTTTTCTCTTATTCAGTACTTTATCTGTCTCATATAGAGGATGGTGGCTGCTTTTAAAATGTAACAAATTCACAAGCAATTAGGGCAAAGACATATCAATCAAAACAATGTTTTCCTGGAGTAAAAATGAGTTACAGTGCAACCCAAATGCCACCAGAGAGTGGAAAGTGTTGAGAGCATGATTTTTGAATGCTCTTCTCCAAACTATTATAAAATCTGATTTATTTCTACTGCTGAGTGTGGCAGGACTGTCTGCAAGTAGCAGAACTGCAAGCAAAAGGAGCTTCTAAAAATGCTGATTTTAGTTGCAGGCAGTAATTAGGAGAACAGTGAACTCCTGGGCAGAAAACAAAGCCTGGCACATCCATCATTTCACACCTCTTTGGTGAGGTGCTAATGAGATTTGAACACTACACAGGTCCGGATGTGGCCTGTGCACTCAGTCAGACAAACACTTCAGGAGTGTTTATACAGTGGCTACTTTGATTGTCTGCGATATCAGTTACTCCTTTAATAATGCATTTTTATGTTTATTGTGCTGGAGAGCAGAGCTGCTTCTGCATGCAGAATCTTCCCTCTCCTGTCAGCAGGCCCAGCTTACCTGGAGCTGCTGCAGCACCTCCCACCTGCTGTGGGCTCTGGAGCTGTTTCTTTAATTGCAACAAAATCATTTACGCCAAATAATGCCACGTTACAACAGCATAATTCAATTTGCTGCTGTTCATTCTATTTGCGTTGCCCTTCAGCTCTGGCACCCTCCCAGGGAAGGACCCAGGAGGAGCAGGTGAGACATTTTCCTGGAGGGATAAAATTGCACTCCACAAAGCCCAGTGCCAGGTCTTTCCTGTGGCAGAATTCTGGCATTATTACATTCTCTGCATTTCACTTGTATCACGCTGAAAAATAATAATAGTGAGGGTTTTCTTCCTAGGCTTTCAAATCAAGATTACAGTCTCTTGCTATTTTAACTTAATCACGTTCTATTATCAAAAATAAGGGGGTTTTAAGATGCATTATACATGTTGTTTATGTTTGAACATTGGAGCTTTTATCTTAAAACCTGTACTGAATTGTGCACTACATTAATAGATGCCAAGGCTAGGGGAAATTCAGGCTGCCTCACAATTATTGCCTAATGAACACAGTAATGAAACTTGTGAGCATTTGGCTTTTTGTAGTACTTTGAATTTAATGTATATGGTTTAAGGCATTTACTCCATTATGACTTAAGGTATTAGCAAGCAGAATACAGTTTATTAACCATTCTGCTGTTTGTCTGGAAGTATTTATAGTAAACTTTTACAATTAATCAAAAGCAGACATTGTAAAAACAAAAATCTGATTTATTGCCAAGCTCATAAATGTCAAGTGTACTGTTATGCAGGCTTTGTATTACTTCAGTTGCAACTTTAAAGAAGGTTTTAAGTGATTGGAAAAAAGGAAGTTTATTAAAGGCTCAGCAGGTCTTCCCTGCTCTCTGCTGTTATTAATGTAAATCATTGCATCGTGTGATAGAGGAACAACATGGCAGGAGAAGTTTTTAATCAGGTTTTCTCTGTGACTACCAGCACCTCCAGGAAGAACTTAAAACACAGACCACTGTGTTTCCTCTGGCAAACAAAAGCAAGGAAATTTCAGAAGAGAGAAGGGAGAGTGCAAACCAGCCAGGGTGGCTTTAATTGCTGAAGTTTTCTTTCGGTCACAGCTTAGCAGCCTGTGAAGTTTGTAAGAAAATTCAACTCTCCCACCTCTTTGCCAGTGTCTGTAGTTGGCTTTATCTGCAGTCCAAGATGCTGTGCTTGAGGCAAAGCTGATTTGTGGGGCAGCACTGTTTCATCCCTGCTGGGAAAGTGGAATCATTTTGGGCAGGATCTGAACTCAGGTTCTGTTGGTACCCAGTGCCATGGTGGGGACACACCCAGGGGGACACAGCCACAGCAGGGAAGCCCCTGGCTCTGCCTCAGCATCCCCCTGGCTCATTTTCATGTTTGAGCCACGTGGGTGAGGAGAGTGAACCTTGTTTTTCATATACAGCAGCTCCATGGCCTCACCTGGATGATGTGTGTGTGACAGAGCCAGCCTTGCCTCAGCCAAGAGGCTCTCACCTTTCTGCTTACAAAGCAGCACTGCCTGAGACTCAAATCCAACCAGTCCCATGGATCAGATCCATTCCTGGGACACCACTTGGTTGTTCCTGTAATTGGTGAACGCCCTTTGCAGAGTCTGGCTTGCCTTGGAGTGATGTTAACCCGCAGGCAGGGATTTGATTGTGGCTTTCAGCAGTGCCAGCCCACATCCGCCTCACTGACCTGCACAGACTGGGGTTTGGTCTCAGAAATGGCAAGGTATGAACAGGTTTCTGGTTTCAGCCTGAAAAAAAAATAATGTCCTCAAAATTCTGCCTTTTAAAGGTGGTATTTGGAAGACTGAATTGCTTCTGTGAAATGAAATCATGGAATGGTTGAGGTTGGAAGGGACCTAGTTTGAAATTCCCCTGGCAAGGCCACAGCTCCAGCCCTTCCCTCTCTGATTTCTGCTCCTACAGGGAAATACACCTCAGCTGAATTGCCCTTGATACTTCTCTTGTGGTGAGAGGGTTTGAAGTGGCTGACTGGAACCAAGTTGGGACAAAATTTGACTTTCAGTCCCTCAGAAAGTCTTCAACGTTTCATTCAGCATCTGCTTTCATGAGAAGACCTCAGCTTCTGCATGGGGTTGGACAGGGGCTGTCACACCTAACCCAAGCTGGCTGCCAGGTCCCTCCTGCCTCTTCCCTGCAGAGCTGCTCAGCACAGCCAAATTACCCCCAAAACAGGGACACAGAACTGGAGAAAATAGCCCTGCTTGTCTGAGGTGCTCTGCAATATTTGTCATCTGTGGATAAGCAGCAATCAACAAAACTCACAATAAGCTGTAAGTGCTCTAAATGTCATAATGAGCTGAGGCACTGAAATCTGAATGCCATTTGTGTTGCCCTTTGATAATAACTTGTGATTGCCACTCAAGGAGGCAATCATGTATCCAGCACAGCTAAAAATGAGATGCATAACCCTGGCTTTCCATTCCAGCCTGAAGTGCACTAAAAGCATCTTTGACTGCATTTGTGTTCACATGTTTCACACCCATGGCATGTACTGCAAGAGAAAGGGAACCTTAACAACAATTTATTTGGGGGAAAGGGGTGTAGATTACAGGTATTCTTTGCAGAACACTGCACATGCTGTTCTAGCTCATAAAATACATGCTAGGATGCCAACAACATCTGGTCCCTTTCCTGCCCCTCCTAAAATGTTTGGAAAATCCTGCTAATCCGGCTCTTTTTATGTTAAATACCTCTCTGGGAGTTGTTTTGTTCTTTTTTTTTATTTTTTTTTCTTCTTCATTTTTTTCTTAGTTAATGCTGACTGTTGAAGTGTTTTGGCTTAATTTTCAGATTGTAACACCTTTTGTTTACCTTCTGCCTCTAGACAGAAAAAAATTTTTAACATTTTCTTATGGTGAGAATTTCATGAAAGGATGCCCAGCTGTGAGACTCCTTCTCGTTGCTTTTTCTCCCTGTGTTTAAATGCCAGTTTAATCACAAATGCATTGTAAAACTGTGTTTAATGTATGGCAAGC